>NC_087348.1:73131458-73445520 GCF_030014295.1 Loxodonta africana | reverse complement strand
GTGCCAGGTATTTTCTAGCTAATGAACTCAGGAAACTCTTTATCCCGGCCAAGAAAAAAGACGATAAACAAGAACACAAAAATGTGTGGCTGAATGAAACACATCCTTAAATTTGAGGGACAATCATGCTCCTTCGTGGTATGTTTCTGGGACCTCTATTGGAGTCGGGTCGCTGGAAGCAATCTTTCATTTTGAATTCAAGAACATGAGTTTTAGATATAAAAATGTGACTATTAGAACTACCTCAGTAATGTCTCTCCCAAGGTAACACCTATAGAGATGAAGATGTGTGTGTGTGTGTGTGTGTGTGTGTGTGTGTGCGCACACGCGTGCACGTGTTAGAAAGCCAGAAAAAAATGATATGAATGAGAATTCCCTTCAAAGAGATTGGTAACATCGCCTGAGAGATGACTGTGAAGAGAGTCATTACCTTGGAGTCACATTTAGTTTTGTATTTTAAAATATACCGAGGCCATGTAAACGTCACTTTTTTTCTTATGTGGTATCACTGCATGGTCTCCATCATCTCCCAAAATTTTATAAAATAATCCCAGAACACTGCAGAAGTGTGAATCATCTTTTTCTTCTTGACTTATTCCTCACCCCCTTGCTTAGGACATTGTTATGCACAAGAATGCCATCCCCTGTGTCCTAGCACATCTGAGTTTCTTTAACAGAAATGCCTTGCATGTTTCTGAAGACTGTCATGAGGCCCAAGGCAATAAAGTTCAACAGGCTTGAGCTGTAATCTTCTCCCAAGGAAATGGTTGGGATGCCAAGATGCCTTTTGATTTTGATTTCACAGCAGGGCTTCATTTGTAATGATGCTGTCCAAACTTTAAATGACACCAGCTGTGATATGGAGCCACACACTCTCATTTATAAAAATTTCCCACTAGCTAAAAAAATTAAACAATGGGGAGTTTCAATCCATGACCAATTAGCAGGGGACAGGCAATCATAAAACATTTAAACTAGAAGAAGCTATTTATTATCTTACAAAATGTTTACACATTGTAGTGCAATGTCTCAAACCTGTGTGCCAGTCAAATGCTGATTGCAAAATATAAATATAAAATTCTTTGCAAATCACGTTAGAGACATTCTAAGTTAATTAGGTTGGAAAATGGAAAAATTTTATAACAATAATCCTATGACTATTGACATAGCAATAGCATTCCGGAATAATGCAGTTATCTATTGGGGAAATCAGTCTGTAAATACACATCCTGAAGTCCCCTGTGCTTGGCCACATAATAGCACTACAGTTACAAACATACCAGACAGTTTATAAACTTGCAAGGACTTGAATACTTACCCACTTGAATACTTATACATGCTTTATTCTGAACTTTGCTATGTAGTTTAACTTTCCTGCTCCAACTGAAGAGAGAGCCCTGCAATCTTAAATTCCCATTATCCTTAATCACTTCATATTTTTAACCTATGTACGTTTAAAGTCATGACCAGCGTTCTTATTTTATAAAACTTTGGAATTTCTCAATGCTATATTTAAACAAACAAACAAAAAAGAATGAGATTGAAAGGCACAATGTCTTACAGAACTGACTTTCCTTTAGAGTTTGGGTTAAACATAGCTCAGGAAAAAAAATTTTTAATTAACCAAAACACTGAAAACATTTGCATCTTCAAACATACAGGGACAAAATAAGAAATGCAAAACCCAAACAACCTCTTTATATCATACTACTTGCCTGCTCAAAAATCTCAGCTATGCTCTGACCATTGCAGGATAAAAACCAAACTCTCTCAGGCTCGTAAACTCTCCATGGTATGGACCCATCTTTATGCCCACTTGACCATATTGTTCCCTGTCTGCTATAAATCACAGCTCTGGTCAGCCTGCTTTATTTATTGTCCTCTGTCCCACAGCACACTTATTTCTATCGCACCTAATATCCCTAAGGAAACCATCCATGCCTTGTCATTTACACTCTTTCTCCCTGGTACCTCCACATGCATGCCCCCATATTTCTTTGCCCTTTCCAAGTACAATGCCAAGCACAAAATAGGCAAAAGGACTCTCCCTACGTTTTCAGCCTCAGGTTATATTTGAACACCAAAACAATTTATACAACCACAGTAATGTATCACAATTTTGAACACTATGGTTATTTAATATGTACCATGGCTCCCACTGAGACAGAATGTGAATGCTGGGTTTACAAATAATATCAAGCTTTGCTTTAAGTTATTTGAGTGAGTGGACCAAGTCTGTTTCAGATTTGTATGTCTGGAAACTAGAATAATGTAGCTGGCATAGAGTAATAACAGCTAACACTTACTGAGTGCTTACTAAGTAGCAGACATGTGCTGAGCATGAATTACATGAATTTGACAGAATCACCTCATTTAATCTGCACAACATCTCTATGAAGTAGATATTGTAACCATGTCCATTTGTTGATGAAAGAAGTGATCCTCTCAAAGATTAAATGATTTGCTGAGACTACATGGCTACAAATGGCAGAGCCAAAATTTGAACCCAGGTAGTCTTACTCCAGTACTTGTGCTTGAAAGCACTATGTTCTCTTGCCTCTCAAATGCAATAAGGTATTAAACTGAACCTAAAAATCAAATCTGTGGAAACATATAATTCAGGCAACAGGGGGAATCTTCCAATAAATTATAAGCAATATCCTTAAGAGTGTTTTGAAACTATATCACGCCTATGAAGAAGAAGCAATTGAAATTTTAAAATGTGATTGCTAAAATCAAAGTGCAAAGGAAAGACTGGAAGGTACTTCTTTTCATGGCTTCCTTTTAATCCATGTCTGTGTTTAGGAATTTTTAAAAACTAATAAATACAGAGGATAAAGTAAAAACTTCTGAAGTATGTCTAACAGGAGTGCTGGAAATAGAGAACAGAAAAAGTAGATGGAAGGAAGTTAAAAAATAAATAAATAAATTAGTATTCAGATGCAGAGCCCAGTATCAAACAGAACAAGGATAAAGGAAAATTCTAAAAACTAGAATCAGGTTAAAAAAAATGCTCAACAATGCTGGCTGCTTGTAAACAACTGAGAGCAATGCTTTCAGAGTTATGACAGAAAATACTTAAAATTTTTATTTTATATTTTAAAAACATACAGTAAAATTGATTTTTTATGCTTGTACAGTTTTATGAATTTTAACATCCATGTAACCACCATCCGAAATCAGGATACAGAACAAACAGTTCTAAAGCTCCCCCGCAACCCCGCCAAAACTCCTTACTGCTATCCTTTTATAGTGTACGCCCTCTTCCCATTCTTAATCCCTGGTAACTCCTGGTCTCTTCTCTGTCACTATGGTTTTGTCTTTTTGAGAATGTCATATAAATGGAATCATATAATCTGTAACTTTTCGAGACTGGTTCTTTTACTCAGCACAATATTCTTGAAATTCATCTGTGCTGCTGTGTCACATTTCATTTTTATTGTTGGGTGGTATTCCACTGTACGGATGTACTACAGTTTGTTTTTTCATTCACCTGCTGAAGGACATTTGGGTTGTTTCCAGGTTTTTGCAATTAATACAGCTCCTATAAACATTCACGTACAGGTTTCTGTGTGAACATAGCTTTCCATTTTTCTAGGGTAAAAGTGGGATTGCCAGGTCATTTGGTATGTGTGTGTTTAACTGCCAAAGTGTTTTCCAGAATGGCTATACTGTTTTGAGAGTACTGGTAGCTCTGCATCCTTGCCAGTACTTGGTATTGTTAGTGTTATACATATTAGACATTATAATAGGTGTATAGTGGTATCTCATTATTTAATTTGCATTTCCCTAATGGCCAAAGAAACTGAACATGCCTTCATGAGCTTATTTGCCATCCACATATCTTGTTTGATGAAGTGTCAATTCAAACCACTTGCCCATTTTAAAAATCCAGCGGTGTGTTTTACAGAGTTGCAAGAGTTCTTTACATATTTTGGACACAGTCTTTTATCAGATATGTTTGCCAATTCTTTTTTCCTTGTATGTGGCTTTGCATTTTAATTTCAACACTACCTTTTTTAAAGCAAATATTTTTAATTTTGATGAAGTCCAAATTATCATTTTTTTCTTTTATGATTCGTGCTTTTTGGGTTCTAAGAAATCTATGCCTTATGCCAAAGTGGTAAAGATTTCCTCTATGTTTTCTTCAAGAAAGTTTTATAGTATAAGATCTTACATTTAGGTCTATGATCCATTTACTTTTTGTAATGAGCTAAGGGTTGAGGTTCATCTTTATCCCCCTATATGGATATCCTGTTGCTCAAGCATCATTTGTCAAAAAGACTATCTTTTCCTTATCGAATTACCATGGCACCTTCGTCGAAAATCAAGTATCTAATTAGATAGTGGATCTATGTCTAGATTCTCAATTCATCTATTTGTCTATTCTTATGCAAACACCACAATGCCTTGATTACTGTAGCTTTGAAACAAGTTTTGAAACCAGGTAGTTTTCCAATTTTGTTATTTTTCAATAATTGTTTTGGCTATTATAGGTTCTTTGCATTCCATATGATTTTAGAATTAGCTCACCAATTTCTACAAAAAAACCTGCTTGATTTTTTACTGGGATTACACTGTATCTGTATGTCAATTTGTAGAGCAGTGAACTCTTAACAATTTTGAGTCTTCTAATCCATGAACATGGTGTATCTCTCCATTTATTTAAGTCTCTTTAACTTGTCTCAACAATGTTTTGTAGTTTTTATTGTATAGGTCTTGCATGTAAACCCATCCCTAAGTATTTAATATTTTTTGATGCTATTGTAAATGGTATTTTTAAAACTTGCAATTGTTTATTGCTGGAATTAAGAAATACAACTGATTCTTGTATTTGACCTTACGCTTTGCGACCTTGTTAAACTCACTTATTAGTTCTAGTAGCTTTTATTTTGTGGATGCCTTAGGATTTTTTTTATATACATGGTTATATCATATGTGAATAAAGACAGTGCTACTTCTTCCTTCCCAATCTTTATCCATGTTACTTCTTTTTATTGCCTTATTGCACTGGCTATGAACACCATTAATAATGTTGAATAGAAATAGTGAGAGTAGACATCCTTGTTTCACAATCTCAGAGGAAAAGCATTCAGTTTTTTTCCATTAGATGTGGTATTAGCTGTATGCAGATTCTTTTGCATATTTCATTTATCAGATTGAAAAAGTTCCCTTCTAATTCTGTTCTAGTGAACACTTTTTTCTTCTCCATCACAAATGGGATGTGAATTTGTCATACGCTTTTTTTTTTTTTTTTATGTCTATTGAGATGATCATACGCCTTCCATTTCTTAGTCTGTTAATATGGTAAAATGATTTTCAATTGTTAAACTAAACTTACAATCCTTAGATACACCCCAGTGGATCATGATGTTATCACTCCTTCCTTCAGTATTTAATACAATTCACCAATATCACATTCATTGTATAATATCCACTATACACAGCATCATTTACTTGATTTGCTCAATTATCTGGAACAATAAATAAAACTAATTTCACTTTATAAGATATACAGCACAATTTATGAACTTGTTCCAAAATCTCATCTCATTAATGATTCAAAGAACTGATCTGGGTCACCAAAGAAAATGTTAATTCTTAATTCCTGGTAGAACATACTAAAAAAAAATCTGTACAAAAAGATTTCAGAAAGCCATCAAGTATGTTCTCAAATAGCATGAAAACAGCATCAATGAAAGTATTTTTAGAATGTGAGTCCAAATACACTGTCACATTGGGACTTGTTGGAAACCAGAGTTCACATTTCTACATTTTGCACAGTGGTAAATGTCCTATTCATGTGTACCAAATCACTGAGAGCAGAACATCCTTCACAGCTCCTTCCTAATATATAAATGACCAGGTTTCCTAATAAGTAGTTTTCCTATCATATTTTAAACTTTTCCTAAATTAATACATATTAATACATTTTTGTAGTCATCTACATATCGATATTTTCATGGAATTTTCTCCAGTAGGTGACAGGGGGCTATTAAGTTGAGGTATAACTACGTTAGATTTATTTTTCAGAAAGATCATTCTGACAACAGAGTGAAGAGTCAGTGTGGAGGACAGATTCAACCATTCAGTAAAGACTGAGCTCCTACTATACATAAAACACTCTTTCAGGTGCTAGATACATGACCCCCTACTCGTCTGTCAATTTGTTGTACTGTGGGGGCTTGTGTATTGCTGTGATGCTGAAAGCTATGTCACCAGTATTCACATACCAGCAGGGTAACCCATGGGGGACAGGTTTCAGCTGAGTTTCCAGACTAAGACAGACTAGGAAGAAGCACCTGGAGGTTTACTTCTGAAAAGAATTAGCCAGTGAAAACCTTACGAATAGCAGCAGAACACTGTCTGATATAATGCCAAAAGTTGAGCCCCTCAGGTTGGAAGGCACTCAAAATGCAACTGGGGAAGAGCTGCCCCACAAAATAGTATTGACCTTAATGACATGAATGGAGTCAAGCTTCTGAGACCTTCCATTGCTGATGTGGCATGACTCAGAATGAGAAGAAACAGCTGCAAACATCCAACAATAATCAGAACCTGGAATGTATGAAGTATGAATTTAGGAAAATCGGAAATTGTCAAAAATGAAATTGAATGCACAAACATTGATATCCTAGGCATTAGTGAGCTGAAATGAACTAGTATTGGCCATTTGAATTGGACAATCATATGGTCTACTATGCCAGGAATGACAACTTGAAGAGGAGTGGCATTGTGTTCATCATCAAAAGAACATTTCAAGATCTATCCTGAAGTACAATGTTGTCAGTGATAGGATAATATCCATATGCCTACACGGAAGATCAGCTAATACGACTTTATTCAAATTTACACATCAGCCATTAAGGCCAAAGATGAAGAAATTGAAGATTTTTACCAACTTCTGCAGTCTGAAATTGATCAAACATGCAATTAGGATGCACCGATAATTACTGGTGATAGGAGTGTAAAAGTTGGAAACGAAGAAGGGCAGGTAGTTGGAAAATATGGCTTTGGTGATAGAAATGATGCTGGAGACAGCATGACTGAATTTTCCAAGACCAATGACTTCTTCACTGCAAGTACCTTTTTTCACCAACATAAACAGTCACTATACATGTAGACCTTGCCAGATGGAATACACAGGAATCAAACTGACTACATCTGTGGATAGAGGCAATGGAAATACTCAATGTCATCAGTCAGAACAAGGCCAGGGGCTGACTGCAGATCAGATCATCAATCACTCATACGCAAGTTCAAGTTGAAACTGAAGACAATTAGAACAAGTACGCAAGAGCCAAAGCACAACCTTAAATATATCCCATGTGAATTCAGAGGCCATCTCAAGAATAGATTTGACTTGACGCGTTGAACACTAATGACCAAAGACCAGATGAGTCGTGGAAGGACATTTTACGGACTGAAAGCAGAGAATACCAGAATGTATCAATTTAGCTGGACCACAATTCATGGTATTGTGTGATTTTCCTATATATTGTAAATCCTACCTCTGTGATGTTAATGCGGGTGGTGAGTGGCAGCTATGTTAGTGAGGCTGGACTTAATCTACAAGATTGGATTGTGTCTTGAGGCACTCTCTTGAGATAAAAAACAGAGAAGCAAGCAGAGAGACAGGGGGACCTCGTACCATGAAGAAAGCAGTGCTAGGAGAAGAGCGTGTCCTTTGGATCCAGCGTCCCTGCGCAGAGAAGCTCCTAGTCTAGGGAAAGATTGATGAGAAGGCCAACAGAGAGAGAAAGCCTTCCCCTGGAGCTGATACCCTGAATTTAGACTTTTAGCCTATTTACTGTGAGGAAATAAACTTATCTTTGTTAAAGCTATCCACTTGCGGTATTTCTGTTATAGCAGCACTAGATAACTAAGAAAGAATTCATACGTGAAAAAAGCAAGAGGTCATTAAAAGGACAGAAGAGAAAGAAAAGACCTAAATGGATGGCAGAAGAGACTCTGAAACTCGCTCTTGAGCGTCAAGTAGCTAAAGCAAAAGGGAAAATGATGAAGAAAGAGAGCTAAACAGAAGATTTCAAAGGGTGGCTCAAGAAGATGAAGTATTATGATGACATGTGCAAAGACCTGGAGATAGAAAACCAAAAGGGAAGAACACACCCGGCATTTCTCAAATTTAAAGAACTGAAGAAAAAATTCAAGCCTTGAGTTGCAATACTGAAGGATTCTACAGGATTAAATGATGCAGGAAGCATCAAAAGATGGAAGGAATACGCAGAGTCACTAAGCCAAAAGAACCAGACAACATTTAACCATTTCAGGAGGTAGTAACACATGGTCAGGAACTGATGGTACTGAAGGAAGAAGTCCAAGCTACACAGAAGGCACTGGCAAAAAACAAGGCTCTGGGAATCGACAAAATATCAACTGAGATATTTCAACAGGCACGGAGCTGAAGGTGCTCACTCGTCTATGCCAAGAAATTTGGAAGACAGCTACCTGGCCAACTGACTGGAAGAGATCAGTATTTATGCAAAGAAAGGTGATCCAACTGAACGTGGAAATTATCGAAAAACATCATTAATGTCACATGCATGCAAAATTTTGCTGAAGATCATTCAAAAACAGCTGCAACAGTATATCAACAGGAAACTGCCAGAAATTCAAGCCAGATTTAGGAGGGGATGTGGAACCAGGGATATCACTGCTGATGTCAGATGGATTCTGGCTGAAAGCAGAGAATACCAGAAAGATGTTTACCTGTATTTTATTGACTATGCTAAGACACTGGACTGTGTGGATCATAACAAATTATGGATAACACTGTGGAGAATGGGAATTCTGGAACATTTAATTGTGCTCACGAGGAATCTGTACATAGATCAAGAGGCAGTCAGTCAAACAGAACAAGGGGATACTGCATGGTTTAAAGTCAGGAAAGGTGTGCATCAGGGATGTATCCTTTCACCATACCTATTCAATCTGTATGCTGAGCAAATAATCCAAGAAGCTGGACTATATGAACAAGAATGGGGCATAAGGATTGGAGGAAGACTCATTAACAACCTGCCTTATGCAGATGACACAGCCTTGTTTACTGAAAGTGAAGAGGACTTGAAGCACTTACTGATGAAGATCAAAGACCACCGCCTTCAGTAGGGACTACACTCAACATAAAAAAAAAAAAAAATCCTCACAGCTGGACCAATAAGCAACATCACGATAAATGGAGAGGACATTGAGGTTGTCAAGGATTTCATTTTACTTGGATTCACAATCAACACCCACAGAAGCAGCGGTCAAAAAAATCAAAGACGCACTGCATTGGGCAAATCAGCTCTTTAAAGTGTTGAAAAGCAAGGGTGTCACCTTGACAACTAAGGTGTGCCTGACCCAAGCCATGGTGTTTTCAACTGCCTCATATGCATGCGAAAGCTGGACAATGAATAATGAAGCCTGAAAGAGAAATGACGCTTTTGAATTGTGGTGCTGGCAAAAAATACTGAATATACTACAGAGTGCCAAAAGAACAAACAAATCTGTCTTAGAAGAAGTACAACCAGAATGTTCCTTACGAGCAAGGTTGGCGAGACTATATCTCACATACCTTGGACGTGTTGTCAGGAGGGATCAGTCCCTGGAGAAGGACATCATGCCTGGTAAAGTAGAGGGTCAGCGAAAAAGAAGAAGACCCTCAACGAGGTGGACTGACACAGTGGCTGCAACAATGGGTTCAAGCATAGCTACAATTGTGAGGATGGCACAGGACCGGGCAGTGTTTTGTTCTGTTGTACACAGGGTAGCTGTAAGTCAGAACCAACTTGACGGCACCTAACAACAACAACAAGATACATGACAGTGAACAAATCAAAAGTCCCTCTCTGTAGAGTTTACATTCTACACTGGAGAGATACTGGACGGAAATATGCTTTTCTAACTCTGTATTGTTCAGATTTTTCCCTCTGTTAGAAATGCCCTCTCCTCTGTCTCTCAATACTCAAAACCTATCTTTGTAATTTTAATTCCCAGTCCAAATGCCATTTCTTCATAATCTCAAGCCTCTTACTGCCCTTTACTATGTATTAAAATTATATATATTGTACATATTCCCTAATAAGCTACAAGTTCTTTGGAATTTATGGCTGTGTATACATAGCAGATGCTCAATGAATACTACTAAATAAAAGAATTACTCTAAAAATGAAAAGTAAAGCTATTTTATAAAATATAGTTAAAATAGAAAATAAAGTGTTAGTCTAGTGATTTTTTTTTCAAGAGATCACCTCTAAAGTATATATGATTTTCGTGCTAAGGAACTTATTACAACTTTACTATTTATTTTGGAGGGCTCTTGTTTTCTTTTCCGTTGGTGTTATATTTTTCCCCATTCTTTCTCTTTTTTATCCCCTCAACCTTTAAAGGGCAGCAATAAAACTTGCCATATATTATATGGTACCTTGGGGCCTCTGTGGAAAAAACACCAAAATTTTACAGAAAGGTTAAGCTGTAAACACATGTACTCTGTGGTTTCTCTTTCAGAAACTACAGCAGTTATATCTCGAATCTACATTAATTATTGGCATAATGTCTGGGCCTAGAATTTCCCACTGAAAAATACTGCTATTCCTGACAGAAGTAGCACAACACATCAGAGGAAATGATACACATTTTAATAAGTAATGTTTGAATATACATTAAAAGAAAAAAGAAATTGGATTCCTGCCTAAAACTACATATAAAAATCAATTCCAGGGTCCACCTGAACCACAGCCTCTTCTAACCTGAGACCAGAAGAACTAGATGGTGCCTGGCTATCACTACCAACCATTCTGACCTGGGATACAACAGAAGGTCCCAGTTAGAATGAGAGAAAAACATAGAACAAAACTCATATTCATAAAAAAGGCCAGAATTACAGGACTGATAGAGACTAAAGGAACCCCCACCTAAGACTATCGCCCTAAAATATCCCTTTAACCTGGAACTGCAGCCACTCCCAGAGGTCACCTTTCAGCCAAATAATAGACTGGTCTATAAAATAAACAATAACACCAGTGAGGAATGTGCTCTTTTAAACAATCAATTATACAAGATCAAATAGTCAATGTTTACCCAAAAGCAAACATGAGAAGGGAAAGGAGGGCAGGGAAACTGGATGGATGGAAATGGGGGCAGGCAGGGGAGAAATGTTGTTGAGTGCTGACACACTGTGGGAGTAGCAACCGATGTCATGGAATAATTGGTGTATGAAATCTTGAATGAGAATCTAACGTGTTGTGTAAACTTTCACCTAAAATACAATATTAAAAAAAGTCAATTTCAGGTGGGTTAAAGACAGATGATAACATAGAAGAATGTGTTCATAACCTCAGCTGGGGGAATACATTTATTTTTTCTTTAAATTTTATTTTGTTGTTGTTGAGAATATACATATCAAAACATACACCAGTTCAACAATTTCTATATGTACTATTTAGTGACACTGATTACATTCTTGAGTTGTGTAACCATTCTCATCCTCCTTTTCTAAGTTGTTTCTCCCCTATTAACATAAATTCACTGCCCTCTAAGGTTCCTGTCTAATTTTTTGAGCTGCTGTTGTCACTCTGATCCCATATATATAGTTCTTAAAATAGCATAATACTCAAGGCAGATTTTTTTTTTTTTACTAGTTAAGCTAGATATTGTATGGTTTTAAGAAGACTTCAGGAGTATTTTTGGTTTAAGGTTTAAACATTATCCCAGGGCAGTAGATTCAGGGGTTCATCTAATCTTCATGGCTCCAGGAAGTCTGGAGTCCACGTGAATCTGAAATTCTGCTCTGCATTTTCCCCACTTTTGATCAGGATTCTTCTATGGAATCTTTGATCAAAATGTTCAGGAATGATAGCTGGGCATCATCTAGTTCTTCTGGTCTCATGGTAGAGGAGGCACTTGTTCGTGGAGGCAATTAGCTTTCATAGAGACGCTACAGGACAGAGTACAACTGCCCCATAAAGTTTCCAAGCAGTGCCTGGTGGATTCCAACTGCCAACCTTTTGGTTAGCAGCTGTAGCTCTGAACCACTTTGCCACCAGCGTTTCCAAACATTCCATATCCTCCTCCTATTCCTGAATCTCCTTCTTCCTCTGTTGTTCCAGGTGAACAGAGATCAATGGTTGTGCCTTGGATAGCCACTGGCAAGCTTTTAAGACCTCAGGCACTATCCATCAAACCAGGAGGTAGAACAGAGGCACTAAATAGTTTATTAGGTCAATTAACTGGGATGTCCCATGAAACCATGACACTAAAATCTCCAAACCAAGGAATCAAATAGCAGCCTCAGTAGCTACTATTTTTCTGTTGTTGTTGTAAATATATCTGTCACACAACTTCTGGCAATTCAACTTTTTACAGGTGTACAACTTAACTGATACAATGATAATCATCAGCTGTGCAACCTTACCTTTAATCAATGTGGTTTTTCCATCCCCGTTAACTCCCCTTTTCACCTCCCTTCCCGCCCCTAGTAACCACTAATAAACTTTGGTCTCTATACATTTGACTTTCCTTGTTTTATATAAGTGAGGTCTTAAAACATCTGCCCTTTTGTGGTTGGTTTATTTCGCTCAGCATAACGTCTTCAAGCTCCCAACCATACTGTAGCACATATTAAGACTTCATTTCTCCTACTGGCTGAGTAGTATTCCATTGTACATATGTTCCACATTTTGTTTATCCATTCATCTGTTGATGGGAATTTAGGTTGTTTCCGCCCTTGGCTAATGTGAATAGAGCTGCAGTGAATATCGGTGTATGCGTCTCTTTTTGAGTCTCTGCTTTCAAGTCTTTGGGGTATATACCTAGGAGTGGAATTGCTGAATCACATGGTAGTTCTATTTTTTAGTTTTTCTGAGGAACTGCCACAGTTTTCCACAACAGCTGTGCCATTTTGCAATTCCACCGGCAATAGATAAGGGTTCCATTCCCATATTCCAGCCAACATTTGTTATTTTGTTATTTTTTTTTTTTTTAATCTTAGCCACCCTAGTGGGAGTAAAATCGTATTTCATTGTGGTTTTGATTTGCATCTCTCTGATAGCTAATGATGCTGAGCATCTTTTCCTGTCTTGGGTGGCGATTTGAATGTCCTCTTTGTGAAATGTCTATTCAAGTCCTTTGCGTATTTTATGATTGGGTTATTTCCCTCTTTGTTAAGTTGTTGAAGTTTCACATATACTTTGGTTATTAGATTGTCAGATATATTGTGTCAGATACATTCTCCCACTTGGTAGCTTTTCTTCTCACTTTTTTTGTAAAGTCTTTTGGTGGACAAACGTTTTTAATTTTTATGAGGTCCCACTTATTTGTCTTTCGCTGTTTGTGTTTTTGTTATTGTATTAGATAACCCACTGTTGAAAGCTAGGCCTGACAGCACTGCCCCTTCTTGTTCTTCTAAGAATTTGATGGTTTTAGTTTGCACATTTAGATCCTTAATTCATTTTAAATTTGTTTTTGTGTATGGTGTGAGGCATGGGTCTTGTTTCATTTTTCTGCATGTGGAAATTCAATTTTCCCAGCACCAATTTCCCTCATTGAATGAACTTAGCACCGTTTTCAAAAATTAGTTGACCAAAGATGTGTGGGTCTATTCCTGGACTCTCAATTCTATCCATTGGTCTATGTGTCTATTGTTATACCAGTACCTGATTGATTACTGTACCTGTGTAGAAGGTTTTAAAATCAGGAATTTTGAGTCCTCCTACTTTGTTCTTCTTTTTCAACATTGTTTTAGCTATTCAAGGCCTCTTGCCATTTCATATAAAATTGAGGATTAGTTTTTCTGTTTATGTAAAGAAGGTTGCTGGAATTTTGATTGGGATTGTGTTGAATCTATAGATTGCTTTGGGTAATATTGGCAACTTAAAATATTAAGTTTCAAATCCATGAACATGGAACATCTTTCCATTTATTTAAGTCTTCTTTTATCTCTTTCAGCAGTATTTTATAGTTTTCATTGTATAAGCTGTTCACATCCCCGGTTAGATTTATTCCTAGGTATTTTATTCGTTTAGATGCTATTGTTAATGGAATTATTTCCCTAATTTCCCTTTCAGATTTGTCATTGCTGGTGAACAAAAATCCATCTGATTTTTATTTGTTGACCTTGTACCCTGCAGCTTTGCTAAATTCCTCTACTAGCTCTAGAAATTTTCTTACAGGGTCTTTTGATTTTTCTATGTATAGGATCATGTTTTCCATGAATAGAGATAATTTTACTTCTTTTCCAATCTGGATACTGTGATGGGTTAATTATTTTTGTGTGTGGCCTTTCGAGCCATGGTCTTGTAACTCCCACCCAGATGATGGGGGGAGAGGGGGCTCTGTGATAGGGTAAGTGTGGCCTACCAAGGGGACTGGTCAGTAATGCCTTAAAAGAGGGCCTGCCAACATCAAAGGAGAACAGCCAGGTGAGGAGAACACATCTTTTGAATCTGGGATCCCTGTGCTGAGAAACTCCTGGAAGCAGGAAGTGGAGAGAGAGAGAGAGAGAGACACCCCAAAACAATTACAATTGTAACATCAAAGATCACTGATCACAGAACACCAAAACAGATATAATAATGAAAAAGTTTGAAATATTACAAGAATTACCAAAATGCGACACAGAAACAGGAAGTGAGCACATGCTGTTGGAAAAATGGTGCCGATAAACTTGCTCGATGCAGGGTTGCCACAAAACTTCAATTTGTAAAAAATGCAGTATCGGCAAAGCACAATAAAAGGAGGTATGCCTGTACGTTGGAAGGATGAACAGGAGATATGGATATAGAGATTTGGGGAAAGCATTCCAAGCAGAGGAAATTATTATGTGTCAGTTAGCTGGAGGAAGCATGAGCAAGATGAGGCCGGAGAGGAGCCAGCGTATTGGTGGCCCTGTTGGTCATGTTAATACATTTTGCCTTTATCCCAAGAGTTACAGAAAGGTATCAAAGTGACACTATCAGATTTTATAGTAGACATCTCTTATGTGCTGTTTCAGATCCTCCCGGTCTCACTTTCCTTTAGGACTTCTGGTCATTTTTTTCCAGTCCCAGCTGCCCCAGTGGTGACCTAGTCTACGTAGATTTCAACCGACTTCCATGAAGACACAATGTGACAGTGTTCTGATCCATGTCCATGCCATGAACCTCTTGTCTTTATTTTTTTCAACCAATAAATATGGGTCAATGCCTACAAAATGAAAACTTGTATGCAGTACCTACCATAGGAGTTACTCTGTCTTCAAAGGGCTTACAAGCTAGTGGAAAATGTGAATCAATGTGTTCAGCACACCACAGTAGAAGTTAAAAAAGTTTCTAAGGGAGTATAGAAGAGGAAGTGAATCCATCATAGCAATCACAAAAGGTGTTTGAAGGAGGGCTATCTGAGCTGGACTTGAGATGAAAAGGCTATCTGAACTCACTTCTCTTCTTTCATATCTCTTATATGCCATTAGTTAATGGCTGTTATTTTGCAAATGCTTTTTGTTGCAGTGTTTTAAAAATGTATAAAGCTTAAAAATGACAACTAATACATATATATGGATAATCTTTTCTGGTACACATTAATCACTAAGGTATTTTTAAGCTATGATCATAATTTACATCAGCTTTTATACACATATTCTATATTAGAAATAAGGCCCACTGATTTTCATTTTAAGTATTGTGTTCCCTCAACAGAAGTTTCCAAAATTGTTTATTTAACTGAATTTAAAAAATTCCTTTAAATAAATTTGAAAAAATATTATTATTGTTTAAAGACCACGTGGGAAACCCTGGTGGCGTAGTGGTTAAGTGCTAAGGCTGCTAACCAAAGGATCGCCAGTTTGAATCCACCAGGTGCTCCTTGGAAACTCACGGGGCAGTTCTACCCTGTCCTATACGGTCGCTATGAGTTGGAATCAAATCAACGGCACTGGGTTTGTTTTTTTGGGTAAAGACCATGTGTAATATATTTAAAAAAGCATAGGACTAGACATCATTAAGATCTATATTCCAATCACTAGTATGTCACTAAGGAGCCCTGGTGGTGCAGTGATTAAAGTGCTTGGCTGCGAACCAGTATGTTGGCAGTTCGAACCCAGCAGTTGTTCCACGGGAGAAAGATGTGGCAGTCTGCTTTCATAAAGATTACAGCCTTGGAAACCCCATGGAGCAGTTCTGATCTGTCCTATAGGGTCGCTATGAGTTGGAATCGATTCAATGGCAACATGTGTAGTATCACACCATCTGGTGCAGTGATTGAGAAAATCACTTCACTTCCATGGACCTTAGTTTCCTCATCTAGAAAAGGGTTTGGAATCAATGATCTTAATAACCTTTATGTTTTATTTCTTTCTGTCTAAATTCTCTTATTTTTTTTCCATTTATGATTTCAACTGGCTCAATTATTAAAATATCAAGAAACGGAATGACGCTTTTTGTGGCCATCTAGGAAAAAACCTTCTACAAATACTTTGGTCACAAGGGTGGATTCCAGAAACTAGTCATATGAAGTTTGCAGAACACTATGTTAGGCTCAATATGTGCTCATGACAGACCACATTGAGAAAGAGTGTCCTAAAATTACATCATCTTTAAAGAGTTATGTCTCAAGAGGCCATGTCAGTGGTCAAAACCTTGGCTGAACTTCTTTTTGATGCATTACTGACAGAAAAGTCATTACTCCTCAAACTGTAAAATGAGATCTGAGACATACCCTAATTAACAACAATAACAGCAAAACATACAAGGCCAGAGGTGCATTTCACAATGGAGAGATTAAGTGATTTAAATCTAGTAGAATAATTTTTGGCTACAGTGAGACAGACTTGAGGGGGACATGAAACTCTCTGAAAACACAGAGTATTTCAGTCCAAATTTAATTCTTAGTGCACAGGAACATAATGACAATTGTTTACTATGGTTGTGAAATCTGAATCTGTCAAAAATTGTTTGAACAAATAACCTTAAAGAATGAAAAGTTATATAAAAAGGGACATATTTTTTCTTGAATTAAAACAGGCTGTTTTTTGTACTCTGAAGACAGTGACAGGCCCAGAAGCAGCCCAGCGGCAAAGCTGACAGTGCTGGGTGGCAGGGCCGAGAGGAGGCCTGCATGACTGAGAGGGGCTGAGAGAGCTGTCCTGCACTGAAGAAGGGAGACTTTGCCTACATGCTTCATGATCCCGACCCTGAGTTGTAGCCTGTTGATCCTGATCCCAAGTTGTACCCTGTTCCTTAATAAACCACTTAACTCTAATAAATAAATAAAACAGGTTGTTGAGATTTTTACCATTTTCTAGCCAGACTCCTCTTGGCATATGGAGTGAAGGAGGATCAGTATCGTTGGGTGAGATCTGGGTGTAGGATTCTACAGTAATGATGCCCAATAGAAATATAATGTAAGCCATATATGTAATTTTAAGCTTTCTAGTAGCCACATTAAAAAAAGTAAAAAGAAACTAGTAAAATTAAATATAGTAACATCTTTTAATTAACCCAATACATCCAAAATACAATAATTTCTAATTGTAATCAATATAAAAATCACTATGAGCTATTCTGCATCCCTTTTTCATACCAAGTCTTCAAAACCTGGTCTGTATTTTACACTTACAGCACATCTCTGTTTGTACTCGCTACATTTCCAGTGCTCAGCAGCGAGTTCTGCACGGCAGCTGAAGTAACCTGAGTCCTGTAGCCCAAAGTTATGGGAACTATGAGCTTTACTCTCTTTTCTTCCTTCAACTGCCCTTTCCTTGGGCTTTTGGTCGCCATTTTTGGAAGATTATTTAGAAGATTCATGGCAGAGGGCATCAACCTAGGACACTAACCTTCTTGTAGAGCAAGTAAAATCTGTCAACCACTACAGGCTAAAGAACAGAGAAGGTCTGAAACCAGGTAATGCAGTAAAGTGTTTTTCATAAAATCAGTCACAGATAAGAGAGAAGGGTTCAATGTGAACTTCAAAGGGTATTAAAGCGAAGCAGATTCAAAGAGTAACGTGGATCTTTTCCCTTTGGCCTTGTTATTAAACTAAGTTGTCTATGTTGTAAACTATAGATAATCTGGCCCAAGTTGTACCAATAAAAAATGTTTCACCCCCTTGTTTTCCCCCTTTTTCACATTACCTATTTCTTTGCTGAATAAACCTAAAAATCCAAACCCACTGCCATTGAGTCAATTCTGACTCACAGCGGTGAATAAAGAGAAAGATATTTGGGACAAATTGTATTTGATTTTATTGTCTTTGTTGGAGACTTGTAAACTTCTTTTGTTATTGGTGACCATTCAAAATTGAGAAGAATTGAAAATCAGGAAACTCTTGCTTTAAAAAATTTTTTTAAAACAAATTATGACTAGAAAAATTTAAGATCTTATGTAGGAAAAAAAAAAAAAAGAGGGATGACCCTCCTTAAAATTTCACTATAAGTACCTATCTAGACTCTTATATTAGAAATCTGAGATTCTGTAATACCGCAAGTAGGCCTTGCTACAAAAGGAAAACTAATGCATGCAAAAGCCATACATAGAACCCATATTACATTAATACTTATATTTTGGGGCATATAGCAAAATATAGCATGGATTTTACCTTAACTAAAAATATAATTTTTCCTTCGGTGGAAAAAATGGAAATGTCAACTTGTCAGACGCCTTAATTAAAACATTATCTAAAGTTAAACAGAACATGAGATAATATTCCAGTTATTGTACATTATGTATAAACACGTTTTGTACACTATGAAAATTAAATTCCTTTATAAACTGAGGAGTAGAGAATAGAGCTAAGTGTTTTGCTGTTGTTAGGTGCTGCAGAGTCAGTTCCAACTCAAAGTGACTCTATGGACAAGAGAACAAAACACTACCTGGTACTGCGTCATCCTCACAATCGCTGCTATGTCTGAGTCCATCATTGCAGCCACTGTGTCAACCCATCTCACTGAGGGTCTTCCTTTTTCTCACGGACCCCTACTTTACCAAGCATGATGTCCTTCTCCAGAGACTGGTCCCTTCTGATAACATGTCCAAAGTCTGTGGGGCAAAGACTTGCCATCCTTGCTTCAAATAAACATTCTGGCTGTACTTCCTCTAAGACAGATTTGTTCATTCTTCTGGAAGTCCACGGTATATTCAACATTCTTTGCCAACACCATAATTCCAAGGCATCAATTCTTCTTTGGTCTTCCTTATTCATTCTCTAGCTTGGCACACCTTAGTTCTAAAGTGTTTTGGCTTTGACAAATGTTTGCCTTGCATGTGTCTGGCACTTTACAGGGTACTTGTTATTATAAGATTAATAAGTAAGACACTGTTTCTGCTGTCATGCATCTTACAGTTGAGGCAGGAACAGGCATGTAAAACTAATATATTGTTCAGTGCTTACATGTAACAGGTATACTCACTAAATTTTTGGTGAATAAAGTATTATCAGGGGACTTATGCTTCTGGTCAAGGTAGAGTAACAGGTACTGGATTTACTCTCCTGCTTGAACTCCTCTCCCCACCCAAATTGACAAAATAGATGAAACAATTGTTTTCAAAATACTGGACATCAGGCAATGAAGGAAAGTAATCCCAGAAAGGTGAAAACAGACAGAGTAAGTCATACAATTGCCCCAACTTACTGCCATGAGAAAGTTTCCTAGCACTAGCACTGGCACAGGAAGGGGGGCGTAGGCGAAGTCTGGCAGATTTTCTGAGTTGATGAGATGGAGCTGACAGTAAAGAAAGGCCAAGGCAGCTAGAGTTCATACTGCAGAGTACTGGAGAGGAGAGACAGCTCCACAGAGAAAGAACCATGGAGATCTGGAGAGGGTCTCCTTCATATATTCAGTTCAGTACTGATTAGTACACAACTACTCAGCTGAATACATGCAATACGTATAAAGGCAAGAAAACTACCTAAGGCTGCAGAAATAACGACCTGGAAGGCTTACAGGTTACAGTGCATTACCTCTATTAGCATTCACACAGGGCTAGGAATACTGTCAGTTCCCACCAACAGGACTAAAATACCTTATGATTCACAGTTATTGGGTAGAATACACAGAATGTTCTTACCTTAGTAAGTTAGTGAGGAATAATTAGCCTGACTGAGCACTACTCTGGACTTGTTTAACAAAACTTACAAGCAAAACTCAAAAGGATCAAACTGTTCCTAAGCAACTTAACTGCATCTCCCCAAAAAAAGCTCAAGAATATTTATTAAAAAACCAACCAATCCTATTGCCACTGAGTTGATTCCAACTCATAGTGACCCTATAGGACGGTTTCCGAGGAGCATCTGGTGGATTCAAACTACTGACTTTTTAGTTAGCAACAGAAACTCTTAACCACTATGTCACCAGGGTTTCCAGAATATCTACAGGAATGCAAAAATATCCATCATCCAACTAACCAATTCACAATATCTGGCATCCAATAAAAAAAGCACCAGGCATGCAAAAAAGCAAAAACCACCACTACCAATAATGAAGAAAAAAATGAATCCCTGAAACAGACTTAGAACTGACACAGCTGTTACGATTAGCAGACAAGCACATGAAAATAGTTATTATGACCGTATTTCATATAGTAAAAAAGTTAAGACACATGGAAGTTACACAAAGGACCCACGTTGAACTTTAGAGATGAAAACTACAAGGTCTTAGATGAAAAGCACTTGATGGGATTAATGGCAAATTAACACACAGCAATAGAAACTGGCCAAAATGAAAAATAAAAATAATAAAAAAATTGGAAAGAGCAATAATGAACTAGGGGACAATTTCAAGTGTCCTAATACATGTAATGGTTTTTTGGTTTTTTTTAATACATGTAATTGGCATCCCTGAAGAAGAGGGAGGTTAGAAAAAATATTTGAGGCAATGATGGTTGAAGATATTCAAATTTGATAAAAAGAAATTTAGATAAAAACTATAAATCAAGAACCAAGAAGTTCAATGAACCCTGTCTTAGTTATCTTTGTTGTTGTTGCTAGTTGCCATCGAGTCGGTTCTGATTCATAATGACCCTATCACAACAGAATGAAACACTGCCCGGTCCTGTGCCATCCTCACAATTGTTGTTATGCTTAACTCATTGCTGCAGCCACTGTTGTCAATCCACCTCGTTGAGCGTCCTCCTTTTTTCCACTAACCCTGTACTTTGCCAAGCATGATGTCCTTCTCCAGGGACTAGTCCCTCCTGACAACATACCCAAAGCATGTAAGAAGCAAGCCATCCTTCCTTCTAAGGAACATTCTGGTTCTACCTCTTCCAAGACAGATTTGTTACTTCTCGTGGCAGTCCATGGTATATTCAATATTCTTCTCCAACACCACAATCCAAAGGCATCAATTCTTCTTTGGTCTTCCTTTTTCAGTGTCCAGCTTTCACATGCATATAACGCAACTGAAAATACCATTGCTTGGGTCAGACACACCTTAATCTTTGAGGTGACATCTTTGCTTTTCAACACTTAAAAGAGGTACTTTGCAGCAGATTTTCCCAATACAATGTGTCATTTGATTTCTTTTTAAAATAATTTTTATTGTGCTTTAAGTGAAAGTTTACAGATCAAGTAGTCTCTCATATAAAAACCCATATACACCTTGCTACACACTCTTGATTACTCTCCCCTAATGAGACAATTTTATTTTTTTTAATGAGACAGCCTGCTCTCTCCCTCCACTCTCTCTTTTCGTGTCCATTTCACCAGCTTCTAAACCCCTCCACCCTCTCATCTCCCTTCCAGGCAGGAGATGCCAACATAGTCTCTTGGATCCTGGACACCTGATCCAGGAAGCTCACTCCTCACCAGCATCCCTCTCCAACCCATTGTTCAGTCCAATCCATGTCTGAAGAGGAGGCTTCGAGAATGGTTCCTGTCCTGGGCTGATTGAAGGTCTGGGGGCCATGACCACTGAGGTCCTTCTAGTCTCAGTCAGACCATTAAGTCTGGTCGTTTTATGAGAATTTGGGGTCTGCATCCCACTGCTCTCCTGCTCCTTCAGGGGTTCTCTGTTGTGTTCCCTGTCAAGGCAGTCATCAGTTGTAGCCAGGCAACATCTAGTCCTTCTGGTCTCAAGATGATGCAGTCTCTGGTACATGTGGCCCTTTCTGTTTCTTGGGCTCATAATTGCCTTGTGTCCTTGGTGTTCTTCATTCTCCCTTGATCCAGGTGGGTTGAGACCAATTGACGCATCCCAGATGGCTGCTTGCTAGCGTTTAAGACCCCAGACGCCACCCTTCAAAGTGGGATGCAGAATGTTTTCTTAATAGATTTTATTATGCCAATTGACTTAGCTGTCCCCTGAGACCATGGTCCCCAGGCCCCTGCCCCTGCTATGATGGCCTTCGAAGCACTCAGTTTATTCAGGAAACTTCCTTGCTTTGGTTTAGTCCAGTTGTGCTGACCTCCCCTATATTGTGTGCTCTTTCACTTCACCTAAAGTAGTTCTTATCTACTACCTAATTAGTGAGTGCCCCTCTCCCACCCTTCCTCCCTCCCCCTCTCGTAACCACAAAAGAATGTTTTTCTCAGTTTAAACTATTTCTCAAGTTCTTATAATAGTGGTCTTATACAATATTTGCCCTTTTGCAACTAATTTCACTCAGCATAATGCCTTCCAGGTTCCTCCATGTCATGAAATGTTTCAGATTCCTCACTGTTCTTTATCCATGTGTAGTATTCCATTGTGTGAATATACCATAATTTATCCATTCACCCGTTGATGGGCACCTTGGTTGCTTCCATCTTTTTGCTACTGTAAACAGTGCTGCAATAAACATTGGTGTGCATATATCTGTTCGTGTAAAGGCTCTTATTTCTCTAGGATATATTCCAAGGAGTGGGATTGCTGGATCCTATGGTAGTTCTATTTCTAGCTTTTTAAGGAAGCGCCAAATCGATTTCCAAAGTGGTTGCATCATTTGACATTACCACCAGCAGTGCAGAAGTGTTCCAATCTCTCCATAGCCTCTCCAACATTTATTATTTTGTGTTTTTTTGGATTAATGCCAGCCTTGTTGGAGTGAGATGAAATCTCATTGTAGTTTTGATCTGCATTTCTCTAATGGCTAATGATCGTGAACATTTCCTCATATATCTGTTACCTACCTGAATGTCTTCTTTAGTGAAGTGTCTGTTCATATCTTTTGCCCATTTTTTAATTGGGTTATTTGTCTTTTTGTAGTTGAGTTTTTGCAGTATCATGTAGATTTCAGAGATCAGACGCTGATCAGAAATGTCATAGCTAAAAACTTTTTCCCAGTCTGTAGGTAGTCTTTTTACTCTTTTGGTGAAGTCTTTGGATGAGCATAGGTGTTTGATTTTTAGGAGCTCCCAGTTATCTAGTTTTTCTTCTCCATTCTTAATAATGTTTTATATATTGTTTCTGCCATGTATTAGGGCTCCTAACGTTGTCCGTATTTTTTCTTCCATGATCTTTACCGTTTTAAATTTTATATTGAGGTCTTTGATCCATTTTGAGTTAGTTTTTGCGCATGGAGTGAGGTATGTCTCTTGTTTTATTTTTTTGCAGATGGATATCCAGTTATGCCAGCACCATTTGTTAAAAAGACTGTCTTTTCCCCATTTAACTGTTTTGGGGCCTTTGTCAAATATCAACTGCTCATATGTGGATGGATTTATGTCTGAATTCTCAATTCTCTTCCATTGGTCCACGTATCTGTTGTTGTACCAGTACCAGACTGTTCTGACTGCTATGGCGGTATAACAGGTTCTAAAATCAGGTAAAGTAAGGACTCCCACTTTGTTCTTCTTCTTCATTAATGTCTTATTTATCCAGGGCCTCTTTCCCTTCCATATGACGTTGGTGATTTGTTTCTCCACCTCATTAAAGAATGTCGGTGGGATTTGGATCCGAATTGCATTAAATGTATAGATTGCTTTTGGTAGAATAGACATTTTTATAATGTTAACTCTTCCTATCCCCGAGCAAGGTATGTTCTTCCACTTGGGTAAGGCTCTTTTGGTTTCTTGCAGAAGTGTACTGTAGTTTCTTTGTATAAGTCTTTTATATCTCTGGTAAGATTTATTCCTGAGTATTTTATCTTCTTGGGAGTTACTGTAAATGGCATTGATTTGGTGATTTCCTCTTCGATGTTCTTTTCGTTGGTGTAGAGGAATCCAACTGATTTTTGTATGTTTATCTTGTAACCCGATACTCTGCTGAACTCTTTTATTAGTTTCAGTAGTTTTCTGGAGGATTCCTTAGGGTTTTCTGTGTATAAGATCATGTTGTCTGCAAATAGAGATACTTTTACTTCTTCCTTGCCAACCTGGATGCCCTTTATTTCTTTATCTAGCCTAATTGCTCTGGCTAGGACTTCCAGCACAATGTTGAATAAGAGTGGTGATAAAGGGCATCCTTGTCTGGTTCCCGATCTCAATGGGAATGTTTTCAGGCTCTCTCCATTTAGGGTGATGTTGGCTGTTGGCTTTGTATAAATGCCCTTTATTATGTTGAGGAATTTTCCTTCTATGTCTATTTTGCTGACAGTGTTTATCATGAATGAGTGTTGAACTTTCTCAAATGCCTTTTCTGCATCAATTGATAAAATCATGTGATTCTTGTCTTTTGTTTTATTTATGTGGTGGATTACATTAATTGTTTTTCTAATGTTGAACCCTCCCTGCATACCTGATATGAATCCCACTTGGTCATGGTGAATTATTTTTTGGATATGTTGTTGAATTCTATTGGCTAGAATTTTGTTGAGGATTTTTGCATCTATGTTCATAGGTCTATAATTTTCTTTTTTTGTGGTGTCTTTACCTGGTTTTGGTATCAGGGATATGGTGGCTTCATAGAATGGGTTTGGTAGTATTCGGTCCTTTTTTGTGCTCTGAAATACCTTTAGTCCTAGTGGTGTTAACTCTTCTCTGAAAGTTTGGTAGAGCTGTGCAGTGAAGCCGTCTGGACCAGGGCTTTTTTTGTTGGGAGTTTGTGGATTCCCTTTTCAATCTCTTCTTATGTTATGGGTCTATTTAGTTGGTCTACCTCTGTTTCTGTTAGTTTAGGTACATAGTGTGTTTCTAGGAATTCATTTCTTCTAGGTTTTCAAATTTGTTTGAGTATAGTTTTTCATAGTATTCTGATATGATTCTTTTAATTGCATTTGGGTCTGTTGTAATATCCATCTTATTTCTTATTCGGGTTATTTGCTTCCTCCCCTGTTTTCCTTTTGTCAGTTTGGCCAGTGGTTTATCAATTTGGTTGATTTTTTCAAAAAACCAGCTTTTGGTCTTGTTAATTCTTTCAATTGTTTTCCTGTTTTCTATTTCATTTAGTTCAGCTCTAAGTTTTACTATTTGTTTTCTTCTGGTGCCTGTGGGTTTCTTTTGTTGCTCTCTATTTGTTCAAGTTGTAGGGATAATTCTATGATTTTGGCCCTTTCTTCTTTTTGGATGTGTGCACTTATTGATATAAATTGGCCTCTGAGCACTGCTTTTGCTGTGTCCCAAAGGTTCTGATAGGAAGTGTTTTCATTCTCATTGGATTCTCTGAATTTCTTTATTCCATACTTAATGTCTTCTATAATCCAGTCTCTTTTGAGCAGGGTATTGTTCAGTTTCCAAGTGCTTGATTTCTTTTCCCTGCTTTTCCTGTTATTGATTTCTACTTTTATGGCCTTACGGTCAGAGAAGATGCTTTGAAATATTTCAATGTTTTGGATTCTGCTAAGGCTTGCTTTATGACCTAATATGTGGTCTATCCTAGAGAATGTTCCATGTGCACTAGAAAGGAAAGTATACTTGGTTGCTGTTGGGTGGAGTGTTCTGTACATGTCTACAAGGTCAAGTTGGTTGATTGTCACATTTAGATCTTCCATGTCTTTATTGAGCTTCTTTCTGGATGTCCTGTCCTTCACCAAAAGTGGTATGTTGAAGTCTCCTACTATTATTGTGGAGTTGCCTATCTCACTTTTCAATGCTGATAGACTTTGTTTTATGTATCTTGGAGTCCTGTCATTGGGTGCATAAATATTTAATATGGTTATATCTTCTCGGTATATTGTCCCTTCCATCATTATATAGTGTCCTTCCTTATCTTTTCTGATGGATTTAACTTTAAAGTCTATTTTGTCAGAAATTAATATTGCCACTCCTGCTGTTTTTTGATTGTCGTTTGCTTGATATATTTTTTTCCATCCTTTGAGTTTTAGTTTGTTTGTGTCTCTAAGTATAAGGTGTGTCTCTTGGAGGCAGCGTGTTTTTTAATCCATTCTGTTTTCTTTTTTAATCCATTCTGCCACTCTCTGTCTCTTTATTGGTGCATTTAGTCCATTCAGGTTAATTATGGATAGGTACGAATTTAGTGCCATCATTTTGATGTCTTTTTTTGTGTGTTGTTGACAGTTTCTTTTTCCCACTTGATTTTATGTGCCGAGTAGGTTTTCTTTATATATTGTCCTTTCCTCATATTTGTTGTTGTTTTGTTTCTGCTGAGCCTGTATTTTTCCCTCGTATTTTATTTTGATGAGTAGGATAGTTTGTCTCCTTTGTGATTACCTTATTATTTACCCCTATTTTTCTAAATTTAAGCTTAGCTTTTATTTCTTTCTATTGCTGTATCTTCCTCTCCATATGGAAGGTGTATGATTACATTTCTTAGGCCCTCTTTATTATTTTAATGTTGTCTCCTTTTATATAATAACATCGCTGTTACCCTGTTTTGGTTTTTTTTTTTTTTTTATAGTCTTGCTTGTTTTTTTTTTGGATTTCCCTGTCTGGGTTGACTTCTTATTGCTCTGCCCAGTGTTCTAGTCTTGGGTTGATAGCTGGTATTATTGATTTTCTAACGAAAGAACTCCCTTTAGTATTTCTTTTAGTTTTGGTTTGCTTTTTACGAATTCCCTCAACTTGTGTTTATCTGGAAATATCTTAATTTCACCTTCATATTTAAGAGACAGTTTTGATGGATATATGATTCTTGGCAGGCAGTTTTTTTCCTTCAATTTTTAAAATATGTCATCCCATTGCCTTCTTGCCTGTATGGTTTCTGTCGAATAGTCCGAGCTTATTCTTATTGGCTCTCCTTTGTAGGTGACTTTTCGTTTATCCCTCACTGCTCTTATAATTCTCTATCTTTGGTTTTCGCAAGTTTGATTATGATATGTCTTGGTGACTTTCTTTTCAGATGTACCTTATGTGGAGTTCGATCAGCATTTTGGATATATATCTTCTCACCTTTCAGAACATCAGGGAAGTTTTCTGCCAACAAATCTTCAATAATTTTCTTTGTATTTTCTGTTATCCCTCCCTGTTCTGGTACTCCAATCACTCGTAGGTTATTTCTCTTGATAGAGTTCCACATGATTCTTAAGGTTTCTTCATTTTTTTTTAATTCTTTTATCTGATTTTTCTGCAAATGTATTAATGCCAAGTGACTTATCTTCGAATTCAGAAATTCTAGCTTCCACTTGCTCAATTCTGCTCCTCTTTCTATTGAGTTGTCTAATTCTGTAATTTTATTGTTAATCTTCTGAATTTCTGATTGCTGTCTATGGATTTTTCCAGCTTATTAAACTTTTCATTATGTTCCTGAATAATCTTTCTAATTTCTTCAGTTGCTTTACCTGTGTGTTCCTTGGCTTGTTCTGCATATTGCCTTATTTCCTTCCTGATGTCTTGAAGGGTTCTGTATATTAAACTTTTGTATTCTGCATCTGGTAATTCCAGGAATGCACTGTCATCTAGAAGATCCCTGGATTCTTTGTTTTGAAAGTTTGTTCAGGTGATCATGGTCCTTCTTTATGTGACTTGATATTGGCTGTTGTCTTTGAGCCATCTATAAGTTAATGTATTAGTTTATGCTTGCTTACTGTGTCGTAGCTTCTTGCTTTGTTTTGTTTTGGTATACCCCTATGGGTTGCTTAAGTGAGCTAGATTGATTACTTTCGCCTTTGGAGCTCTGGTGTCCTGTCCCCAGCTGGCTAAAGCTGTTATCAGGTATATCAGTCTAGCAGTCCATTCAGTTTTCTTGTATGAATGCAGCTCAGGTTTCCAGGTAGCTGATCATCAAGTGTGTGGTATAGGTTCTGTCCTACAGTCTTAGAGGGGCAGGGGTGATTGGCGTATATACCCGTATCTGATTGCAGCAGGGGGTCACGCTCTGAACAAGGCAGGGGGCTGAGAACTGACCCCTGGGTGTCTCTGAGGAAGATGCCTCCCTGTTCCCTAGAGCGTGCTGGTGGGTGGGTTCTGCAGAGGGACCATGGGCACCCAAAGTTTTTGGTTGCAAGGACTGGGAGGTACCAGTTATCTCTGGACCTCTGTCGCAGGTGGGTGGGTCACCTGAGTGGAGCTACCAGTCCTTAGGTCCCTGATGCGGGTAGGTGAGGACCTTGTTTAATAGGCAGTGTCAAACGTCAAACACCCACCTCGCCACCACACAGCTGAAACAGTTGGAGTTTGCCAACAATGGCCTATTCTCCCGAAATAGGCCCACACAGGTCCGTGCAGAAGGGAAAGGTGCTCAAGGTCCACGGACGGTTTATGCCTGGACAAGAGCTGCTTCTGTCCTGAGCTCCCCCAGTTAACAGACCTAGCAAATTATCTTTTATCCCAGTTGCAATTTTTTTCCTTCCCCACGGCTCGGAGGATGGTTAGGTGCTCAACAGGGCCTATCAGAGGCCCAGGGATTCAGGTGCTGAAGCTGGCTTGGGGGTGGGGGGGGGCGCGGGAAAATATATGCAAATACTTAGCTTTTGCCAAGAGCGCCGTTCTTCTCAGGTTCCGGAGGTGTGAGTAGGCTGTGCGGCTGGCTGCTTCTCTCTGAGGGAACTGCAGCTGAACGCTAGTACCAGCCTGCTGCCGCCACTGCTGCTCCAGGAACGGTGCTTGAGGGCTCCCCTCGATTCAGGTCCAGTAACTCCTCTCCACTTCTGAAAGGTCTCTTCCTCTCCCGGCCCTCGGTTCATTTTCTAAGCTTGCCTTTGATGTTCAAGGCTCCCAGCTTGTCACAAATATACTCATTTCACTTGTTTGTTCACGTCTTTGTTGTAAAGTAGGCTCACCAGAAGTGTCTGTCTATTCTGCCATCTTGGCTCCGCCTCCTCGTTTGATTTCTTGATTGCTGCTTCCATGGGTGTTGATTGTGGATCCCAGTAAAATTAAATTCTTGACAACTTCAATCGTTTCTCTGTTTATCATGATGTTGCTCATTGGTCCAGTTATCTAGTGCTGCTATATAGAAATACCACAAGTGGATGGCATCAAGAAACAGAACTTTATCTTCTCACAGTCTAGTAGGCTGGAAGTCCAAATTCAGGGCATCAGCCCCAGGGAAAGGCTTTCTCTCTCTGTCGGCTTAGGAGGAAAGTCATTCTCATCAATCTTGCCCTTGACCAGGAGCTTCTCCATGCAAGAGCCCCAGATCCAAAGGACACGCTCTGCCCCCAGCGCTGCTTTCTTGGTGGTATCAGGTTCCCATGTCTTTGCTTGCTTCTCTCTTTTGTATCTCAAAAGAGATTGGCTTAAGACAAAACCTAATCCTATAAATTGAGTCCTGCCTCATTAACATAACTGCCGATAATCCCACTGCCTTAATATCATAGAGATAGGATTTACAACACATAGTGAAATCAAATCAGATGAAAAAATATTGGACAATCACACAATACTGGGAATCATGGCCTAGCCAAGTTGACAGATATTTTTTGGAGACACAATTCAATCCATGACAAACCCCAAGCACAAGAAACATGAAGAAAGACAGTAAGAAGCATCATAATCAAACTGCTGAAAATCGGTGGTAAAGAGAAAACCTTAAAAGCAGCCAGAGAAAATGAAACACTAAGTACAGAGAAATAAAGGATAAAACAAGGTTTCTCAATGAAAACAATGCAAGCACGACAGTGAAAAATATCTTTAGAGTACCAAAAGAAATAAGCTATCAACCTAATATTCTATACCTGGCAAAAAGTATTTTTCAAAAATAAAGTCCTTCTGACATACTAAAGCTAAATGTCGTCCTCTGAGGTAGTCTGCAGGGAACTGCCTATCCACCTCGGGATTTACTCCCGACACCTCTCCTTGGTTTTAGAACTGTAACCAGACTCTAAGGGATTAGTATAAAGTGGGATCCATGAACAGGTTCCAAACACACCAAAAAATTACAACATTTTGCAGATTTATTTTGACATAAATCTGGAGAATATGTATGTGAAATGATCTTAAAGGTGCTAGATCAGGGTGGAAGGAATATCATGTTGGATTAGGCTAAATTTAATGATATGGGTGTACTAAGCAGCAAGTCTGGATACAATGTACTAGTGGCTCTGAAATTGGTTGGTTAACTGGTGTCTGAAAGCAAAAGTGGACTACAGTATATAAAACTAAAATGTGGAACTTTCTTGCTATACTGTAGAGGAAGATATCCAAAGGCTTAGTGACATAAAAATGCTACAATACATTTATTATGTAAGACCTGCCCACCCACTCTCTCTTTCCTGGGAAGGTCCAGAGGGATACCTCCTTCATGAAGGCTACAAGAAATACACTGGTGAGAAGAGTCTGGCATCCATAAAATGTTCTCTGACGACTGCTTTCTGCAGGCCATGAATCATAGTGCTATCAAGCTGATCTTCCTGACTTCAGTGGGGATAATAGATTTTAGGGTGACAGTGGAAAAATGGTAGCACTTAACTGCTAGAGAAAAGATGGGCAGGGTTCTTAAGTGGATATTTGTTACTTGATCATAATGTGCCTAGGTCTGAAATAGCCTACTAAAGTCATATTTGATTTGTATTAGTAGAAATATTGTCTGGTAAACAATAGCAGGATTTGAGTTACTACAATAGAGCATCAGAGCCCCTCTGTCAATTCCTAGACTTGAACTAGTTCGTAGACCCAGGGCCATTCCCGTGAAGACAAGGCTGGGTCTCCTTAAGGACTCTGGTACACAGACAAAAATTATACTCTCAATCTACCTCCTAGCCTTCCCCAATGAGTATATGGACATTTACTAGAATTTGCTATGACTACTATGCATTGGGGAAGGGAATTTGGGGGGTCGGGGGCTTCTGTATACAGGTTCTGAAATGACACTAATTCATGGAGGTCCCAAACACCACTATGATCTACCAGCCAGTGTAGAGTTTTTGCTTGGATCCTTCTTACTGTATCCCTTGTTGTGTGTCACCACTGAAGTCTCTGCTTCCTTAGCTTGTGTTCAGTTAAGTGTTTTGACAAGAGATTTTCTTGAACGACAGGATTCAGTGTTTGCTTGGTTGTTGTAAACCTTTGACTTTTGAGAATTCTGACAAAGTTAGCTCTGACAGCTTTTGTTTGGTTTTTGATTATTTCTTTGGAGGGGCAGGAGTTTGGAACTGCCTCATCTGTCATTTTTGACCTCACTACAGCAGAAACCTTTTGGAGCAAAACTATGCCATCCTCTACAGATTACTAGTCTCCTTTGAGAAACAGCTTCTGGATTCCTACGGAACCTAGTAAAGAACAACAGACTCAGGGCCATGAAGTTAGCATGTAACCTGAGCTACCTATCATGGAACAGATGTCCATGAAACAGTGGCCATAGCACAATGGTTAAGCGATCAGCTGCTAAACAAAAGGTTTGAACCTACCCAGTGGTTCCAAGGGAAAAAGACCTGGTGGCTTGCTCCCATAAAGACTATAGCTTAGAAAATCCTAAAATTACAGCTTAGAGAACCCTATGGGGCACCTGGGGTTTTTATGAGTCGAAAACTGACCTGAAGGCACCTAACAACAAGCTATAAAGTTAAATGTACACAAAAGCACTCCAGTATCAAGCAGAAGTGGAATACACAAAATCAGGCCCAAACAAGCTCTAAAGGCACAAGTTGTAACAGCAAATGTCCTAAATACCTATGGCCAATACTCCTGCCACACTTCCTCCTCTCTCTCAATTCATCCTAGGTCTGTGAAGAGTGCTCTTCCAGCTGATTAAAGAAGGAAAATTTGGGCCTTGTTTACATATATCTCTGCATGATATGATGACAGTACCTAAAAGCAGACAGTTACAGAACTATAGCTCCACTCTTGGGTGGCTATAAAGGACAATAATGAAAGAAACCCCATTAGTGGGCAGAACTTTGAGCACTGTATTGGATTGTTAATTTTGCCTGGAAGGGGAGATGGCCAGAGGTATGACTGCATCTAATTTATGGGCAGTGGCTAATGGTTTAACTGGATGGCCAGAGACCTGGAAAAAAACACTGGAGATTAACAAGGAGGTCTGGGGAGAAGGTATGTGGATAGTCCTCTATGAATGATCACATAGTATGAAAATGTTTATATCCCACATGAACGCTTACCAAAGAGGAAACTCAGTGGAGGAATATTTTAATAATTAGGTGGACACTTTCAGTGTGAGTCAGCTTCCCTCCATAGCAACACTGTCCTTTCACAAGGGGTCCATGAATAAGTGGCCATGGTGGCAAGGTATGGAGGTTATGCATGGGTAACACAGACTTCCACTTACTAAAATGGATGTGACAACAGCTACTATTTAGTGACCAAAACCAAGCCCCAGTGTAGCCCAATTTCCTGGGGAGACCCAGCCAACCACACAAGGTGATTACACTGTACCATTTCCATCATTGAAGGGGTAGCACTTTGTTCTTATTGGAACAGATACCTACTCTAGATAGAGATTTGTTTCTCCTATCCACAATTCTGCTAAAACTATCATCTGTGGACACACGGAACATTTTGTTGATTGTCATGATATTTAATACAGCATTGCTGGAATGCTGATTGAGATTGCATTTAATCTACAGATCAATTTGTGGAGAACTGATATCCTAACTATACTGAATCTTCCACTTTGAGTTTTTATTATTGTGTAAATGAACCCGGCCATTTTTGTTAGTGTCTTGGTATTTGTTCATTCTGTATTTACTCATCTATTTATTTCAATATTTTAATTATCATATGTTCAAACTGGATAATTATATAAGTTTTTGGAAGGGCCAAAATCTGTTTTGATTGTTTCTGTTGACAGTAATTCATACTGGCTCATTTCCTTGTATGTTTGATCTTTTTTTAATTCTGAGTTCATACTTCATTGAATTTAACCTGTGGGAATTCTGACTGCCTATATTGGGAATGCGTTACTCCAGAAAGAACTTGGAGTCAAGGGTGGGGACCATGCTACTGGGTAGGGATTATTCCTTTTCCAGTGTCCAATTCTAATTCAAAAATCTCAGGTTCAGCTAGCTCTCCTTACTTGGGCCAAGGCTCAATTGTGGTTACAAACTCCCAATTGTTATTTACTCAGGGCTCTGGTTTCCTCTATTTGTTCTTTTCTCAAGTAGCGGGGAGGGGGGGAGCATATTAGAGATTTTCTTTTCTTCTTGGGAAATATCAACATAACTAAAATTATTTTTTTTGAAATTTTCTAAAACCCATTCTATATTGGTGAGAAAGTCTTTCATAGCACGTGGTCTAGTAAAACGCTGGCAATGGAGACCTTCACTGGATTTCTAAATTAAAAAAAAAAAGATAATTTATTGTTTAAAAATATTAGCTAAAAAAAGAAATTAGCTAAAATCTTGACAGATAAAAGGTTTTAATCCTATATCTGCTGAAATGGAAAGTGTTAAGGCCATGTTTTGTTTTGGTTTTTGTTGATAGATTTTTAGTAATCTCAGTTACAAAAAAATACTAAAATATGATTACTTCTTTGAAATGAGATGGTATGTTGGAATAATCTATAACCTCTGTAAAGCACTGCTTTGAAAAATTATCTTGGCATTGAAAGAACCTGATAAACAAAATAGCCCCTTGGCAGTACTCACATTCTATTTAATTTTCCCTTGAGAAGAGGAAAGAAATAATAACGTCTAGGTCACGAAAAGCAAAAGTCACTGAAGTTTTGAATCACCATCTAAAAATTAGTTCATTTCATTAATGTTTCTTTCTTAAAACATCAACACAGATGTTTGGCCTCTCTGTCTTGAAACTCTATGTTTTTCTAAAAAATGTTCAGAATGTCATGTTAAATCCCCACAAGTACATTGGTGTAACAAGAACGTAAGTATTAATAAATCCCAAGTTGGCAATAAATAACGCATTAAAATAAGAACATGACATCTGAGTCCATTTATAACTGAGAAGAACCTCTATATAATGTGCTGGAATGAAGCACAGGATCTATTTTTATATATATAAAGAGAATCGGGGAATTATCTAACTTTAGGGCTTCTACAGACCTTGATCTGTTAATCCTACTCCTTCATTCTCTAGAACAAGAAAGTAACAAAAGACACGTGGCTTTTCTTAGGATATATTTACGATGTTTTATTCTTCTTATAAGAGTTTTCATTAACCTTCTACAAAAATGAGAATCTTTATTATAAAAATAATATATGCTTGTTATATATTTTATAAAATTTAAAAGTTTAAATTATAAGTAAAAATTTTTTCTAATCCTATTTTTCCAGAGAAAAACACTGCAAAGGATTTTGTGTAAATATTCTTCCAGATTTTTACTTTATTTTTATACATACACATATCTCACACACATACATACATGTAATTTTAGGTAAAAAATAGAATCATATCGTACTTACATAACTTCCTTCTTGTTGAACTTGTAATACATAATGGAAGTTTTTCCAGGTACTTCTTTCTTTTTAGTAGATGAACAGTATGCCAAAGAAGAGCCGTGCCACAATTATTTTAACAAACATCCAAATGGTAAACATTTAGGTTGCTTTCCATTTTTGGTACAATAAAATATTATAGCTAGTCTCTTAACTGCTACAGAATGTAATTCCAGTAAAAGTGAATCATTTCTTATCTTGTCAATTCCCTATGCAACCTAAAAACTGCTTGTTATTACATTTTTGATGCTAGATTGAATCACTGCAGATATTAAGCTAGAATTTCTGAGAAAGATACTCTGAAGTTGATTTTGAGAAGGTAAATGTGCCTTGTAAAAAGATTTAATTGCAGTACCCTAAGACATTCTCAGATAACAAGACAGTCTGTAAGTGAGGAGTAGGTATATACTGTAATTGAATTGCTCCCCTGCCTTATTTTTTGGCACTGCTGCAGTTCATTCATTTTCTCTGCCTAATTGTATTGTAAGAAAAAAAAGTATTGTAAGAAGACACCATAATTTATCCACCTAGTCTATTGCTGATTCCATCACTCATCTGTCAGTCTGTCATACTGTGGTGGCTTACATGTTGCTGTGATACTGGAAGCTATGCCACCAGTATTTCAAATAACAGTAGGGTCACCCATGGTGGACAGGTTTCAACACAGCTTCCAGACTAAGAAATTCAAGCCAGATTCAGAAGAGGATGTGGAATGAGGGATATTATTGCTGATGTCAGATGGATCTTGGCTGAAAGCAGCAAATACCAGAAAGATGTTTACCGACTATACAAAGGCATTCGACTGTGTGGATCATAAGAAATTACGGATAACATTGCAAAGAATGGGAATTCCAGAACACTTGTGTTCATACGGAATCTGTATGTAGATCAAAAGGCAGTTGTTTGAACAGAACAAGGGGATACTGCACGGTTTAAAATCAGAAAACGTGTATGTCGGTTGTATCCTTTTACCATACTTGCTCAATCTGTATGTTGAATTACGGTGTTGGCAAGGAATACTGAATATACCATGGAATGCCAGAAGAACAAACAAATCTGTCTTGGAAGAAGTATGGCCAGAATGCTTCTCAGAAGTGAACATGGTGAGACTTTGTCTCATGTACTTTGGATATGTTATCAGGAAAGACCTGTCCCTGGAGAAGGACATCGTGCTTGGTAAAGTGGAGGATTAGCAAATAAAGGCAACCCTCAACAAACTAGATTAACACAGTGGCTGCAACAGTGGTCTCAAACAGCAAGGATTCTGAGAATGGTGCAGGGCTGGGCAGTATTTTGTTCTGTTGTATACAGGGTTGCTACAAATCGGAATCGACTAAACACACCTAACAACATCATTGTGGGTAAGCATGTTAGTTGTTTTCAATTTTCTTTATTTCAGACAACGCTGCTATGAACATTTTTGTACATGTTTCCTGGTGTATGCGGGAGCTCCTCTAGGATTGGAATCACTGGGTCACAGAGTATGTTCATATTCAGCTATATAAGCTAATGGCAAAATCTTTTCCGAAGTGGTTATATAATTTAAACTCTCATCAGCACTGTTTACATACTCCATTTGTTACAAATTTTTGGCAACACTTGTTGTTAAATCAGCTTTTTAAATCCTTGCCAAATAATGGGTGCAAAATGCTATTTCATTGTGGTTTTAATTTGTATTTATCGATACATTTCTTCTTTATTTTTTACGTCATCTTTTTATACATTTATTGTCCAAGTGAGTTTCCTTTTCTCTGAGATACTTTTACCCATTTTAAAACTGTGTTGTTTGTCTTTTCTTATTGATTTGTAGTTCTTTACAATCTGGGTACTAATTTGTTGGTAGTTACAAGCTCTGCAAGGATCTGTCACTCTGAGGTTTGCATTTTACCCTCTTTAGGTTATCTTTGATGAACAGAAGTTCTTAATTTTCATGCAATCAAATGTGTCAATCTTTTTTTTATAGTTGGCATTATTTATGACTTAACAAATCTTTTCCTACCTTGAAGTCATAACGATATTTCTTGCGTTGTTGTGTTCTAAAAGTTCTAAAATTTGGCTTTTCATATTTAAGGCTTTAATCCATGTGGAAGTGATTTTTGTGTGTGACGTGAGATATCTGCACATTTTTTGTGTACAAGTTAATACACAGTAACCCAATTGTCTCAGTTCCACTTATGGAATCACCCGTGTTTTTGCCATTGATGTGAAATGGCAACTCCGTCATAAATCAAGTTTTCCTATATGTGTGAGTCTGTTTCTGGGCTCTCTATTCTGTTCTATTGGTCAACCTGTTTATGAATGTGCCAGTACCACCCTGTCTTAATTACTATAATCTTAAATTAATTTTGATATCTGAAAATGCAAATTTCTACACTTTTTTTTTTTTTTTAGGAGTATGCTGACAATTCTTGGGTTTTTCTCTACCAAATTTATTACTTATACCCTGTAAATTTTGTTTTCTAATTTGCCAGTATTTAAAATGCATTTTGTTTATTTTCTCCGGGGTTACAAAAATGGCTTTTGAAATCTTGTGGTGTCTTCACCTGGTTTTGGTATCAGGGTTTTGCTGGCTTCATAGAATGAGTTTTGGGAATATTCCATCCTTTTCTGTGCTCTGAAATACCTCTAGTAGTAGTGTTGTTAACTCTTCTCTGAAAGTTTGGTAGAATTCTCCAGTGAAGCTGTCAGGACCAGGGCTTTTTTTTTTGGTTGGGATTTTTTTTAAATCACTTTTTCAATCTCTTCTTTTGTTATAGGTTTATTTAGTTGTTTTACCTCTGTTGTGTTAGTTTAGGTAGGTAGATGTTTCTAGAAATTTGTCCATTCCTCTAGGTTTTTTAATTTGTTAGAGTGTAATTTTTCATAGTATTCTGTTATGATTCTTTTAATTTCAGTTGGGTCTGTTGTGATATCGTCCATCTCATTTCTTATTTAGGTTTTTTGCTTCCACTTCTGTTTTTCTTTTGTCAGTTTGGCCGATGGTTTATCAATTTTGTTGATCTTTTCAAAGAACCAACTTTTGGTCTTGCTAACTCTTTCAATTTTTCTATTCTCTATTACATTTAATTCTGCTCTTATTTTTATTATTTCCTTTCTTCTGGTGCCCAAGGGCTTCTTTTGCTGCTATTTGTGCAAATTGTAGTGTTAATTCTATGATTTTGGCCCTTTCTTCTTTTTGGATGTGTTCATTTATTGCTATACACTGACCTCTGAGCACTGCTTTTGCTGTGTCCCAAAGGTTCTGGTAGAATGTGCTTTCATTCTCATTTGATTCTATGAAATTCTTTATTCTGTACTTAATTTCTTCTATAACCCACTAGTTTTTGAGCAAGGTGTTGTTCAGTTTCCGTGCATTCGATTTTTTTTCCTTGCTTTTTCTGTTACTGATTTCTACTTTTATGGCTTTATGGTCAGAAAAGATGCTTTGTAATATTTCCATGCTTTAGATCCTGCTAAGGCTTGCTTTATGGCCTAATACATAGTCTATCCTGGAGAATGTTCCATGCGCGGTGGAAAAGAAAGTATACTTGGCTGCTGTTGGATGAAGTGTTCTGTATATGTCTGTGAGGTCAAGTTGATGGACTGTGGCATTTAGATCTTCTGTGTCTTTATTGAGCTTCTTTTTGGATGTTCTGTTCTTCACCGAAAGTGGTGTTTCAAAGTCGTCTAATATCGTGGAGCTGTCTCTCTTTTCAATGCTCTTAGAGTTTGTTTTTTATGTATTTTGGAGCCCTGTCGTTGGGTTCATAAATACTTATTATGGTTATATCCTCCTGGTGTATTGACCCTTTAATCATTATATAGTGTCCTTTCTTATCCTTTGTGGTGGATTTTAAAGTCTGTTTTGTCAGAAATTAATACTGCCACTCCTGCTCTTTTTCGATTGTTGTTTGCTTGCTGTATTTTTTTCCATCCTTTGAGTTTTAATTTGTTTGTGTCTCTAAGTCTAAGGTGTGTCTCTTGTAGGCAGAATATAGATGGATCATGTTTTTTAATCCATTCTGCCACTCTGTCTCTTATTGGTGCATTTAGTCCATTTACATTCAGCATAATTATGGATAAGTATGAATTTAGTGCTAACATTTTGATGTCTTTTTTTGTGTGTTTTTGCCAGTTTCTTTGTTGCACTTAATTTTCTGTGCTCAGTTGTTTTTCTTTATATATTTTCTTTTTCTCATTGTTGTTGATTTTGTATTTGCTGAGTCTTTATGTTTTTCTTGCTTTTTATTTTGATGTGCAGGATTGTTAGTTTCCTTTTTGGTTACCTTAATATTTACCCCTATTTTTATGAGCTTAAACCAATCTTTTATTTCTATCACCTTGACCTCCTCTCCATACAAAAGATCTATATTATTTTTTAGTCCCTCTTTTTTGTTTTAATGTTGTCATCATCTACATAATGATGTCTCTGTTACCCTTTTTTGAGTGTTTTAGCATTATTTTTGTGATTCCCTATCTGTGTTGCTATCTGGTTGCTCTGTCTTATGTTCTAGTCTTGGGTTGTTATCGGATGTTATTAATTTTCTAACTGGAGGACTCTCTTTAGTATTTCTTATAATTTTGGTTTGGTTTTTGCAAATTCCCTTAACTTCTGTTTATCTGTAAATGTCCTAATTTCACCATTATATTTGAGAGACACTTTTGCTGGATATATAATTCTTGGTTGGCAATTTTTTTCCTTCAAGGCTTTATATATGTCATCCCATTGCCTTCTTGCCTGCGTGGTTTCTGCAGAGCAGTCTGAGCTTAGTCTTAGTGACTCTCCTTTGTAGGTGACTTTTCGTTTATCCCTAGCTTCTCTTAAAATTCTCTCTTTATCTTTGGTTTTGGCAAGTTTGATTATGTCTCGGTGACTTTCTTTTTGGGTCTACCTTGTGTGGGGTTCGAGGAACATTTTGGATAGATATCGTCTCATCTTTCACGATATCAGGGAAGTTTTCTGATAACAAATTTTCAATAATTCTCTCTCTGTATTTCCTGTTATTCCCCCCCCCCCCCATTCTGGTACTCTAATCACTCGTAGGTTATTCCTCTTGATAAGAGTCCCACGTAATTCTTAAGGTTTCTTCATTTTTTTTAATTTTTTCATCTGATTTTTCCTCCAATATGTTGGTGTCAGGTACTTTAAAAATACGGAATGCTTCATGAATCTGCATGTCATCCTTGTGCAGGGGCTATGCTAATCTTCTCTGTATCCTTCCAATTTCAGTATATGTGCTGCCGAAGTGAGCACAGTTTTTGAAATCTTAATATTTAATTACACTTTCTCCTTGTGCAATAGGTTTGAGAAGGATTTTTGCATTAACTGTAAAGAATATGCTTCCAGTGTCATAGACTATCTAACAAAGAGACTAGGATGGGGAAACCAGATTATTTGCTTCTCCTAAATTGGGTCTTCGTTATTTTGGGAGAAGTTTATTTCTGTAAGATCATAAACATATTCTGAAGTCAAATGGAAATAACTTTTTGTATTTTACAGACACGAAGTATTTAGTAAATAATTCAGTAATTGATTTATCATTTAGATTGTTCACCATTCAGTGCCTGTTTCTTTAATGGTACAATTGAAAACTGACTGAAAAGGGCTGATGCAAGCATAGACATTAAGAGAATGTCTTATCTTCACTTACATATCTGGATAAGTGAACATTTTAAAAATGACTTTCCATTTTTACAGAGTTTGCATACAGAAATAGTGAAATAACATAGTATTTTTCAAGAGAAAACAAAGAATGAATGAAAACCTCTTAAAATTTATGCCAAGTAATTACAGAAATGTTATGGCTATTGGCTCTTCATCTTATTAGCTGTGGAAGGCTCAAGAACGTCATAGACTTGTAATTACTGAATCTCTGGGGCAGGGGGTGGGGAAGTATTCTCAAATAAAAGCAATAATCTGAAAGAAGTAAAAATTACCTGTAGAGTACAGTTCATCATCTTTATTATGTAGTCAAACTGTTGATGGTCTAATATTGCCCGGTTTTGCTGGACATGTAAACCCAATTCATCTGTAAGACACTGTCTTGCTGCCTTTCCTTTCAGGGCTCTTAGGGCAGCAGGAAGTGTCTGAGGACAAGAGAGGTATAAGTGATTACAAGGTCCACTGGAAGAAAATAACTTTTAAAAAATCATGTTGAAAATTCAAATGCATCCTACAAGCTATTTAACAATATTATTAGTAGAAATAAACTACTAAAGAAGAGTTGATTTGATATTAAGAATAATTATAAAGTAGATAAATTTGCAGTTTTTTTATTTGTCACCCAGCATGAAAAATAAACAGAATTAGTTATGTGGCACATTGAAAAAGCACTAAATTTACTTTTTTAAAAACTCATCAAAACTTTGTATCTTCTTTATATGACTGGTCACTTCATCATGGCAAGAACAGAAGGAAAATTAAAAACGACAAGAAACACAGATTTCATACTTTAAAAGTGGTTGGCCATTTAATGACTAAGTTTTAATTTATAACCAAAAAGTTCTATGATCTCTTCTCATTTCAATATTATAATAAAGAAATAAAAAGGACTAGAGCAATAAAAATGAAGATCTCTAGGTTTAGGTATTAAACTCTTTTACTTTATCATGAGAACACTCACATGAAAACTTCCTTTAGTTCACCATTTATGGCCTATTTAATTTACTTGAATACAATAATAAGTTTATTTAAATTGAAAAAACTAAAAAAGCAGAACTAAAGAACAAGTGAGAAGGAGGGCAGAAGGCTGAGAGTGGGAGACTAGAAGAGTGTCATAGGCAGGTACAAGAAACAGAATGTGAAAGCTAAAAGCAAAGAAAGCAAAAAAAAAAAAAAAAAATCTATAATCTATCACTTCAACCGTAAGAGAAAATGAAAAAAAAAATCAGACAAATAAATAAAAAAACACCCTCAAAACATAATGAGGTCTGGGGTCATTTAGTATAAGGGTAGAAACTTGTACATGCTTTACCAGCCCCTTGTAATAGATGTTCTGAACTACAACAATGAGTCACCAAGAAACGTTTATATTATGTTCAGCATGTTGTTATCGAAAGAGGCAAAAAAAAAAAAAAAAATGTGCTTTAAGGAGGCACATTTAAATTGAATACTACGGTTTCTACAATTTATCATATATTCTGACTAGATTCTTTGTAACAAATCAAATTATATTTAAAATATGAAATTTCGTAGTAATATACCAAATTAGGATTCAAAGAATAATGCTTAAGAGTTTAAGGAAAATGAAAAAAAAAAAAAAAATTACTACCAATATTTCTCTGGCAGCTATCTAAATAAGCCTGGCTTACAGTTTTAAATCTTAGACACCATTCATTTAAAATTATCAAAACAATGAAAGGCCATTTTATAAGGAAGGGAGAGAATTTAAGGAGAGCTCAGGTGGCAACCTAACATGTAAATCTGAAAGGGAAATAAGAAATGCATTTTATTACCTTTTCAGTCTCCAAAGTTTTATTTTCAAATATAAATGAGATGCAGTTTCTAACAACTTCCAGTCTCTGCGCACTGTTGAAAACTGTCATCACCTTATCCGTTATCGAAACTAGTAAAGGAATATAATGAAAACACAAATAAATTAAACTCCTCTGACAATTACAAAAGCAAGGGGAATATTATTTTAAGACTGTTTTTACATGATCAACACTTAGAGTTTATTTTTTCCCTTGTTACATGGCACTGAAGGTATTCCATTTCACTATTCTGATTCCATTTGAAGTGTCAGGCTAGTCAATAGCTTTTTGAGAATAATTTCACAGGATGGATTCTAAAAACACAACTCTCTCAGGCAAATTAATTCAAAGTAAAATTATATTAAGCATAGGTAAACATCTGTTTTAAACATTAATGATAAACAAACTGACAGGAAATGTTTGGGGGTACAGGACCGCGATAAAATAAGCTAACGCTCATAATAAGCAAGAGGACTACTGACAGGAAAAGAAATGGATACTTCTAAGGTATTTGGAAAAAAAAAAAAAACCTACACAGCATAAAAAATTATATATTGCAAATTTGGGTAGAGGGAACTTGAAGTGAAGAAGCAGTGTAAAAAAAAAAAAAAAAGAGAGAAATGATCACGGCCAAAAGATTGCTATATTGGCTTAGTAAAGTCATTTTTCAGTCCTGTGAACTTATATTAGCATCTTTTATCATAGCACTGGATAATTCTAGTCTATTATATTGGTTAAAATTACTTAAATTTATTAAAAGAATGCTGTTGTTGTGTGCTGTCAAGTTGATTCTCACTCACAGAGACACTACAGGACAGCGCAGAACTGCCTCATCGGGTTTTCAAGGCTGTAATCTTTACGGGAGCAGATTGCCAGGTCTTTTCTCCTGCATAGCTGTTGGTGGATTCAAACTCCCGACCTTTCAGCTACCAGTCGAGAACTTAACCATTATGCCACTAAAAAACTAGGGCTCCTTTAAAGAATATTTTGGTTAGCAGCAGTAGATTGCTGTAGCTCTTAACCACTATGCTATCAGGGCTCCTAAAAGAATATTAAAAACCGAGGATATAAATGAAAGTAGTATCTGCAAAAAACAAGCAAAAAAAAAAAAAAACAGTATAATTTACAAAGAACTATATGATTTGTACAAAAGAGGTAGTATCAATCATTTAAGCCAAAAAGAAACACTACTTATATTTAATGGCTGCTCTTGGGAATCTAAGGGTACTGTCCCTTCACCTCTTTCCATACCTAACAAGAAAGACTACCATATGTCACTCATTATGCCCCATTTGTTTCTTCAATACAAAACCTTATGTCCTTAAGTCATTTTAAAAACTTTATTTTGAAAAAACTATAGGCCCACAAGTTGCAAAAACAGTACAGTGATGTCCCGTGTACCCATTACCCAGCTCCCCTCAATGGTGGGTAACATCTTATATAACTATACTGCTTAAACAGAATCAGGAAATTAATTAGAACAACACAATTAATTAGACTACAGTCCTCACTTGAATTTTACAGTTTTCCTCAAAACATTTTTAATCATATAACTAATTTTCTGCATAATCATGACGGCTAAGTTGCTTATTTCACATGGCTCTTCTGCCTGAAACACTCATTCTTAATTTTGGGCTCTCAGTGCCTCCCACAAAACCAGGAGTGGTCAGTGCCATAGGCTGAAATAGAAATCTATTTTTAGAGTACAAGACTTCTCAGAGTCTCCAAACAATACCATATAATTTATTGAGAAAGGAACATCTTTAAGTTAGGTTTATAAACTCTTAATTCTAAGTCTCTTTAAAAAAAAAAAACAAAGTCTCTTTAGTGGTATTTTAAATTTTCTTTCGTCTGAACCATTAGAATACCCACTTTTAAATAATGAGTCTGTTGACCATTGGGGAATTATTATTTTCCTTTGCAGAGTACAACTTCGTTCACTCCCAGAAGAAAGTTCTTCATTTGGAGCTACTGATTCCTTGGGGATTGGCCAGATCCTCAGTTGTGGCATTCTAATACTAGCTTTCTAATATTTGATAACAACCCTGGTTTCTGGGCACTTCACTTCCCAGGACTTCCTTTCTAAAGCTTTGGCTTTCAGATGCTAGTTCCAGCCAATCACAAGTCCTCTGGTCCCTCCAGGGAATAGGTAGAAGCTAATTAACATGTAAAATTCTGAATGCCTCTTTTAAGTGACAGAGGAATTCTATACACATATTAAGTGGGCATTACATAAAATAAGCCCTGATGGTTTAGTGGTTAACAGCTTCGCTGCTAACCAAATGGTCGGCAGTTCGAATCCACCAGCCTTTGCTCCTTGGAAACCCTGCTGGGCAGTTCTACTCTGCCCTGTATAGTCGCTATGAGCCGGAATACACTGGATGGCAACAGGTTTATTTATTTATTTTTTTATGTGAAATGAAACATTCACACTTGTTATTTTCAGCACAAGGGAAACTCTGACTGATTCTGATCAACCCAGACAAGCCAAAAAGTTGGACAGAAGCTCCTGCTTTTTGTTGTTGTTGTTGTTTTTATTGCTGGTTTTATAGGAAGTGCCAGAAAGGCCAGATACTGAGTCATGTGTGCCTCTCTCCCTGCTTCCAGTGCATCTAAAAAAGAATTTGATCTGGATTGAAAATAATGAAATTAAAAAGATTACATAAAGATAGTGTAGGGACAACTAAAGCTCAAATAACATAATTCAAGCAAAATAAATTTTAAACAAGGTTCTGATCTGTCCATGTGGATATTTAAAGAAAGTACTTAACCAGTGTATGAATATTAAAATTACATGACCAGCCCTTTCAAAAAAGTAACTACTTATTCTAAGAGGTCTTCCTTTTCTATGTGAATATCCAGTCAACACTAAAGGTAAGCTGTTAAATTCTTAGGAAAATAATGGCAAATTAATATTATCAATTACCAGCTTCCATAAAGTCAATTGCAACTCATGGCGACCCCCTGAGCGTCAGAGTAGAATTGTGCTCCATAGGGTTTTCAATGGCTGATTTTTCAAAAGTAGATTGCTAGGGTTTTCCTCCAAGGCACTTCTTGAATGCCAACCTTTCAGTTAGCAGCTGAGCATGTTAACCATTTTGTACTACCCAGGAAATCCAAATTAACATTACTACATAAATAATATCTTGCTATCCATTAATAAGAAAATCATGCTGACTTTCATTTCCAGGTATGATATAACAATCTGTAGCAAACTAAAACCCCTACCAGGAGCAATTATCAAAGTCAGGGAAAATACAAAAACCATGTATTTAAAGATATCAGAGAGTTACAGAAGTACAAAGTACAAAGATTCCCTAGAGGACCCATAATTCCAGAGAGAGGAAAAGACTGGAGAAGTGAGTTAAGAACACACAGCCACACTAATTAGATAGTAGATAAGAACTACTTTAGGTGAAGGGAAAGACAGCACACAGTACAGGGGAGGTCAGCACAACTGGACTAAACCAAAAGCAAAGAAGTTTCCTAAATAAACTGAATGCTTCAAAGGCCAGCGTAGCAGGGGCAGGGGTTTGGGGACCATGGTTTCAGGGGACATCTAAGTCAATTGGCATAAGAAAATCTATTAAGAAAACATTCTGCATCCCACTTTGAAGGGTGGCGTCTGGGGTCTTAAACGCTAGCAAGCAGCCATCTAAGATGCATCAATTGGTCTCAACCCATCTGGATGAAAGGAGAATGAAGAACACCAAGGACACAAGGTGATTACCAGCCCAAGAGACAGAAAGGGCCACATGAACCAGAGACCTACATCATCCTGAGACCAGAAGAACTAGATGGTGCCTGGCTACAACTGATGACTGCCCGGACAGGGAACACAACAGAGAACCCCTGAGGAAGCAGGAGACCAGTGGGATGCAGACCCCGAATTCTCATAAAAAGACCAGACTTAATGGTCTGACTGAGACTAGAAGGACCGCGGTGGTCATGGACCCCAGACCTTCTCTTGCCCCAGAACAGGAAGCATTCCCAAAGCCAACTCTTCAGACATGGATTGGACTGAACAATGGGTTGGAGAGGGATGCTGGTGAGGAGTGAGCTTCTTGGATCAGGTGGACACTTGAGACTATTTTGGCACCCCCTGCCTGGAGGGGAGATGAGAGGGTGGAGGGGGTTAGAAGCTGGAGAAAAGGACACAGAAAGAGAATGGAGGGAGAGAGTAGCCTGTCTCATTAAAAAAAAAAAAAAATTGTCTCATTGGGGGAGAGTAATTGGGAGTGTGTAGCAAGGTGTATATGGGTTTTTGTGTGAGAGACTAACTTGATTTGTAAACTTTCATTTAAAGCACAATAAAAATTATTTAAAAAAAAAAAAAAAACCACACACACGCAGCCACTTTTTCCCTAGGGGATTTGTCAATATTGGGTACAGGCAAAAGGCTGAGAATCTTGGCTTGATTCTGGTAGATGGCTAGGTTGACTGGCAAAGTTTTTGATGGTCATGTGGAGCTTAACTGACCAAAGAGGATGCATGCTGTAGTCTCTAAGTAAAACTCTAAGAAAAAGAGTAAACAATTGAAAAGAACAATAAACAAATGTATAACTAACAAGTCAACAGAGATAAATTATGGAATAAAAAAAACTTTATTAATCTAAAAGAAAGCAGAGGAAAAATATACAACAGGAGGATCAAATGGAAAAAACAGTGAACTACATTAAAGCTAGATCAGAAATATCATTAAATAAATAGAAGTAACATACTAAGATTGTCAGACTGGTTAAAACAAAACAAAAAACCCCACAACCCTATCATACACTGCTTACAAAAAGCACAACTTAAACATAAGGACTCAAAGAGTTTGAAAATAAAAGGACAGAAAAATATAACTACACAAATACTAACCAAAAGAAAGCTGGTGTAGCTATATAAACATCAAAGTAAACTTTAAGGCAAGAAGCATTATTAGAGACAAAGAAGGACATTTCATAATGATAAAGGAATCAATCATCAGTATATCATTTGTAAATATATATGCATCCAATAAGTTAGCATCAAAACATATAAAGAAAATAATTGAAAGAACTAAAATGAAAAATAAGCAAATTCATTATTATAACAGGAGACTTTAACACATCTCTCTCAATGGCTGGAAAAAAAATTAGTAAAGAAAGATAACCCACAGAATGGGAGAAAATATTTACAAATCATGTAACTGATAAGGGACTTAGGACCAAAATATATAGAAAACTCTTACAACTCAATAATAAAAATACAAAAAACCCAACTTAAAAATGGGCAAAGAATCTAAACAGGCATTTCTCCAAAGGAGATGTTTTTGTTAGTTGCCACCAAGTCGGCTCCAACTCATGGCAACCTTATATATACAGCAGAATGAAATACTGCCCAGTCCTGTGTCACCTTCATGATCATTGCTGTTTGAGTTTACTGCTGTGGCTACCAAAGAACATACACGAATGGACAATAAGCACATGAAAGGATATTCAACATGATTAGTGGATATGGAGAAATTGGAACCCTCATACGTTTCTGGTGGGAATGTAAAATGGTGAAGCTACTTTGGAAAACATCTGGCAGTTTCTCAAAATGCTAAACATAGTTACCACATGACGCATCAGTTTCATTCCCAGATACATGCCCAATAGAACTGAAAACATGTCCACACAAACCCTGTACACAAATGTTCATGGCAGCATTATTCATAATAGTCAAAAAGTACAAACAACCCAAAAGTTCATCAACTGATAAATGGATAAGAAAATGTGCCTGTGGTATATATCCAAACAATGGAATATTATTGAGCCATAAAAGGAATGAAGTACTGATACATGCTACAATGTGGATCAACCTTGAAAACACTACGCTAAGTGAAAGAAGCCAGTCACAAAAGACCACATATTGTATGATTCTATTTACATGAAACGTCCATAGTAGGCAAATCCATAGAGGCAGAAAGTAAACTACTGCTTGACTAGGGCTGGGAAGGGGGTGGTTTGGGGGAAAGTAGGGTGTGACTGCTCATGGGTACAGGGCTTCTTTTTGGGGTAATTAAAATGTTCTGAAATTAGACAGTGGTAGTGGTAATGGCTGATAGGAGTTCCTGGGTGGTACAAACATTCACGTGCTTGGCTGCTGACCCAGAGGTTCAAAGTTCAAAGTCACCCAGAGGTGATCAGAAGAAAAGCCTGGCAATTCACTGCCCCCCAAAAAGAAAAATCAGCCATTGAAAACCCAACGGAGCACAGTTCTACTCTGACTCAGATGGGGTCACCGTAAGTCAGTTTGCTCAACAGCAATCGGTTGGTTGATTAACTGTGAATATATTAAAAATCATTGAATTATACACTTTAAAAGAGTGGATTTCAGGGTATGTGAACTGTATCTCAATCAATTTACCAGAAAAAAGATACTTTAGCACAGAGTCTGAGTTAATGGTTATTCTTTGTAGGGGACTGGGGACAGAACAAGTTTTCAGGGTGTTGATAATATTCTGATTCTCAATCTGAGCTAGTTACATGAGCTAGTTCGCTTTATGAAAATTCATCAAGATGTTCACTTTATGTTATGTGCACTTTATTTTTTGTGTCTTATTATCTTGATAAAAGGTTAACTTTTAAAACAAACAGACAGACAGACAAATACATACCAACAGGTGGACCTGCTGGCACAACACATTTCTTTTCCACTCGCGTAGCAGGTGGTGCATTCTGGTTCTTAGCAAGACTTTCCTGTATTAATTCCTGAACCCGGGCTTCATTAATCTTTGGGAAGGGAAGAATATGAACTCGCAAGTGGGATCCTTCTGTTGGGCGTGGCACTTTCTGGAATGCCATGTGAGGGTTTGGATTCTCCTACAATATTAGACATAGGTAAAATTATTCAAGAATTAAAATAACAATGATAGAGTGTCAGGAAGGGAGTGGGAGCTCAGAGGGACACAAACTGAAATCAAGACTTATGAGTGACTATACATACATTCATATACATGCCATAAGATAATGGTACCAGAATCTTACTTGTTCTTACATGGCCTATCAGTGGAATCTGATATAGCTGACTACTCTTCTTTCTCTTCCATGAACACTTTCTTTATTAGATCTTCTTGCTGTAACTCTGTTGTTTTCTCATCTCTTTAATCTCTTAACTATCTGAATGAATCCCCATGGCCCAGTTCTTGGACTTGTTATCTATTTACACTTACTTGCTTCATGATCACATCCAGTCTCACATCTTTAAACCATAAAAAGACCAATGATTCACAAATGTATATCTCCAATCAGGCTCTTTCCTGAACTCTAACACCAAACCGGTTGCTATCAGTCGATTCCGACTCATGGCAACCTCATGTGTGGTGACTAGTGTGTCAGAGTAGAACTGTGTTCCATATGGTTTATAATGGCTAAATTTTTGGAATTAGAATTGCCAGGCTTTTCTTCCAACGTGCCTATGGTTAGACTCGAACCACCAACCTTTCAGTTAGCAGTCAAATGCTTAACCATTTGTACCACCCAGGGACTCCTCTTGAACCTCAGACTCATGTATTAAACTGCCTTCACATAGTATTTCCATTTAAATTTAAAATAATATCTTAAACTTATATCCAAAATGGAGCTCATAGTTTCACCCACCTCCAAACCTGTTCTTTCTATCGTCTTCCCCATTTCGGTAAATTGCATATTTATTTTTCTAATTGCTGAGGTGAAAAGTCATTTTTAATGCCTTTGTCTAACACCCAGTTATCCATTCCTCTGAAAACCTGTGGACTTTACTGCTAAAATATGTTCATAATCTGACAAATTTTCATCATCAACACCTCTCATATTACTAAAATACCAGTGTCTCCTAACTGGCCTCCCTGTTTCCACACTTTCTCCAGAGTAAAATTCAAAGTCCTTACAATAACTTGCAAGGCCCTACACGATGTGGTGTTTCTACCTGACCTTGTATCATACAACTGTTTCCTTCATTCATTCTGTTCCAGTCACACAAGCCTTGTTGTTTCTGCCTGAGGGCCTCTGCACTTACTGCTCGCTGCCTGGAGTGCCCATAATCCCATGAATTTGTACAGCATCCTCCCTCCCCTCTTGCACTGCTTTACTCAGATGCTACTTTTTTCACTTTTCCTGGCCACCCTATCTAAAATTGTGTTCCCCCAGTATACCCCTTACCTCCCTTATTATATTTTTCTCCTTAGCACTTATCACCCACACACATATGCATATTTTTTAAAACATGTCTATTGTCTATCCTCCCACTAAACTGAAGCTCCATGAAGGCAGCTATTTCAGTCGATTTAAAAAAATATATTTTTTGTCCTTTGCTGTATACCTCTAGCATCTAGAAACTGTCTGACACATAGTAAACATGCTAAACTACTTCCTACTGCATCCTAATGAGTGGGACACAAGTTTGGGCGTACGCTAAGATTGTAATAACTGAATGAAAGGTGTCAGCTAATACATTTATGACTCCTAGGGCTGGCAGGGACTTTCTTCCAGTCATCTAGTTAAGCAGGATTATATTTCAAATACTACAGGCAGAGTGGAATCTATCCTCTTTATAAAGCTCTCTAGGGAAGGCTGCTTTACAACCATTCTTAGACCAATTCTAGCATTTATTATCCTTTGCAACAAGAAAATTCCTTTATCTCACTGAGCCCACATTATTTGATGTTGTAGATTAAGCTCAGTACTACCCCATACATCCTTGAGACAGTTAAAAATAGCCACTGTCATCACCTATTGGAGCTGCTCTCCACAATTCTTTTTGGTTATGTGGCCCAAACCTAGGAAAAGGAAAGAATGGTCTAAGGCAGATGATATAGGTAGCACACCTCAGCAATATAATGCAAAGATCATTGCTTTAAGTGTCAAAAAGCCTGGGTTCTAGTTCTTGCTGTGTTTCTTCTTATGTGATGCTGGACAATAACTTAGCCTAAGGTATATACTTATGCTTATCTGACACAGTTCCTGAGAAGGTGAAATTAGATTAAAACCTAGTCTTGCCAAAGTAATCTTTATACACAGTTTATATTTTCCCCCTATGTCATTAGCAAAGAAAGAGAAAAATAAATAAGTAAATCCTATACCAAGTCTTCATGATCACTACTTTCTAAACCATCTATTGAAAAAAGTGTTCTAACTGGCCTCCCTGGGATTAACATGAACATCACTGGTCTATAGTTTCTGAAAGTGTTTGCTCTTTTCTGTTCTTCAGGTACCACTCCTATTCACATCTTGTCTTCTCAAAAATTATAACTATAAAATCTCTAAAACACACTGGGCGGATTTCTTTTTTAGGCTGGGGAGGTAATTCACACACATCCTAAGATGTGAATCATTTAAAGTACATTCTTCACTACTTCTGTTTCTACTTACACTTATTTTCTTTTCTTTGTAATGAAGTTAAAATTTAAGTATAGAGGGACCCCGGAGGTCATGGTCCCCGGACCCTTTGTTAGCCCAAGACTGAGACCATTCCCAAAGCCAACTCTTCAGACAGGGATTGGACTGGACCATAAGACAGAAAATGATACTGGTGAGTAGTTAGCTTCTTGGCTCAAGTGGACACATGAGACTATGTGGGTAACTCCTGTCTGGAGGCAAGATGAGAGGGCAGAGGGGAACAGGAGCTGGATGAATGGGCACATGGAATACAGGGTAGAGAGGAGGAGTGTGCTGTCTTGTTAGGGGGAGTGCAGCTAAGAGTACATAGCAAGGTGGATGTAAGTTTTTGTATGACAGATTGATTTGATTTGTAAACTTTCACTTAAAGCACAATTAAAAAAAATTTCTTTTAAAGAATACATCATGGATTGAATTATGTCTCCCCCAAAATATGTGTATCAATTTGGCTGGGCCATGATTCCCGGTATTGTGTGGTTTTCCTATATGTTGTAAATCCTGCCTCTACATTAATGAGGGAGGATGGGCAGCAGTTGTGTTAGTGAGGCAGGACTCAATCTAAAGATTGGATTGTGTCTTGAAGCAATCTCTTGATATATAAAAGATATGAGCAGAGAGACAGGGGGACCTCATACCACCAAGAAAGCAGCACCAGGAACAGAGCGTGTCCTTTGGACCCGGGGTCCCTGCACCTGAAAAGCTCCTCTACCGTGGGAAGATTGAGGACAAGGACCTTTCTCCAAAGCCGAAAGACAGAGAAAGCCTTCCCCTGGAGCTGACGCCTTTAATTTGGAGATTTAGCTTACTTTACTGTGAGGAAATAAATTTCTCTTTGTTAAAGCCATCCACTTGTGATGTTTCTGTTATAGCAGCACTAGATGACTAACACGGTATATTTTCCATGATGGAAATATATTCGTTATAACAAATTTTAAAACATGGAAAAATAAACGAAATCTTAATGATGACAGTTTATCCTCTCTAATTATATTTTATCTATCTCCCTTACTATATGTCCATCTTCCGTCTTGTTCCAAAAATGATTTAAGTTGGTTTACAAAAATAAAGATGTATATATTACTTCCAGTCAAAATTCCACAAATTTATCCTGGAGTGCAACAAGTTCATCCAAAATTTATAAAGTATACAGAGAACTGAAAAGAGTTGAAGCAATTCTGAAGAAAAGTCAGACAGTCAGGCTTTCCAGGTAACAAAACTTATAGAAACCTTTAATATTAATATGGTATGGCAATTAGAATTGGTAGCGAAATAAATAGGCTAATGGAATAGAATAGAGAACCCAGAAACAATATTATGTTTGAAAATGTGATATACACAGGTCGCTTTAGAGTTCGGGGGGAAAGGCTGCACAGTTCAATGAGAGAGGTAGTACAAGGAAGAGTTTTATGGCATGGTCTGTGCCGTCAGACTGGATCTGTCTGGATTCAAAACTCAGCTTGGCCACCTCCTAGTAGTGTGACCTGCTACAAAGTCAACTCACTTACTTCTTTTTGTATTAGTTTCGTCACCTGCAAGGAGGATAATAATATAGTACCTACTTCATATGGCTATTCTGAGGACTGAATGAGCTGTTATAACAAAGTCCTTAGAACAGTACGTAGCAGACAGTGAACACATCGTGTTAGCTAGTATTAAAAAACTAGTTGCCATCGAGTTAATTCCGACTCATAGCAACCCTACAGGACAGAGCAGAACTGCCCCCACAGGGTTTCCAAGGAGTAGCTGGGGGATTCGAATTGCCACCTTTTGGGTTAGTAGCCGTAGCTCTTAACCACTGCACCATCCGGGCTCCTAGCTAGTATTAGCACCACTGATTTTCCATGTGGGATAAACAAATAGCATAAACTTAAAGGAAATATTGATAAATCTGATTATATTAAACAAAAAACTCTGAACAGTAAAAATACCATAAAGTAAAAAGATAAGCCATAAACTGGGAGAAGATACCAGAAATGCATATCAACAACAAAAGATTGGTGTCTAGAATAAATTTCCAAAAAGAAAAAAAAGTACACAATCAGTAGAAAAGACAGGTTAATCCAAGAATGGACAAAGGATTCAGAAAAAGAAAACCAATCTGTCCTAGAAACATTATCAACATCATTAATAATCAAGGAAATGCAAATTAAAACCAAAAGGAGATACCATACACTCATCAGGGTAGTAGAAATTAGTGAATCTGACAATTCCAAGTATTGGTCAGAACATGGAACAGTGGGAACACTGGCACAACTGCCTGAGAGCGTGAATTTACAACCACTTTGGAGGGTCATTTTTTTTTTTTTTGGAGGGTCATTAATCAAATTTAATAAAGGCGGAGATGCATACCATTTCATCCAAAATCCATGTCACGTTATTTTTCTCAGAAAATTAAGCACATGTGTGCCTGGAAACATATGAGAATGTTCTGAACAGCACTGTTTGTAACAGCAAAAAACTGAAAACAAATATCTGCTAATAGGACAATGAATGAATAAGTTATGGTAAATTCACAATAGAAAATTACAGAGCAGTTAAAATGAATGAACTAGCAGTACATGAATTAATACGGATAAATCTCAAAATCATGTTGAGTCAAGTTTAAACAAATGCAAAACAACTATGGACTGTTAGGTAATAGACACATATGTAGTGACATTATAAAAATCAGACATGGGAATGAACGATAAGACCATGTTCAGGAGAATGGCTATCTATAGGAAGAGAGAGAAAGTAAGAAATCATGGAAGTTTACACGGGGCACTTCAAACCAAGCTATGTTATTTCTTTAACAAAAAGAATCTCAAGTAAATAAAAAATGTAAAGACCTAATAACCCTGAGGGGTGAGCACACAGAAGCTTTTTATTTTTCTTTCTGCTTATATCTTAAAATTTTATTAAAATACATATAAAACCTAGCAATATAAGGAGAAGTAAGTAAAGTTAAAACATTGGGAAAAACCAAGCAGTACTGCAAATCATTCCTAGTGAAATGAACAATTGTACCTGTTTTTTCCCAAGCAGTGACTCTCTCACTGTCTTTGTTCATCTTCCTTTCCATTCATTTTGGATTTTTACCTTCCTAACAGTACCTTTGAAGTTTGTGTATTTATTTGTCCCTGGTTATTATCTTTTTTTTTAATGTTGTTTTAAATCTAAGTTCACAAGGAACTCACCAAAACAGTGATTTTAATGTATTTATCCACTTTCCCTTTTCCTTCACATATTTATTGCGACCAAGCCCTGGTGGTGTAACAGTTAAGTGCTACGACTGCTAACCAAAGGGTCAGCAGTTTGAATCCGCCAGGTGCTTCTTGGAAACTCTATGGGGCAGTTCTACTCTGTCCTATAAGGTCCCTATGAGTCGGAATCGATTTGATGGCACTGGGTTTGGTTTTGGTTTTGGTTATGTACCCCTTACCATCTCCATCCCCCATCCCAACTTCCTGGAATAAATCTAAAGGCTGTTTTCCAAAGTCTTTTGTGTTGTTTGCTGCTGCTGCTAAGTTGCCCTGACTCATGGCAACCCCATGCCCAAAGGAATGAAACGATGCCTGGTCCTGTGCCATCCCCATGATCAGTTACAGATAGGGCTGTTGTGATACACAGGGTTTTCATTGGCTGATTTTCAGAAGCAGATCACCAGACTTTTCTTTCTAGTTTTAGTCTGGAAGCTACACTGAAACCTGTTCAGCATCATGGGCAATACACACGTCACTACAGATAGACAAGTGGTAATTGTGTATGAGGTACATTGGCCAGGAATCAAACCGGGTCTCCTACATGAAAGGTCGGAATTCAACCACTGAACTACCACGGCCCACTCCAAAAGTCTAGGATATATTCATCTGAAAAATATTTATTCATTACATGTTCTATGGCATGGTATCACGCCTCTAAATCTAAAAACCAATTCTTTCTCTCAAGATTCCTATCACATATCACCAACTACTTACATTTTCCTAATGTTAATATTAGTAACAGTACTACTCAATAAGGGTGTAAATACAAATCACTTATTAAAGAAAAGACTTTGCTATTAGTTATTAATAGAAGTTTTCTTCTGATAAACAATTTGAAACACTGTAAACCAAATTCTTACACAATTTTGAATAAGGCATTTTTTTATCCTGTCGAGGTCATTCCATAGTTATATAGATACTCTACACCAAAATGAAGACTATGGTTTAAAGTGACTAAATTCTTATACAGTCAATTATGTTTAGAAGGGCTCACTCCCCAGAATCTAATATTTGGTTTTCTGGCTGCTGTGTCTGTGCACTGCTGCCCTCTAATGGGCAGTACAGTAAACGTAAAGGACATTCACCACCTTCAGCCCAGTTTGCTCACATAATGACTTTTGATACGGCAAAGGTAACCAGTGGGATGTTTAAGGCTCACTGTATTATGCATATTCCTAGAAACATCTGCCTTTACTCATAACTCCAAATGCATCTGAATTGGTCATTTGAAGGTCACTGAGCTCATTAAAAACTGCAGCCCAATTCTGTTGTTGAATTATTTTCCAACAGAACAAAGCGGCAGCCAAATTTTCATGTTTGATTCCACAGGAATGCAAATATAAAGTAATAACCAAGGATTTAGATAACTAAACACAGTGAACATGGCAACAGTTTTGTCCAAGGCAACCAAAATAAACTGCCTAAGAAAGCTGTCAAAATGTAATATCTTTTGGAGAGAATTCTGAATATAGATAATGATTTTCAAGGAATGGCCTCTGTAATCTTGGAGGTATGATGATTTTTTCAGACTTAAAAAAGATATACACACCATCTGGTCTAAAAACATGGATTTTTTTGGTGGTTTGGGGGGCAGGCTACATAAGAATAACCCTAGGGTTTAAGGAAATCAAGGCTGAGAACGTACTTCAAATAAGAAAAAAACAAAACAAAACCTAAACCCCACAGTAAATTCAAAGTAGGCAACAGCCACATTGAAAAAAAAAGTTCCTACACAGTCACAGCACTGAATGACAGACCGATGTGATCTTCTTTTCAAGTAATATTTTACTGTGTTTAAGGTGAAAGTTTACACAGGAAATTAGGTTCCTATTTCTACACAACTTATTCAGTGATATTGGTTACATTTGTCACAACGTGTCATCATTCTCATTCATTTCATTCTAGTTGTACCATTTCCAGTACTCTAGTTTCCCTGCACCCTTACCTTCTCATCTTTGCTTTAGCGTATTTTTGACCATTTGGTCTCATACAGACGATTTTTTAAAGAAGCTCATTACTCATGGGTGATATTCTTTATTTTATGAGCCAATCTGTTATTTAGTTAAAAGATTATCAAGGGATAATTTTGGAAGTCTGGACTTTTTACAAATTTGAGCTCTGTTCCACATTTTTCTCCCATTCTATCAGGATCCATCTATTATGAACCTGATCAGAACAGTCAGTAGTGGTAGCGGGGTATCATCTAGTTCTTCTGGTCTCAGGGTAGATGAGGTCTATATTATGCCAATAAGCCGAGTTGTCCCACAAGACGATGGTCTTAAGCCTTCAAATCCAGACAACCAATCTTGTACTTGGTTATGTCTAAGACGCATCAGTAACTGCGACCCCCATGCGGCTTATTATATCTGTGAATATACATCCATGCACACACACACGTTTATATACATATGCCTACAGATACATCTATCTGTACGTGCATATACCACATATTCATAAAAAACATACAAATGCCTATATATCTATTTGCGTACATCCACGTGTATTTTTTGGTTGTTGTTAGTGTTGCTGCAAAATTGTATTGTCATATCCTTTACCAAAAACATCCCTTCCTCTTGTGCATTTCTTACTGACATCATTTACCGTGGTCAAGCTGTATGCACTTCACCCACATTCAACACCACCTTTTCCATTACCAAAAATAGCAAGTATTTACTATACTCTCCACGCCCCCCAGTCCATCCCTCGTAACCACCAATAAGCACTGGTCTCTGCGTATATATCTATTCTTGTCTTCTTATCAAAATATGATCATGTAATATTTGCCTTTTGTGATTGACTTATTTCACTTGGTATAATGTCCTCCGGATTCATCCACGTTGTGTTTCAAGGGTTCATTCTTTATGGTCAATGTGATCTTGTTAGAGGCTACTGAGTTCCCAGATTAATTTAGGTAAGTCATGGATTGAATTGTATTCCCCAAAAATATGTGTATCAATTTGGCTAGGCCATGATTTCCAGTATCGAATGACTGTCCACCATTTTGTCATCTGATGCAATTTTCCCATGTGTTGTAAATACTGCCTCTATGATGGAAATCCTGGTGGCATAGTGGTTAAGAGCTACAGCTGCCAACCAAAAGGTTGGCAGATCGAATCCACCCCGGCATTCTTTGGAAACTCTATGGGGCAGTTCTATTCTGTCGTATAGGGTCGCTATGAGTAGGAGTCCATTCGAGGACTACAACAGATTAGGTGTTTTTTTTTTTTTTAAGTATGTTAATGAGGGTGGAGAGGCAGCAGTGATGTTAATGAGGCAGGATTCAATCTAAAAGATTGGATTGTGTCTTGAGCCAATCTCTTTTGAGACACAGAGAAGTGAGCAGAGAGACAGGGGGACCTCCTGACACCAAGAAAGCTGCACCAGGAGCGGAGTGCGTCCTTTGGATCTGGGGTTCCTGTGTGGAGAAGCTCCTAGTCCAGAGGAAGATTCATGATAAGGACTTTCCTCCAGAGCTGACAGAGAAAGACTTTCCCTGGAGCTGATGCCCTGAATTTGGACTTCTAGCCTACTTTACTATGAGAAAATAAATTTCTCTTTGTGAAAGCCATCTACTTGTGGTATTTTTGTTATAGCAGCACTAGAAAACTAAGACAAGGTATTTAATAATTATCTAATGTGAACTAATTATACCTACAGCTGGTATGAGAGAGCAAGTTGCACAAATCCGTTCAAACATAGCAGGAGACAGTCTCACTATTACATGCTCAAAATATAAATGTACTCTCCAGAGTTGCCTGGCTGTATACATAATATTCAGTAAGTGAAAGATCCTTAATTTATCATCCTCACAAGCATTTCACTGCTCACCCAACTGAATTAGCGCACTTAATAAAAATACATTTGTTGGACAACTTTAATTTCTGATGTGCACATTACCCTAATCGAGGCTTTTCAACTTTGACACAAAAGACATTTTGAGTCAGATAATTCTTTGTTGTGGGGGATTGTCCGTGTATTGCAGGATGTTTAGAAGCATCTCTGCCTCTACCCACAAGACAACAGTAGCGTACCAGCTCCAACTGTGACAACCAAAAATGTCTCCAGACATTGCAAATGTCCGAGGGGTGGGGTGGGGCAAAATCTGTCCCTGTTGAGAATCAATGCCATAATCTATAAATCCCGATGGAGGCTTCATACCCAAGATAAGTACTCTTTTCACAAGTACCAAGGGAGCATACAGAGACTAGCTAAGAGACCTACACTCTCACTTATCTGCTGAAATGCAAATAAAAAACACAACACATTTATTAGAATAATAAACCATCAAAACTAAAAAGCAAAAAAAAAAAAAAACAAAAAAACCCTGATTAATATGAGGTGTGAGGATATGGAACAACTAGAACTTACCTATATAGCTAGAAGAAATGCAAAATGGTACAGCTGTTTTAGAAAACAGTTTGGCAGATTCTTGTAAGTTAAACATTTAGTTACCATCTATCCCAGCACCCTACTCCTAAGTATTTACCTTTACCCAAGAAAAATAAGAATACATGTTCACACAAAAGCCTGTACACACATATTTAGAGTGATTTTATTCATAATTGCCAAAACTGTCCTTCAGGAGATCAACATATAAATAAAACTTTGGTACATCTATACAATGGAATACTACCCAGCAATAAAAAGGAAGAAATGAATTATGCTAAATGAAAGAAGGCAGACTCAAAAAACTACATACCGGTCGTGTGGAAAAGGTAAAACTGTACAGGCAGAAAACAGATCAGTGGTTGACAAGAGTCTGAGATGGTGGGAGGATGTGACTACAAAGGGGGATTTAGGGATTTTTGGGGGTGATTAAAATATTCTACATCATTATTGTGGTAGAAGTGGGTTGTAGGACTACATACATTTGTCAAAACCCGTAAAACTGTGCACTATAAAAGATGAATTTTACTATATGTAAAGTATAACACAATAAACTTCACTTAAAAAAGAATTAATGAATTAAAAATGATGGAATGGGAGTGGGTATTTGATTTGGAGTCTATCCTTTTGAGTCAGTGGCCTCACTTCATTATAGTGATCTAAATATATTCTTTTTTGTCTTAATTTTCTAAGACTAAACACAATATTTCAATTCCTTCCTACAATGAAAAAAAATTCCCTGTATTCATGGTTTGCAAAGAGTACAAATATCACAGTGTGCATTAAAGTTGCCTGAAATTAATTTTCTGCAGAAATTTAAATGGTATAGATCCCGTTTGATTTAGGGTGTAGCTGTGAGCTAGGATCAACTTGACGATTTTTTTTTTTTGGTATGTTGAACTTTGTTCTCCTTTTTGGATATTAACATGTATTGGTTTAATGCATACACACATAAAGCACAATTAGAGATCTCATACATATTATTTTGTAAGAAAGTTAACGTCTTGTCAATTTTCCTTTGACGTCTAAGAAATTGTCAGAGAGCCATTGTCAGACAGCCATTGTGTCAATCCATCTCGTCGAGGGTCTTCCTGTTTTTCACTGATCCTCTACCTTACCAACCATTACTGTCTTTCTTGGTAAGGCAGAGGGTCAGTTATGTATTACTGTAGATGCATTTAATTGTGCTCCGGCAGAACCTGTACATAGACCAAAAGGTAGTCGTTTGAACAGAACAAAAGGATACTGAGTGGTTTAAAATCACTATTCATTCAATCTGTATGCTGAGCGGGTCGCTATGAGTCGGAATTGACTCGACGGCAGTAGGTTTTTTTTTTTTTTTCTAGGTATGCTGAGCAAATAATCTGAGAAGCTGGACTATATCAGGACTGGAGGAAGACCTGCAACGTACAGATGACAAAACCCTGGTTGCTGAAAGCGAAGAGGACCTGAAGTACTCACTGACGCAGATCAAAGACTATATCCTTCAGTATGGATTATACCTCAATATAAAGAAAACAAAAATCCTCACAACTGGACCAACAAACAACTTCATGATAAACAGAGAAAATACTGAAGTTGTCAAGGATTTCATTTTACTGTACTTGGATCCACAATCAAAGCCCATGGGAGCAGCAGTCAAGAAATCAAACAACGTATTGCATTAGGCAAATCTGCTGCAAAAGATCTCTCTAAGGTGTTAAAAAGCAAAGATGTCACTTTGAAGACTAAGGTGCGCCTGACCCAAGCCATGGTATTTTCAATCACCTCATTTTTTTTCATATGCATGTGAAAGTTGGACAATTAATAAGGAAGACTGAAAAAGAATTAATTGCCTTTGAATTATGGTACTGGTGAAGAATACTGAATATACCACAGACTGCCAGAGAATGAACAAATCTGTTTTGGAAGAAGTACAGCCAGAACGCTCCTTACAAGCAAGGATGGCAATACTTTACCTCATGGACTTTGGACATGTTATCAGGAGAGACCAATCCCTGGAGAAGGATTATTATGCTTGGTAATGTAGAGGGTCAGCAAAAAAGAAGACGACCCTCAATGAGATGGGCTGACACAGCGCCTGCAACAATGAACTCAAATATAGCAACAACTGTGAGAATGGTGCAGGACCAGGCAGTGTTTGTTTTGCTGCGCACAGAGTCACTATGAGTCAGAACTGACTCGACAGCACCTAACAACAATTGTAGATGCAAAATAAATCGAAAAACTGTACTATGTGAAACAGTAAAAGAGATACTCAATGGAGGTTTTATAAGGTTCTCATCTTGGCTTAATGTATTAGTTGCCTAGGATTGCCACAGCAAAGTACCACAAACTGAATGGCTTAAAAACAACAGAAATTTACTCTCTCAGTTCTGGAGGCTAGAGGAGACCACATATGTACAGGCATTCCTTGGCCTGTGGCAGCATAACTGTAATTTCTGCCTCAGTTTTCGCATGGCCGTCTTCCATGGCCGTCTTCCTTCTGTGTCTGTCTTCATGTGGCATTATCTTTCTCTTAAAGGATAAGAGTCACATTGGATTAGGGTTCATCCTACTCCAGTATGATCTCATGTTAACTAATTACATCTGCAACAACCCTATTTCCAAGTAAGATCACATGCTGAAGTTCCAAGGGTTAGGACTTCAACAAATCTTTTTGGGGGACACAAATAAGCCCATAGCAGCCTATCTTAATGTTCTCATTTTTTTGTGTAGTTAGTGGTCCTTTATGTCAAGAATCACAGGGATAGGGAAGATAAACAGTTAAATGTGCTCTCATACAAACGTTAAAGACTCTGAATGCCAAAGTGGACAAACCCCAGTATTATCTATTAGGAATGGGAAGAATAGCTATATAAATGTGCTACCAATAATCTTCAGGGTGTAAATCCTGCCAATATTTACACAATTTGTCTCTAATGGATTCAGTCCTTACTCCTCCTTCATTCGACCTTTCTATTCCCCTCCTCTACCAAGGTCACCAAATGCATTTTTTTTTTTTTAAGTTATCTAGGCAGTCCAGAAAGAAGAGCAGCTAAAGTCAATTACAATTCACCCTATTCATTTTTCTAAAACCTCACTACAAAGCAATATAAAGGAGTGGTGATAAGAGGCTGAAAATTAAGGTAGGTTTTGAGGTACTTTAAAGAGTAGTAAAGAAAAGAGGCTAAATACAATTCCACACATCAGTGTAATAAAGTATTTACAAACATCTGAATGGAATCACCAGGTCTCAAGTATAATCCAATAATAAGGAAACAGCCAAATCATATGGTTGGTTCTTGCTTAACAAAAGGGAATTTTAGAAATGTGATAAAATAACTGACTAGTTAAAAATAGAACCATCTGAAATATTTTCCTTGATTGACGCCATCTCTCTCTCTCCCCAACTTCCTGAATGGCCCAAGAAAGTAACTTTACCGTCATGTCCTGCTCTTTAACTCTGCAAAGTATTTACTTCAGGAATGTTGGTACTAATGCAGACTTTAGAATCTTAGAACAAGAAGGAGTCTCAGAAAGTCTGACGACAATCCATTGGGGTATTCTCAAATTCTTTCAGGTCATATATGTGTACCCTCTTCTCAAGAATATTAAGGAGACTCATGGACCTAGAAAATGCCCAGCCCTAGTAGGTGCTTAAGGAGCCCTGCTGGCACAATGGTAAATCGCTTGGCTGCTAACCAAAAGGTTGGTGGTTCAAACCCACCAGTCACTCCTCAGGAGAAAGATGTGGCAGTCTGCTTCCGTAAGAATTACAGCCTAGGAAACCCTATTGGGCAGTTCTACTCTGTCCTATAAAATCATTATGAGTCAGAATCGACTCGACATCCAGGGGTTTGGTTGTGGGAGTAAGTGCTTAATAAATACACATGGAAAGAATGGAATTGATTGAATTAAATGAAATAGAATTGGATTGCAGGAAAAAAAAAAAAAAAGGTCCAACAAAGGCTCAAGAAATGCAGAGTAGATTTGAAGGGTTATTTCCATCTCTTACCTAGCAATATAATCCCTCATCATAATCACTTTAAAAATGTTATTTTAAATGGACAGAGGATGCTTGTGTTTTACATTTACCTTTAAGAATGTATAATTACTAGATTTTTTTTTTTTTTTTTTGGCAGTGTTGTCAGTTCTGTGTTGGTTTAGTTTGAGCTATGCATCATAAAATTTAAATTATAGGATGGTAAGAAAGGAATTGGTTACATCGTCTTCACATTAAAGAGCTTGGCACAGATCCTTGCATACACTGGATGCTCGGTCATGTAATACAAACTTGTATCAGAAGCCCAGCTCTGGTCACTAACTGGCTATGAAATTTTAGCTTGCAGTGCTGGGACTGTCTTGTAAAGACCTAGGAAATAAACATTCAGTTGTTAGAGGGATCAGTCCCAGAGTCTCAAATGCTGACTCCTATTTGAGGTTTTGTTTTTCCTTGAAATTCATCGATAAATCTATCCTACTAGGCGAGGAAAAAACTTTTTAATCTTTGGCTTCCTCACATATAAACACCTGTCCTATCTCAGAAGGTTGTTTCCATGATCAAATAAGAAAGTACAATAAAGTGCTTTATAAAGAACAAAGTGTAACCTCAACCATTGGAAACATCACTATTTTTCCAATCAGAAATGAGCCAGCCTAATGGAGTGAATGAAACTGGATAGATGAAAATTCTTGGACTTAAAATCTGGATTCCATCACTTAATAGCCATATGATCCTAAGCCAATTATCCCCAGTAAAATGGGGATAATGACATCTACCTTACATTGTTAGTGGGAGAATTACGGATAATGTATGTAAGGCTGAACCCCATACCTGGTATGTTGTGCTAAACACTCAATATTTCTTATTAATGCCATAGTTTAACAGAAATTTCTCATGTGCTCATGCTGTACGTAAGTTCTACACAGCCACCATAAATGGCAAAGACCAGCACAGAACATGTGGCTTCCTTCTAACAGAATTTTTTTTGTTTCAGCATATTAATCAAAAAATATATTTATCATATTGGACACAGTCCTACGTAGAATTTACAGTATTAGTCAAAAAGATTTTAAAATAACTTAAAATGTGGTCAGTCAATAAATGAAATAGAGATCCTGGCATGCAAGTAACTGGAAATCATTTATTATACTTTTGCTAGGCCAAAATGTCATGATTTAGAATGTGATATACTTCGGAATACGAAATTGCTTGTCAGTATAAGAATAACCTACACTTAACAGTCAAAGTACCACTTGTGTTAAGTAATTTAAGATAGAAACTAAATTCATCTTTGATAGGCACACGAATGCTATGGCTAACGATTTCTGCATGTGCTAGCCAATTATTGTTCCACTTACACAACAGTCAAAGCATATATATATACATACACACACACACACACACACACACAGAGTAAAACCTGCGAAAGTTGGAACTTGTGTAAGGCGGAAACCAGTGAGAGAAGGAAAACTCAAATATTTTCCACTAAAAAGAGTGACTAGAAAAGTGGTAACACTATACCCTGTCAAAGGCAGAAAACTTGTAAGACCAAGAAAAAAAAGAGTTTCAGTTCTGTAGAGTTTCAGTTCTCACAGGTTTCACTGTATTTCCAGAATTTGTAATAAACCACTTGTAATTGATAAAACAGTACAACTTAAGAATCTTCAAATTATTTACCAGCATTTACATGAGCACAATTTTAAAAACTGTATTTTGTTTGTTCTCCCACGGAATCTTTGAACTTTGCTTTGTTTTTTTTCAAAAAACAATTCTTTCCCCCAAAGAAAAATCACACACCAAATATAAAACTTAAAACTCAGAAATAACTGAATAAAATGAAACAAAGAAACATATTTTAGTATTCCTGGTTTTATCCAATTGGTTCTGAGATTTCAAATGGGTATGACAAAGCACTAATGACTCAATGTCCAAAAATACTGACCTGTTCAGAATAACTCAGTTAAAGAATACTTAGTGGGGCTATGATACTGACCCCAATTTCCATCCCCACCCTTCTTAACTCTATTTCCTTAAAAATAGGTCTCTCTCTGTTTTCTCAAGACCATAATTCCCACCTGCTCAACTCTAAAAAACTTCACAAGCAGGAGGAATGACCGGTGCTCCTTAGCCAAAACCCATTTTTCCGCATGTACATAATCTCTCTTCTTTAGGCTCTCCTAGGTTCTCTTCTTTCCTGATAATCAAATAATTATTTTGCACTTTATCACATTCCAATCCTTTTAATTTATTCCATTTTCTCTTTCCAGGGCTGGCTATCGCCCTAGAGTTTCTGAAGTTGCCTGACAACTTGCTTATTAAAATGGTCCAGCTTTTTATTCCCTGTCTGTTCAAAACAATGCAATTCAACAATTTCCGTGACCCAGCTGACAATCCCTGTTCCACGTTGAAGCAGAGTATAGTGGTCAGTTGTAAGGTGCTTCTGGTATCCACTTGAGCCCAATCTTTGTCTTAACTATGGTCAATATGCTCTTAAGAACAGAGAGACCCAAATGAAATTCATAATGAAGGCAAGTGACTAACCGGAGAATGGTGACTAAGATGTTTTCATAATGCAGTGATTGACAAGAAAGTTACTTTGAAAAATATGATCTATTTTCATGTACACTACCAACTATATTATCTTATAACTTGCAGTCCCAAAAATTTTAAGAGCAAAAATTTCACGAGAAAGAAGCTTTTCAGTTTTGCACATAAAATGTGTTTTAATACTTTTAAAATTAATGACTGTCTAAATAAATATATATACTTACATTTTTGAATAGTTGCTCAGCAAGTTCTCTGACATGCTTTATCATCTTCAATGGGTTATTTTCTTCTACTTTAATTCGCTCTACTTCAAAGGCTACCAACTTGGAAAAAGAATCAAATGGCAAAATATCAACTCCAAAATATGCTGAATTAGAAAAATGTGTGATAATTCCATACAATTTGTAAGCCAAAAAATATCCAAGACATATACTATTATTAAAACAAAATACTTTATATTTTTACTGGGTGCTACTTCTCTTCTGGGGTTGCAGGGTCAATTGAGTCCTTCGATGGTCTGATGGTCTCTCCCCTGATGATTTATGGCCCTATTTCTTCTTGGGAAGTCATTTCTGGAATTCAGAGGGGCCTTTTCATCACCCAGTCTCACTCAGAGAATTCTCTCACTCAGAGAATTTCAGAAAGTCTCCCAATATTTCCTTAACTCACAAAATATGAGGCAAATGTGCACTATAATGAGCAAGTCAGGTTGCTGAGATTCTCATCCTAGTCTATAGACAATGTGATCTGGGACAAGGAACCTAAATTCCTGGGTTTCAGTTTCCTTGTCTCAAAAATAAGATGGAAGAACAAGATGACCTCTAGGCTTCTTCCAGTTCTCAGATTCTATAAATTTTAGTCCATTTCCCTATTAACGAATTTACTGGGAGAACTATGTGAGTATGTGTATGAAAACTTGGGGTGGGTAAAAGAGTGTTAACAGGAAACAAAATTGGGGAGGAAATTGATGGATGATTAAAAAAAAGTATAATAAGAGATTCTTTTAGGAGCTAACAGGTTCACTGGAGCATGTTTAAAACAAAAACCCATTGTCTTCAAGTAGATTCCAATTCATAAGGACTCTACAGAACAGTGTAAAACTGCCTCATAGGGTTTCCAAGGCTGTAATCTTTATGGGAGCAGACTGCCACATCTTTATCCCACTGCGTGGCTGGTGGTTTCAAGCTGCCAACCTTTTGGTTAGCAGCCAAGCTTTTTAACCACCATACCACCAGGACTCCTAGAGCATATAGTCATATAAAATTAGGACTTGCCCTATTCTAGGCCAGCATTCAGAAAGACTGTCAAACAAAGGCAAACAATTCTTTTCTTCTAGCATGTCTATTTGATGGGAGTATGGGGATAAAGCAACACACAATTGCCTCTCAAAGCTCCATTAGCCTCCCTACCCCTCAGTGTGGTAGGCTGCCTTTGTCTAAGTGAAAATAAGGATGCCTTTCCAAGGAGCAAATGTAATTTTCCTACAAAAGTACATTCCTATATAAACCAATTAAATGGCTACAGAGGATAGAAGGAGAAATTACTTAGGCCTGGTGCCTCTTTCCTCTTAGACCCTTGCCTGATGTATACATACAAACGACTCTCTCTCAAGTAACAACATCAATAAGCCAAAACCAAACCCACTGCTGTCAAGTCGATTCTGACTCATAGCGACCCTGTAGTACACAGCATAACTGCCCATAGGGTTCCCAAGGCTGTAACCTTTACAGAAGCAGGCTGCCACATCTTTCTCCCATGGAGCGGCTGGTGGGTTCGAACTGCTGACTTTTTGGTTACCAACTGAGTGCTTTTAACCACTGTACCACAAGATCAATAAACGACACAACAAAAAAATCAATAAGACACCAAAAATCACCACTAAAGGAGAAACAAAGAAACTAGATGGACAATAAGGGGAGGCCCAATAGGAATCTTGGATAGACTTTTTGCCTTATCATTGTTTCCAATCTAGATGATACACATGTATAAAATATACAATAAAAAACAAGTTACCATATAGAGACATAAAATAAATCTTAAGGCAGACTAGTGGCTCTCAGACTCATCTACTCTGAGAAAATTTGGAGGAGGTTGTGAAATAAGAGCAGAGCATGAAGAATAGAAGGTCATGGTTAGGCTGAGAGGTAAAGGGAGGGCACCAGGCAGGGGGAAGGACCTACGAAAATAATCAGAGGCTGAGGCAAGCAAGTTTTCCGGAAGTAATCAATCTGACTTTTTAGTTGTGATGAAGCTGCCAGAGGGAGTTACTTAGGGAACTTGGGATAGAAAGAGATTACACAAACCAATTCTGAACTGAATTGGTTACTATTCAGGAATTCTAACTTAGCCTCATAAGACATTATACACTGAGTACTTAGTTTAGGATCTAAAGCTGATATATATGCTAGTATTAGATAATCAATGATTAATAAATGATTATTGATTAGAAGGAACTGCCTGTCTAAGGACAATCTCTTCTAAATCACATTATAATTAACTAAAGCATTTGGTGCAGATCTCCATACTAATAACTAAAACATGTGCTGTTTATTTAATTCTTACTTGTGAATCATGAACTATCTCTACAGAGCATAAATGATCCTTCTCCACTAAACCAAGGATCTTTAAGACCTTGATTCCTATCTTCTTTATACTAAATAAAACCACCCAGCATCAAACTATGACTACTATCCTCCACTATCTTGTTGGCTAGGGCTGTTTTTCTTTTTTAGACTTCAAGTAACTTTTAGATTTGTTAGTTCCAGTATACGCAGTGCTCTTTCAGAAATTGTAATGGAAATAATATTCATTGTTTTATCCACCAGAATGGGCTGCTGTGAACAGAGTTAAATGAAGATGCTTTAGAAAAAAGAGAAAGCACAACAAATGCAAAAGAGCATCTTTACTTTGAGTCACATCTGTCCTATTTCTTCCTTTATGTGGCCAGTTCTTAAAGACAGAGACTAAATCTGTCATCCACATATTTAATATCTACCCCCCAAAAAAAAAAAAAAAAAAATTTTTTTTTTTTTTTTTTTTTAAGAGAGCTAAACTCACAGTGACCCTATAAGACAGAGTAGAACAGCCCCGTAGAGTTTCCAAGGAGCGGCTAGTAGATTCAAACTGCCAATCTTTTGGTTAGCAGCAAAGCTGTTAACCACTGACTGCACCACCAGGTCTCCAGGGTTTCTATGAGGTGGAATCGACTCAACTGCAATGGGTTTTTTTTAAGTAAGCTAAAAGGAGCCCTAGTGGTGCGGTGGTTAAAGTGTTCACCTGCAAAAGTTCGACAGTTTGAAGCCATCAGTCACTCCATGGGAGAAAGATGTGGCAGTCTATTTCCATAAAGATTACAACCTCGGAAACACTATGGGGCAGTTCTACTCTGTCCTATACGGTTGTTATGAGCCAGAATCAACTTGATGGCAATGGGTTTTCTTTGGTCTGGAAGGGAGTTAGACGAGTGTCGATTATTGATCAGGAAGAGTGCCACTAAGCTAACTATGACTCAGTAGCACTGACAGACTAAATCTAACTTCAGTTTGAAGTCACATATCTGTATATAGAAATTAGACCTTTCTCCCTATGTACTGATAATCACTGCATTATTGCCTTTAAAAATAAGAGTTCTATATATATAGAATAAAATCATGTAAAAATTTTTAAAGGATTTTAATAAATTGTTTAAAAATTCAGCTAAAGATTTTTATGTACTTCTGACATCCTATAATTCTATTTCTTCCTAAACTGCATTATAAATACTGAGATATGACACACATATAGAAGATAATATTTAGATTATTTTATACTCACTTTATAATATATTCATGATTTTGATTAAGTATTTTAAAATAATACTTCCCTACTTTTAACTACTGATCTATTTTTGCCTGTAAATAATGCACTGATTTTATAAGAACGATACCTCATCAAAGAGATCACAGGATCTATAAGGAGGACCTCTTTCTGAAACAAAACCTGCAAATGCCATTCCATTGAGTACTTTAGTGAGGAAATCATTCTCAACCAAACCACGCTGCCCCAAGAAAGCTGTCTGTAAAGACAGAAAAGGAAAATGAATAGATTAATTTATCATTTAGTAGTGAATAAGATGATCAAAACAAAAATATAAAACAAAGATTAAATCAAGTATAAATGCCTTCATGCATAAATATGCAGTTATGAAATGTATTTCCCTTGGAAAGGGGTTTTTGCTCTGACCTGAAATATTACACATTTTGGAAAGAATAAAAATAAATCTGTCCATAAGGCGGGGGAGAAATCAGAAATTAATACTCAACTTTAAAAGAAAATCAATTTAAGTTAACAAACTCTAAAGGAAAGTATTATGTCAGTTCTATAGTATTACTAACAATTCCCACGTAACCCCACCAAGCAGAGATCTTAAATAACCACATTTGATAAATTAAGGTCAAAATGCATGGCTAGAAAGAGACAATTATGTAGTTTTATTAAATTAGAGTCCACTTTTTGGACAGATACAATATAATACCATATCTTACCTTGTGAAAATGTATTACTGGTTCTGCATGAATTCTTATAAGTTGTAGGCATGACCTATATCCTTGGAAAAGCTGCGCAAATAATCTAAGGAAAACTGCTCGTACTTCTTTATCCTGAAAATATTAAGGAGAAATATGTTAGGTAATTTAATTTCTTAAAACACAAATGAAATATCATCAAGTCATCAAGTTGGGAAGAACCTGAGCAATTATGTACTAAGTCTGTCTGTGCTTCCTAAATAAAAGTCTCATTTGTAGCAACCCTGAGTGGTGAGTATCTTGTCTATCCTATTGTTGGGCAGCCTAAAAGCTATTAAATAATTCTTTATATTGAACCAAACAAAACTTGCCTCCAGTATTTGCAATTTTCATCTTAGGGGAAACAAAAGTCACAGAGTCTCCCCCTTTACTATGTTAAAAAGGGTATATTTCCCAAGTCCTATGATTTTTATATCCAAAAAAGAATTACAGTCATAAATATAAAAGGAAAAAGAAAGCCAAAGGATTGGATTTAAAAAGCTATAAAGTTCTTCTGAAGTTTATACACTTATAAAAACGTATTCTTACACTAATGTGTTATGAGAAAAATCTATTTTAATAATCCAGGTTTTAATATAATCTCGATTTTAGAACTGTAAGGAAACTTAACAGATTTATTTAGTGAATATTTAATTGATGAGAAAATGAAGGTCAAGATGCTTAAGGAACCTGTCAAAGGAGTTCAGCTCTACGAGTCTCCTTACTGGCCATAAAGCTTACCTCTAAGAAATGCACTGGGCAAAATAAAAAAGGGACATTTTTAGTAACACATTCACCCTTTTATGGCTTGTACTCAGAACTGTTCTTATCCTCTTATTTCTCAAATTTGATCTATCTTGTTATCAACGTTCTTTGTTTCCATTTTTGTAAATGTCCCTTTTTCATTCTTGCTTGGCTCTTTTAAGTTGATACTTGGAACAGTTTTCTAGGCTATAACTTAGGTTCTGATTTTTTGTCCTATACTTCCTCAAATTTTCTCAGGGCAACAGTATTAGCCCTACTCCCCTCCTGGCCCATGCACAGCCCTGTGACTTCTCCCTGAGCAGGATACAAGGTTAGTGGTAATTCTCCTAATTTCTAATTCGGTACATTTTTTATGTTACTGCCCATGTAACTCTCACTTCACTCAGCTTCTTTAACAAGCTTACAAATATAGCTCTCTTAAAAAGCATGAAACTTAAATATTAAACTTCTTACCAGCATTTTTGAGTGGGATAAAGCTGTTCGTGCAGGGGGAAAAGCATGATCTGCTACTTCCAAATCTGGGTGTAAAATCTAAAGCAAAGAAGTTTCATTATGTAAAATATCTTAATATCCATAAAATTTATTCTTTAATCCACTTGTAGTATTAAGATGAAAAAGTATTCGTATGTGAATTGTCATATATCCTATCTATGAAATGCAATGCAGTTAGCTGAGGTAGCACTGTATGTACTAGGAAAGATATCCAAGATAAAATATTTAGTGAAAAAACTTGTTCTAGGAAAATACACATAGCATGGTCTCATTTATTTGAAAAACAAAATCAACCCTACATCTGTATGTGTATATGCATATATACAAAAATCTAAAATTCTGAAGGAATACATACTAAATTACAAAATAGTAGTTACTTCTGGGAAAGGAATGGGTTGGGGTGGAGCTATTCGTCTATATAGTTGAATTTTTTAAACAACCATTTGTTTTTATGTTTCTTAGTATAATTAAAAATTAGCTAATTAATTAACTAATTGAAATACTGGAAAGAAAAAGCATAAGCTTATGAATCTCACAGTCCAGAGAAGGAAAAAGTATACTACAAAGTGATTAAAAAAAAAAAAACCCAACCGGTTGCCTCAAGTCAATTACAATTCATGGAAACCATATAGGACAGAGTAGAACTGGAGTAGAACTGCCCCCTAGGATTTCCAAGGAATGGCTGGTAGATTCGAACTACTGATCTTTTGTTAGCAGCCGAGCTCTTAACCACTGTGCCACCAGGGCTCCAACAATGTGATAGGTGCTATAAATATACAAAAATGTGAAGTATAAAGTATGATGAATTCAACATAGGGAAAGCTAAGAAAAAGAAAGTAACATTTGAGTTAGGCTTTGAAGGAAAGTAGGTTGAGAAGCAAGAGTGAAAGAATGATACGTGCAGCAGTTAACACTGAGAAAAGGATGAAACTGTATTAATATGTAGCAAATATCTGTCTTTGCAGAATCATTCTGATATAGACCAAAGACTGAAAACAAAACTTAAAAACAACACTAAAATATCAGCCAGAATTATAACCCAATCACTACTACAGTGTAATAATGTCTTGGTGTCTGTGAGATCATTCATGATTATTACACCGTTCCATGTACTGTGCTGCCATTTGATTACAATTATTTATTGTACTTGTATGTCAAACCTCCTAAGCACACCATCAAATATAATCTCTTTTTGGTCCTAGTTTGACAATATACTATACTCTTATCTCTTATTTGTAGTACTACACTGTAGCACATAAACCGCTATTATGTTTGACCACTATAAAAAAATGCATACTCAGTTTTACCAGAAATGAATTTTCATTGATCAGCATTTGGTAGCACAGGTGTTACAGGTTAAGTTGTATCACTGTACAGCAGGACAGCTGCTAAAATCTTTAACTCTGTTAATTTTGGTATTTAATCCTTGAACAATTATTAATACCAATATTAAGTAATTATTATTACTTATTTATTAAGTATGTATTATTAATAACAATTATTAATACCAATATTAAGTAACCACATACTTAATAATATAACAGATTTCTAAAAATATTATACCTTTCTTCAATCACTCAAATATTATCTTCTCAGCTTTTGCTATATTCATATACCACCTGTGCAATTATTTAATGTTTTTCTTTAAACTGTCTTTAAATCAACTCACCTCGTATTTTCCTAGGTGATATCTGTGAGATCACAGGTTTTATATGCTATTTTAATACACATTATTAAAAATACATAATTATTAAAAAAAAAAGTTGCCCACATACCACCCAAAATCATCTCCATGCTTTACTTTGGTAAACAGTGCCCTAGTCATCTTATGGATAAAACATTCATTCTATAATAAAGACCAGGAAGCCAGGGTCTAGAGATGGGATGGGATTTGCTCAATAAACACCAAGTGGCAGGAGGAAGACTGGAATTCAGGTCTCCTGAGTCCTACACCAGCGTTATGTCCACTCTATCACACCTTGTATCCCAGTTACAAACTAACTACATTAGGAAAAGTCAGTCTTCTCTAAATGTTCCCACCCTATAAATACCACTGTAACAATATAAAGACTAATGTAAGTCTGAAAGTTTTCTGAGAATTATATCCCTCTGGGTAAACCAAAACCTCTGAATTTCTGTTTAAGGAAAACAGTTTAAGCAGGCCAGACTAGAATATTATTAAAGAATAGTATGAAGGTCTCAGTTCTAGTAATGGCTTGAAAAGGAATGCAGAATTTCTAAGGTTCAATTTTCTGATGATAGATAAATGGGCACATAAAAGGTGGCAGTAAAATAAAAAGTTCCATTTTTAAAAGTCAACTAAGGTAAAATAACTACAAAACAAAATTAAATGTGTTTCATGAGAAAATTTCAGGTCACAAGACATTTAAAAACATTACTGCAGGTAACGCTAAATATTTCATCAGGAAGTTACAACTCCTATAATGATTTTAAAACGTTGGCAAAACAGCATCACACTGCTTTGCAAGTAGCACATCTACCAAAGAGGAATGAGATGCTCTACTCTAACAAAAGATTAGCTCTAAGAGGGCATAGGAGCTGACTTCTAATGGGAAATGGGAGGGGAACCAGGGATTTTGAGGCAGAACCTTATCTTGTTTCTACAAGTATGTTCCCAATATATAAAACCCAAAGCCAAACCCAGTGCCGCTGGGTCTATTCCAACTCATAGCGACCCTACAGGACAGAGTAGAACTGCCTGATAGAGATTCCAAGGAGCGCCTGGAGGATTCGAACTGCTGACCCTTTGGTTAGCAGCCGTAGCACTTAACCACTAGGCCACCAGGGTTTCCTCCCAATATGTAGTAGCTGGTATATAGCGTTACTAAATAAATATGCTGGGTGAAAGAATGAATATAGAACAAAATATTCAGTTAAGGTTCAAAGTATGTTCTTTACATTAAAAAAAAAAAACCCCGTTGCCGCTGAGTCGATTTCAACTCATAGTAACCCTATAGGATAGAGTAGAACTGCCTCATAGGGTTTCCAAGGAATGGCTCGTAGATTTGAACTGCAAACGTTCTGATTAGCAGCCAAGCTAACCACTAGACCACCAGACTATCTAGTAAATAGAGAATACTACCCTAAATACTATATTCACCTATTCATGTTTCAAGAACATACACCTCTCATTTTTAAATAATTACACTGACAGTGATACTTAATTTCAATTACCTTACTTTAAGATTTAAATTATTAAAATAAAAAAGGTTGCCCACATACCACCCCAAATCATCTCCATGCTTCACTTTGGTAAACAAGTAACCTAGTCATCTTATGGGTAAAACATTTATTCTATAATAAAAACCAGAAAACAGAGGCCTACGAAAAAAACTGTTATTAAAAAAACATGTCATACCAAAGAAAGAGCTGCTTGGGTCTGATGTAGAAGTGGTTCTGGGAGGGAGGAGAGGTGAATACATTCAGGAATTTTAATAGTGCCTCCATCCAAATCTGCTATGATTACATCTAACTGAAATAGATTAAAAAAAAAAATTTATAATTAACAAGATATATTTGTTGTTAAACAAATTAATCTGGCCTTTGTTAATTCAAAAAGAGAACCATATATGGGAAAGACTGTTGGCTATCCATAGTAATAAAATTATTGCTGGGTTCATGGCTTCTGAAGTACCTATATTTCCCAGCATCCTTTGAAAGAAGTATGACCCTGTGATTAAGTTTCTGGCAATGGAATGTAAGAAGTGATGTGATGAGCACTTTCAGGCCTTCCAGACAGGAGGTATGTAAGGAAGGAAAGAGTATATTCCCTTTCCCCCTGCTATAGGCTAAAACTATGAACTGTTAGCAACACAGCCTTGAGCACTCAGATGATGACAATGCTGAAGGGATTCTGGATTGTGAATGACTTCACAGAGCAAAATGGTTTATGAACTGATGCACAAGTGTTAAACAAAATATTACTTTGTTTGAGCCATTGCATTTTGTATGCTTTATTACAGTAGTGTAGCCATATCCTAAATAGCATAATAATCATTACATAGGAATCCTGGAAGAGCAATTAGTATACATCAAAAAGGTACTTGCCTAGGTACTTAAGAAAAAGCTGGTTTTTAGGATTTTACAAGTCTATTTAAAAATAAGTTACATAAAAATGTAATAGAGAAACTAGCCAAGATTATTAAAGTTGTTATATTGATAATATCATTATGATTCATCCTAATCTATTCATTAAAAATTAAGAAACCTACTTTGGAAACACTTGGTTTGTCCTAACTTCAGTGACTGTTTATATTTAGTGGTAATAAAATTACCTACAAACCATATGAGTATGCTTTCAATCAGTACTAATTAGTTTTACTGAATATGCTTATTGATTTATATCTATTTTTATATAGTAATATCAAAGTTAAGTAGAAACTAGGTATCCACATATAAGGTTAGGAAGAATGATTAATATCTGAATCAGGGTCCTGTTTATAATTACAATGTTGAATAGTCTTTTTGTTGGTTTAAATGGCACCTCTCATTTGATTACAACTATAATTACTGGATATGTACCACAGAGCTTACCTCTTTGCTGGCATTTAAAACTGCAACAGAAGCAGAATTATAAATCTTAAGGCCACTGTGGGTCACAGATATCATGTAGCCCAATTTCTCAATAAAGAATTTTTCTTAAAATCCCTGAAAGCATCATGTAATTCCTTCTATTCTATTCACAGTGCTTGGGAGTTCACTCCTCACAGAAGGAAACCCATTCCATCACTGGGAATCTAGTAGTTGGAAAATCTTATATTGAACAGAAATCTGTTTCTATCTAAATACCCACTGGGCTATTTCAGTCATTTAGAGTCTTTATGCTGTATGAGTTTTAGATTGTCCACATTTAGAAATTATCGATAATACTGTCACAGTTGTTAATACTGTATTTTTTAAATGAAAGATTAAATACTTGCCTTTAGCTATCAAATAGTATCATAAAATTACCTGAGAAAATTTCCCTAGGGCCTCACAAGATACAGTTTCTCACCTCTTGACAATCCTGGATGTCGTTCTCGAAGTGCTTTATTTTGTTACAGTTCCTCTTAAAGTACGAACTGAACACATTATTCCAGAACTGACTTGAGTGTAGAATATTAGCTTCCCTCTTTGGTATTTCTATTCATATGGCATTCAGAATACAAGAATTTGGTAGGGGTTCATAGAGGTTGTGTTCTATTAAAACCCCTCAGACTTTTGCAAATGCTTTTTCCTTTGTTAGTTACCAGTCATTAAGTATTAATATGGGCCTCATTTTAAAGTATGAATAAATTAAGCACTAATAACAAAAGTATAAAAAGAATACTAATTAATGGATTATTTTATCTTCTTTCTCATATATAGGATGAGGAATACAGAACGATACACTTGTATGTCAAGGGCGGGGCATTTTAAAATATAAATAAATCCATTTTTAAAATCACCCATACTTGCTATAAAGCAAAATTAATATAGGAAAACTTTTCAATGACACTTTTCTTCTAACCAGCTTTTTCTATTGGGAATGCAACAGACTTGAAAAGAGTAATTAATTGAAATGCTATAGGACTACAAGAAATATGGTAGAACTGTGGCCTCAATAACTGGCAATTTTAAAAGTGAATACTTACAAGTTCATGGACATCAGTTTTAAAGATAGAATGTACTCCAATAATGAAAGGCGTTGGGGAACTCAGAACCTCCAGTAGCTGAGCCGGGAGAATGGGAATATAAGGATAACTGAAAATAATAAAAATATGTATCAAATATATTTGTTTTTCCAAAATATAAATGTATTTTTTTCTTTATGCTGTATGAGTTTTAGATTGTCCACATTTAGAAATTATTGATAATACTGTCACAGTCGTTAATATTGTATTTTTTAAAGGAAAGATTAAAAAAAAAAAAACTTCACATGAAAGATATGATCAGATATAACAAGATGTAAAGTAACTGGAACCCAGTCCAGTTTCTAATCCTTATCCTTCCTGGGCAAGCGAAGTTCCCTTAGGTATCCTAATCTTGTTTCAAAAATTTTTTTCTTACACAGAAATATGACATTAGACTATAACATTGACTCCCTGATGGGGCTCCCCTTCCCAATACTGGGCAATGATTTGTTTATATAAAACAATCATTTAATTCCATTTTCTATACCTGATTTTTTGCATTCAATAACAATAGCAAAGTAAAAAAATTAAGGTTTAGAATGCTCTAACTTATCTAGTAGGTTAAGAAAAGCACATAGTTAAAAAAAAATTTTTTAAATAAATTCTGGACAGTCTAAGATAATGTTTTTTTTTTCCCCCCAGTTTGTCTGAACTTAAGTATCCTAAAACAAATAAACAAAAAAAGTATCTTAGATTTTATAATTATCAAACTGAATAATCAGTATTTTGGAATATAATATTCCACTTAGAGCACTATCAGGCATCGCTGGTTTGTTTTGTTTTTTTACTTATTATGGCACATTTTTAACATAACCCTCCAAAAATAAATGGAAAGAGAAAAAGTATAATGAAGCCCCACATAGCCAGTCCAACTCTGATATTTAGCCATGCATGGCCACATATATATTGCCATCTTCTTTTGTTCTCTTCTTTACTGCATTATTTTGAAGCAAACTTCAGACATCATATTATTTACTATATACAAATACTTCAGTAGGTATCTAAAAAAAAGGAGACTCTTGTTTTTATTAGAACCGTAGTACCATTATTACACTTAAAAATAATAATCCCTTAATACCAAGTAATCAATCAGAACTAACTTGCTAAGACTTTCATCACCAACTATATTCAAAGAATGAAATGTTATTGACAATAATAAATATTCTTTTCATTAAATTAATCAAAACTCAGTAATGGACAATGTGAAAAAGTCTCCAATTTTAGCCTAGATTTCTGTCAGAATCATCAATCTGGTTAGCGATGTAACTTTGTAAAATATGTCTATGTGGTTTAAAACCACTGTTTTATAACATTTTGACTGATGCCCAATAAGTAATGCATAATTTGAAAGTAAATAAAAGTACAAGTAAAAAGCCTCACCTATACTTAAGAGGAAACATTAAAGATTCCAGGGCTCTACACGCATCACTAAGTCTCTGGAAACTTGCAGAATGGAAAAGAACTTTATTTTCTGTGAGGACTGCACAAAAGAGGCTGAGGACATTTTGAATTCCTGAAAACACAAGAGCAAAGACTTATAAAAAACACTTAATTTTATATGTGTTGTCAAAAAACAGGACATAGACTTGGAATGCTACGGAAAGAAAAAGCCAATATCTTTGGAATCTCTGAAAGAAAGTATTTAAACTGTAAATTCCATATAACCTATGAGTATTTGTTTTCCTAAACTTTCAGTTTTGTCTCTCTTTTTCGAATCAGTTTAACAGTCTCTGAACATACTGTCTGGAAATATACTACCTTCTTCATCTTCACAGTCTGTTCTTAAACTCCTGTTTCAGATGCTGGCATTGTTCTAGTACTTTTTATTCCTCCTAAAGTCTTTTTAAAAATCTATGTTAATATAAGCATACCAGCTTTGTTGTTGTTGTTGAAATTTGTCTGGCATGTATTTTTCCACATTTTAACTTTAACCTTTTTTTTTTTTTAAACTTCTTGTAAATAGCATAAAGTTGTTTTTTAACGCAGTCTGACAACCTTTATATTTTAACTATATTAGGTATTTAATCACCTTTTATTTATTGTATCTTATTTTGTGCTTCTTATTTGCTCTACCTCTTCTTTTTCTTTCCTTATGATTTGTATTTATCCCATCTCTTCTTTTATCCCCTCTCTTAATGTGGAATTTACAAGTTTTGTTGCTATTTTTTGTGTGTTAATTCTAGAAAATGCAACATGCATACTTATTAAAGTTAAATAAGTATATCGTTTCTTCTTTTTTATTTCTGACTCAAAACATTTTATATCAATTCAACCTTAATCACATGCACCCATTAAATCAAGAGTCTCCATCAGTTTTCTCAAAGTAAAATACTTCCTATATATCCCCCCGGAAACCCTGGTGACATAGTGGTTAAGTGCTACAGCTGCTAACCAAAAGGTGAGCAGATGGAATCCACCAGGTGCTCCTTGGAAACTCTATGAGGGGCAGTTCTACTCTGCCCTATAGGGTCGCTATGAGTCAGAGTTGACTCAACGGCCATGGCTTTGGTATTTTGGCTTTATATATCCCTTTACTGGTGCTTGTTTCATCAAGTGACACATGTAAATTTCTTCTCAGTCCATCCTTAATTGCTACCCCCTTTTTTTATTCCCTACCTACCCCACGTGACATATCAGAACCTGTAGTTCAGGTTTTTAATCTTATTTGACCTGGAATAATGCAATAGTTTCATAACTGGTTTCCCTAATCCAGTCCTTATTCTTTTCCTATCTATCCTCCAGTTTGCAGAATGATGGACATACAGCACAAATCTGGTTATACCGCTTTTATGCCTCAAATCCTTCAATATCTCCCCCATCCTTTGGACAGTGATGTCAAATGTATTCTGTTCTACAGAAGTATAATAGCAAAAGAACCTTTATTTGTTTTATATATTAATATTTATATACTAATCTCTCGGAGCCTCAGTGGGTAAAATGAGGATAATATTAAAATCTACCTTGTAGTGCTGTTATTAATAAATGAGATAACGTATGGAGTGCTCAGCATAGTACCATGGTAAATAATCAATATATATTAGCTGATACTGTTTACTACTATTTAATCGTTGTGGTTGTTACTATTAATTTCCTTTAAAGTTAGGATTCTGATGTTAGCAATATTTGAAAACATCTGACCTACAAGATTAAGGCTGAGCTCCATATCAAAATTCCTCCATGGTCTAACCCCATCTTTCTAACCCCTTTGCCATCACCTATTACTATGTGATCAATATTGAACTCATTGAGCCATCAGAACACTTCCTTCAGTTTCATATCTCTGCCTTTCCGCTCATGTTCTCTGCCTAATGTTCCCTTCATTAAAATGTGAGTTCCTCAAAGACTACACTGGGCTTTATTCGCTGCAGTATCCTTCCTGCCTAGCACAGTACCTAGTATACAGTAACCCCCTCAAGAAACAAAACAAAAACCCACTGCTGTTGAGTTGATTCCAACTCATAGCAACCCTATAGGACAAAGTAGAACTGTTCCATAGGGTTTCCAAGGCTGTATTCTTTTCTATTTTTTTAAACTGTTAAAAAGCAAAGATATCACTTTGCGGGCTAAGGTGCACTTGACCCAAGCCATGGTCTTTTCAATTGCCTTATATGCATGTGAAAGCTGGACAATGAATAAGGAAGACCAAAGAAGAATTGATGCCTTTCAAGTACGGTGTTGGTGAAGAATATTGAACATACCACGGACTGCCACAAGAACTAACAAATCTGTCTTGGAATAAGCACACCCAGAATGCTACTGAGAAATGAGGATGGTGAGACTTTGTCTCATGTATTTTGGACATGTTATCAGGAGGGACCAATCCCTGGAGAAGGACATCATGCTCGGTAGAGAGTCAACAAAAAAGAGTAAGACCCTCAATAAGATGGACTGACACAGTGGCTGCAACAATGGGCTAAACATAGCAATGACTGCGAGGATGGTGCAGAACTGGGCAGTGTTTCATTCTGTCGTGCACATGGTCGTTGTGAGTTGGAACCCACTCTATGGCACCTAACAACAACAATTCTTCACAGAGGCAGCCTGCCACATTTTTCTCCCTCAGAGTAGCTGGTGGATTCGAACCACCAATGTTTAGGTTAGCAGCTGAGTATTTAACTGCTGCACCACCAGGGCTCCATTAGTATACATGAGGCATTCAAAAATGTTTCACTGAACAGATAAGTGCTCTACGGGACATGAGTCCCCATTAAAAAACTTTAAAACTTTCATTAAAAGATGTAGAATAAAATCTTTATACCCCACAGAGGGAAAGCGTAAAATACACAAATCATAAAAGATTAACAAAGTAAATTATTTTAAATTAAAAGTTTGTGTCAAAACATAACACAAAAAAGTGAAGACAAGTGTCAGACTAAGAGAAAATACCTAAAAAGTATATAAATGGAATAAGTTCCCCAAATATGTTTTTTTTAAAAAACAAACTACAAAATCAATTAAAAAAAAAAGAAACATTAGAGAATAATATGAACTTATAATGTACAGAAGAAACCAAAATGGGTTCCTCGAAAACATATGAGAAGATACTGCAAACTCTCTAGGAATCAGAAAAATTCACACCACTAACACAATGAGATAGCATTCCATACCCATCAGAACAGCCAAAATTTCAGTCTGACACAATTTTAAGTTTTGACAAGGATGGGGAGGAAAAGAAACGACCATACATACTGCTGTGGGGAATAAAGATGCATGTACTCTATGATATAGTCATTACAGTGATTTGAGTAATTCTGTGTACAGTTATTTACTCTAGGAACTCTCTCACATGTGCCCAAGAAGACAAGCAGAGGAAGGTACATTGTTGCAGTATTTGAAATAATGAAAAATAGTAGAAACATCTTAAATGTGAGAATGGATGAATAAATTATGGTAAAACCATACTACTATTTTACTTCCTCTGACTGAAATAGAAAATTAAAAAAAAAAAACAATGTATTCAAAATTCACAAAACTATGTAAGTACTAAAGAAATCTAAATAAAACTTTGAAGTGATACGCACGTTTTGGTCTTGGTAAGTTCGTGGAATTTATATTTGTGAATTTATTACAGCTTAAAATGAATGAGCTAGAGCTAAGTATTTGTCAACATGAATAACTCTCCCGAATATACCATTGAGAAAAAGTTCATAATAGTTATAGTATGACAGCATTTATGTAATGTTTAAACCAAACAAAACAGTACTGTATATTGCTTAAAAACCCAATACCGTCCAGTCGATTCTGACTCATAGCGACCCTACAGGACAGCGTAGAATTGCTCCATAGGATTTCCAACAGTGGATTCAAACTGCTGGACTTGTGGTTAGCCAAGCTCTTAAGCACTAAGCCACCAGGGCCCCACATATAAATAGGGAGTCAACATATAAACATACATCTGGGACTGTCGTTAGTTGCCACCAAGTTGAGTTTTGACTCATATCGAACCCATGTGACAAAGGAGAACTGCCCCATTGGGTCTTCTATGCCTAGATCTTCAAGTCTTTCTTCTGCAAAGCCGCTCGGTGGGTTTGCACCTCAACCAAGTGATTAACTGTTGTACCATGAGAAGAGGAAAAAACAAAATGGCTTACTATGCGTATTAAACATGATATATGGTTTATTACGTCTGGGACTAATAAACACCAAATTTGGGATAGTGTTTATCTCTGCAAAGAGTAGGTATGTGCAGGGTGTTTGAACTATAGTTATGGTATATTTTTTAAGCTGGATCATGGTACATGGAATATTTTTTTTAATTTTCTTTGGAAATAATTTAAAACTTACAGAAAAGTTGCAAGAACAGTATATAGGACTTCACCAGCCAGCATTTGACATTCTGCAGTAAGCAATACCCTCCCTTCGCTGCTCTCATTTACTTTTTTTTTTTTTAATTCTCCCTTTGCTTATTTATTCATTGTCACTACAGACTCATGGATTTCTAATTTTTTTTCCAACAGTTTGTAAGTCATTACTACCCTTAATTTTCTGGTGCGAAACATATCCCAGATTTACGCAGTGGGGGCCCCTTTAAGCCAGTATTTGTGTCCTTCTAACACAAACCCATCTTTTTTTTTTTTTTAAGTTCCTTCTTACTTTATGATTTAACAAAATCATCTAGGCTCATATTGTACCCACCCTGCCCCAGCCTTAAAGTCAGCCATTTCTCTAAGGTGTCTTGTTTCTTTTTGGAAAATAATGGTATGAGACCAAGATTCTGGGTGTTAGGGTATATACTAGATCATTGCTACTGGGGTATGTGATTCTAGGCTATTTCTCCAGATCAAGAATGGAAATAGATGCATGTATATACACAAATATGTGGTACACATACATACACACAGTGAACATATATACACACAAACATACAGACACATAAATTCATTCATATTTGAGAAATCCTGAGTCCACACCATTACTTTCAATACCAATTTACCCCCATAGGATTCCCCCTCCTCCCACCCCCATTTCATATTTTATGTTTGTGATGGTTAGGGTTGTGTGTCAACTTGGCTGGGCCATGATTCTCAGTGGTTTGGCAGTTATGTAATGGTGTGGTTATGTAACGACTATAAAACTGAAGTTATATAGTCAAACACTGTGTTTGTAAGTTACTTTGATTAGTTTTTTTCCCTTCAATGTGGTTATGTTATTCATTTGAAATACAGCAGCATTTGTTTCCACTTGCTTTTAGTTTTAAGATTTTCTTTCTTCCCATTCTTATTGACCTAATTTTTCTGAATATGTAAGAGATTAACATACTTCCAGAAGTCATGATTCAAGATGGTATACTTAGAGAAGTGTCACTCCATTCCTGAATGAACACTATTACAGCAATGTTAATTTCCTGGTTTTTATAATGTACTATGATTATATAAAACAGTATCATCTGGGAAGCCGAATAATACCTACAAGTGGCCTCTCTACTAACTTTGCAACTTCTTATGAATCTTAAGCTACTCAAAATAAAAATATTTATATTAAAAAAAAAGCCTGTGGCTGTATTAGTTTCCTCGGCTGCAGTAACAAATGACCATAAACTTCCAGACTTAAATCAACATAAATTTATTATCTTATAGTTCTGGAAATCAGAAGCCTAAAATGGGTCTCATTAAGCTAAAATCAACGTGTCAGAGAGCTGTACTCCTTGCTGGAGGCTCTAGGGGAAAAACCATTCTCTTGCCATTTCCAGCTTTTAGCAACTGCTAGCATTCCTTGGCTTGTGCCCCCATCCATCTTCAAAGCCGGCAATGACCACTCAAGTCTTTCTTACACAGTATCACTCTGACTCTTTTGCTTCCCTCTTCCATCTTTCAAGGACCCTTGTAATTACACTGGGTCCACTCAGGGTAGGAGCTTCCTAAAGGAACTGAGTTCAATTTTGAATGATGGGCAGAAGTTGGTTAAGGAGACAAGAAGACCAAAGCATTCAAAGATGATAGAAGACCACACACAAAGAAAGTAGAGGACAGATGGAGCAAGAAGCAATACACCTACAAGTAGCTCTGCCAAGAGCCAGATCATGAAGAATTTGTATGCCAAGAGGAGGAGTCCAACCTTTTTTTCCTGAAGACTCGGAAAAGAACTTACCCTTCTCTGCTCCTGTCTGAATCCTCTGCCCTACTCCACAAAAAAGATAACCCATTCACAAATAGTCCATCACAGTCAGCATCATTTACTGTCAAAGAAATTGTGAAGAAAAGGGCATGCAGTTGTGAGGGACACTCCCCTACCAAACTCAGTAAAAGGAATCAATTCATGATATCAAAGGGGAACACATTACACTATTCTTACTAAGGCAGGATATATGTCTCATATTTTAGAAATGAGTTAGAGAAATTATTCTAGTGCTTAAGGAGTAAGATTTTCATTATCCAATTATACAGAATAATACAGAACAATTTGCCTGTATCTAACTAAGGTGTAACCTGAATTTTGTATTCTTAAATATTACATGCTTTCTTAAGTTTAGATAATTAACAATCTTAAGTATTTTAAGAAATTTAAATTATAAGTTTACTCCTAACTGGCAATGTTTGCTGCTGTGTTCACAGCCACGTACTTATTTAGAAATTCCATTTCTTTCAAGTAAAAGTCATAATCCGTTTTCAGCATAACCCTGAATTGTTTTCTAGGCTTCTGCAGCCCAATATTTGTCCAATGCTGTACAACCGCAGTAGAGGAGACAATATGAAAACAAACAGTCCAGTGATAATTACTACTGATTTCATTACAATAGTACATACACATCCTGTTGATTATTCAAATAGTAAAACATTCTGAAAAATTACTTCCTGATCTTAACTTTTCTTGAGGGGTTAAAGTTCTAAAATTTATAATACCAAATATCAACATATTTTTTTTCCTGTTTTGAAAAGAAAACCTTTCTCTGGGGTCCTCCCCTTCTCTGAGTAATAATGATATGTTGCACAAATAGAACACTGCCTCAGCTTTCCAGTGCATACAGTGAGGAACTGAACACCATGCTTTCAAGACAGGATATATTTCAGAAAAGCTTTGTAATCCAATACAGTTCTTTCTGGTCATCAGTCAACAACAGAGAAAACAATATAGTCCTGGTCATGGCTTAATATGAGTCATAAAAAGGGAGATTTGTCATTCTTTCAACCTATATTTATTGAGTATCTACTATGCTTCTGGCACTGGGAATACAGCAATAAGCAAAAACAAGACCCCCACCTTCACAGATTAACTGTAGTTTTTGTAACTATCACTTAGAAGTAGTATTAGTATTTGTTACAAATTTAGCATATTATTTCCAAATAGGTTAGCTATAACAAAGCTTCTAAGTAAAAAAAAATAGTTAAGAATATGGCTGAACTGTGCAACTGAAAAGGATATAGTTTTGAGGTTAGGAACATAGGCTTATCCCCTTGAATAAAGTACATTTTATGCATTAATTAGTAGGGATTAGCAATTTGGGAACTTCTTAACACACTGACCACAAAGCATTCAATCTAAAACTGTATATCCCGAATAGCAACCATAAAAGGACAACTCAACCAAAACTCAGTATAAAAAGGTACAACACATTTCCCTTCTTCTTTAACACTGTAACTGGTTTGTGGGTCTAGGGTAATCACTTCAGATTATTCCAAGCCTAAATCGTCCAGATTCCTCATCTGTGCCTATTCTGATCTATCAGTTTCTTATCTACTTTTAATTCTAAATTTAAGAAGCAGGAAGCAAAAGAAGCCTGTGAAATAGAGTAGCAGACAATACCAAAACCAAACCCCCTTTCAATGATTCCTATTCATAGCAACCCTATACAACTGAGTAGAACTGCCCCATAGGGTTTTCAAGGAACTGTTGGTGGATTCAAACTACCAAGCTTTTGGCAGTCAAGCTTTTAACCACTGCACCACCAGGGCTCCTAGCAGACAATGGATAAATAGTCAGTAATTGGAGAATTAAAGCCAGGAATCAACGAGGAGGAATTACACTGGCAAAAAAGACACTAATAGAAACACCTTTCTTCTTCCTTCACCTCTTTTCCTCCACTATTAAACCTTTACAGTGATGCTAGTATATGTCAGAAGCTGTTAAACTCTAGGGCTGGGTACAAAGAAAATTAAGGCATGCTTTTAGGAGCTCACAGTTCAGTGAAGATGACAAGACTGATCAATAAACATTTAAAACACAACAAAATAGAGATATGTACAAAGTGCTACAGAGCACAGAAAAGAGGGCAATTTGTTCTGCCACCATTTGGAAGCTAAACAGTGGAGTGGCCACATTTTAGAAAAAAATTAATATCTGAGGTGTCTGGGGTCTTAAACACTAACAAGCGGCCATCTAAGATGCATCGATTGGTCTCAACCCACCTAGGTCAAAGAACGAATACCAAGAACTCAGTTATTATGACCCCAAGAGACAGAAAGCACCACATAAATCAGGAGACTATATCAGCCTGAGACCAGAAGAGCTAGATGGTGCCTGGCTATAACCGATGACTGCCCTGACAGGGAACACAACAGAGAACCCCCTGAGGGAGCAGGAGAGCAGTGGGATGCAGACCCCAAATTCTCATAAAAAGACCAGACTTAATGGTATGACTGAGACTAGAAGGACCCCAGTGGTCATGGCCCCCAGACCTTCTGTTAGCCCAGGACAGGAACCATTCCCAAAGGCAACTCTTCAGACAGGGATTGGACTGGACAATGGGTTGGAGAGGGATGCTGGTGAGGAGTGAACTTCTTGGATCAGGTGGACACTTGACACTACGTTGGCATCTCCTCCCTGGAGAGGAGATGAGAGGGTAGAGGGGGTTGGAAGCTGATGAAATGGACACGAAAAGCAAGAGTGGCAGGGAGGAAGCAGGCTGTCTTATGAGGGGGAGAGTAATTGGGTGTATGTAGCAAGGTGTATATAAGTTTTTGTGTGAGAGACTGACTTGATTTGTAAACTTTCACTTACAACACGATAAAAATTTTAAAAAAAGATATGGTAAAAAAAAAATTAATCTCTGAAGTGCTCAAAGAGCAAACTGAAATTTCTGACAAGAGAACTGTGTGACAGTGAAAAAACACACTTAATGGCTTTCTTAATTCAGATTATTTGTATTAAATGAAGGGAGATGCTGCAATGCAAAGATAGAGCTATTGGATAACAGAGTTTGAGCACCATAAAAGAACAATGGGGAAGATAGTTTTGGATCAGGATCCTTCTGAACTGTGATCAGATATCAAATAGTAACCATGTACTTTATTTATGTGTAATTCTAGCAAGTGTAGTACACCAGTCAACAAGGATCCAATTGGTCAATAACTGTATTTTGTATTTTAAAAATGGTTTTCTTTACAGTCTTTAATTTTGAAAACAAAAGCAACCACTTCCCTAATAATATCCTGACTACCAGTACCAGTAGCTGCCATCAAGCTGATTCTACCTCATGGCAACCCCATGCGTGTCAGATTACAACTGTGCTCCACAGGGTTTTAGATGGCAGATTTTTCAGAAGTATATCACTAGGCCTTTCTTCTGAAGATCTCTGGATGAACCTGAACCTCCAACCTTTTGGATAGCAACTGAGCACATTAGCTGCTTGCACCACTCAAGGACTACTCCCTACAGTCCTGTAAAAAACAGCATGGGGGAGGTGTCTGACCTCCTTCAACCCCATAGGGGCGAAGGAGAACCAAGGTCAACAGCCCAAGGCTGATTCCTATAAGGTGGAGGTCAGATACGCCTCCTCTCTCTACCATCTTTACCAATTCTGATACCAACCATCCCTCACACAGCACTCTCTACTTCTCTGCTGGGTTCGATAATTCATTGCAATGGCCACACAGAACTCACAGACCATACTCACAATTATGAGGTTTATTAGGAAAGTAACAGTTACAATTCAGGTTCAAGAACACTCAAGATACAGTTTTTCCATCAGGATAGCCTCTTCCCACCCATGCTCACAGTCTCAGCCTCTGCCCAAAGGCACTCAGCTTTCTCTCTCTGTGGGCTGGGAACCCCACTGCACAGTCTCCTGCTGCTGGGTCTCTCCTTCCTTGGTGGTGGTGGGCTCCTCCTCCCTGCTCTGGAATTGGCTCTCTTTTAAGGCAAAACTGACCAATCCCCGTGATGGGCCACAATTACCCCATCACACAACCACCTGGGTGGGAGTTATAAGCACATTGCTAGAAAGGCCACACACAAAAATAATTAACTGCACAGCAAACATATGCTCAGGTTTCAAAAATATCTTACTATTTCATAAGGTCTTCCTTTCGTGACTCTACTGTTACATATGCTCTACCTTTTGCTGGGAATGTCCCTAAAGAGAACAGCTGATATTCAAAATTGTAAAAATAAATAAATAAATCATATAGATAGTTGTACTAGAACACCAAATATCCTATTTCTTCCTTTCCCACCTAGGGCACAATATGCTGTTCATAGTAATATATCTACTCCTCACTTATTGACTATTCCATTATCTGACATTTCACATTTACAACAATAGTAAAAAATCTACTACCCGACAGTGTTATGCATTAACGACATACATCTGACAGAAGCAAACACTACGGTGCAGGGCGAAAGTAGCACTGACTGTCATGGTTAAGGTTATGTGTCAACTTGACTGGTCCATGAGTCTCAGTGGTTTGGCAGTTATGTAATGGTGTAATTTGGCAGTTACGTAATGATTCAATCTGGCCGTTATATAATGATGTAGTCATTCTCCATTTTCACATAATGACCTGGTCTCCAGAACTTAACCATGTTGATAAGTGAAGAGTAGGTGTAGTCCAAACTCTGTGTACTCAAAATCTCCAACTATCTTTTTAACCTCATATTCTGAGAAAGAAAATGGCTACTTCATTTTTCCCAATTATAACTGAGACTAAGACTAAGGCATGTAATAACACTATATGAGTAAGATACATTTCCCATTGACTACAACAGAAAACTTTGAGTAAAGACAGAAACATGATCCAAGGCACTGGATTTTGATCATTTATGGAAAAAGCACAAAAATCATTCAATAATCAGGTGGTTCACAAATTCATCAATTTACTAATCATCATATTCTTCTTAAAAGTGCTACCTTTAAAGAGAACAATTCACACTTCCTAAACCTTCATTCTTTCCTCTGGCATCTTTTCACCTTTCTATTTCGGAACATAAATTATTTTTAATACTCCTGCAAAAGTTAATATCACTTTAAGAATAACTATATAGAATTACAGATAGAAGCTTTTCCAGGTAAAGGCAAAAGAAAGACACTAAAGGGTTTCCACTAAAACATTTAAAAACAAAAAGACCTGAATAAAAAGTTATGGCTATAATCAACATTTTAAGGATTTTTATGTGTCAAATAAAAAGAGTGTGTGTAAGGTAAACGGAAAAAGAAAAAAAACTATAGTTGTTTTAATAATTTTTTAAAAAATCTATATTTAATATCAAAGAGAATCAATGCAGAAATACTGATCTAATAGTAGCTAATGAAAAACTGGCTAAAGTTAAATATGGGGAAACAAAAAGAAAGTATGCACACAAAAGTATAAATATGGGGAAACAAAAAGAAAGTATGCACACAAAAGTATAAACACAGGATAGGACAGACTAATGGACTAACGTGGTTTAACTATGGAAACAGAGTGACAATAAGCTTAAGGTCAATGATCATTTTAGTCTGTGGTTTGAAAAATGTCTAATAACAAGTATCCTTTGAAAACTGGGGAATAAGTATTCTAAAACCAGTGTGTTTTCAATTAAATTCCAAACTACGGGTGAAGAGACATGACAAAAAGATGTCACGAGAATTTTCCAAGTTAAATCAAAGTAATTAGCTGCAAAAGACAGCTTATATCCTGTAAATACAATCTTATTACCATAAAAAAAAAAAAAAAAAAACACCATTGCTTACCACATTTAAAACAAAAATCTTCAGGTAAACAAAAATACTTCCCATAGACTGCAAGGAGAAACAAATAAAAAAGATGGCAAGCAAGAGATGAAGGTGATTGACAGGAAATCATGGGGGGTGATAGGAGGAGATGGCAGAAGTCCACATAATTATCTCAGGCAAACACAGAGGGCTCTCCAACTGTGAAAAACAAATTCATTATCGTAACAATCCTTAGAAAAACCAGGGAAATGCTATCATTACATTTAGACCTTTCACAGGAAAACTAGTCAAGGCTACAAAAGAAGCTTATAGTCTTATCTGCTTCCTGTCTGTGCTTTGTAAAATCCACTACGACCATTCTGCCCCCAACCCAGGTAGTGAACTCTGATAACGGTCTAATACTGGCCTTCAGCAACAGTCCAACCAAAATGACTGCTGATAAGAGCATGCCTTTGGACACAATTATCACCACCACATGCTTTGGAAAACACAACTCTGCACACAGCACTGTTTTTTAGATGCATCTCTTTCTTTGTCCTTCCTTATCTTTTCACTATTCTTTCTCTGAAAAAGTGAATCTAGAATATGTGAGCAAAAAATAATTATGCTCAACATAGGAGAGAATAAAATAATAAAATCTGATTTTCAAATGACTTATCATGTATTCTGGCATACTTCATGTATCCACAGAACTTCTAATGAGATATAACTGCCATTTTCTTCATGTCAAGTGTGTTTATTCATTTATTCAACAAACACTGATGCCTCTGTGCCCTAGGCACTGTAAAAAAAAAAAAAAAAAAAGCACTGTACCAGATAAAAAACCAAAAAACACAAACCCATTGCCATTGAGCTGATTCTGACTCATAGTGACCCTATAAGAAAGAGTAGAACTGCCCCATAGGGTTTCCAAGGAATGGTTGGTGGATTTGAACCGCTGACCTTTTGGTTAGCAGCTGAGCTCTTAACCACTGCGCCACCAGGGCTCCTTGCCAGATAGAGGGGACACAAAGAATAATAAGACAAGGCAGTTCTTGGAAGCTTGTAGTCTGGTAAGGGAAAATTACCTATAGATAGACAAGAGAAAAAGCATAGGATAGAATTTCCATGCTGTCCTGAAGACACTGCAGAACCACTATATTAACTCCGGACTGCCTACCTCTAGACTTTTTGCTGTATGAGAAAAAAAAAAGTCTCTAATTTGTTTAAGCCATTGTCCTCTTTTTATTCTTAAGGTTTTATTATGCTTTTAATAGAAGTTAGGTACGTACATAAAAAAATTAAATAGTTTTACAAGTTTAAAAAATCTTTTTTTGAAAAAATAAAACATAGATATAAATATAAAAATATATATATATATACACACAAATCAAATGTATGGCTTAATGAATTATCACACAAACACCACCCATGATGTCAAGAAAGAAAACTCTGCCAGCAACCCTAGACACCCCTTTCATGTGCTCCTAACTACAACCCCCTCTCTCTCCACTGCCACAAATAATCATTACCCTGGGCTTTGTATTAATAATCACTTTCCTGATTTTTCTGCAGGCAGTTTTATCACCCAAAAATGCAGATATTATACTTTAGTCTCACTCTATTAAAAACCAGATGTCTTTTAAAAATCTCTTTTAATCTAATTCCTCCTCCATTCTTTTCCTTACAACAATTTATTAAACAACCGGGGACATTTGACCTATAGAGTTTCTGAGAGTCTGGAATTTTGATAACTGCATTCTCTTGGTGTAGATCAATGTGTTCTTCTGTCTTCTGTACTTCCTGCAGTCAGACTCAAGTTTAATCCTGTTGGCAAGACTATCATTAGTGTTTGGCAAGACCAGGCACATAAGATCTGGTTGTTTTTGTGGTAATAGCTGTTGATGTTTACTCTATATATTTTCACTTGTTGGGTGTTGTAAAAGGATGATATTTTATTTCCTTTCCATTTATTAATTAGAATATTTTTAAAGAGAGAAAATTCTCATCATCTACTACCAAGTTACCCTGTACTATCATTCCATAAACGCAAAGCAGAATAAACACTTGATTCTTTTCCTTTATTGATAAGTTTTAATTACATTAAGGTTTAGTTGAGATGACCCAGTGAGTAGAAATTTTCACTGTGTAAAGAGAAGGAAGATGTTATTTTTTAGTTGGAACTTCTGGAGGAAGGCAGATTTGATGGGGGAAAATTATTACTTTGGGATTGGTATAACCATCCATCGTAATTAGGATATTAGAAGACTCAACTTTCATTTATGCTAATTTCTTCTAAGGCCTTCTAAATTTGACTGATTGAAGCCAAAGCAAAAGAAAAAGGATGGGGCCATTAATGCAAAAAGCATTATAAGCTACAGAGCTGTGCAAGGAGTAAAATTCAACCTGAGATCAGAGGGAAACAAGAGGGCAGAATTTTTATGCGAGTAACTAGGAATTCCACGCAAAGGCAAAATATGGGCGCCAGTGAAGATAAGGCTTCAACATAGCCAGAAAAAGACAATCACAGATGGAGAACAATGACAAAGACTGGCACAAAAAGAACTGGACACTCATAGGGAAGCACAGGAAAAGGATGAGTAACAGATAAAGTAAACAGCAATCTTTCTGGGCAGCCCTGGCCGGAAACCACCTCAGTTTTAAGTTGTTATGTTACTCCTTAAATGTAGTACAAGCTGCTCAATCTGTGATGGGTACTTTCTAGTGTACTACTCTCAATTCTTCATCCTGGCCATTGCTGGAAAATGACAGATGAAGTCCAGAGACACACAGTAGGATGAGGGAAGGGGACTTTTAGCTCCATCTAACAAGGTTTCTACAAAAGCAATTCATATAAGGAAAAGCAAAATATACTATCTATTCATCTTTTAAAGCATAAAAAAAAAAGGCCACTTTCCAAAAGTCTAATTAAACTGAGCAAAAGGGGCCTAAGTTAAAAAAACAAAAGCAAACAAACAAACACACACACCCAAGAGGGAACACTAGGTTAGGTTACAGTCGTCACTGACTCTATTCCAGCTCACGGTGACCCCACACGTGTCAGGGTACAGCTGTGCTCCACAGGGTTTTCCGTGGCTGATTTTAGAAGTAGATCACCAGGCCTTTCTTCCGAGGCACCCCCGGGTGCAGCCAAACCTCCAACCATTTGGTTAGCAGCCAAGCATGTTAATCGTTAGTACTACCCAGGGAGTGCTAGGTTATATTACAACCCACAAACTATTTCTTAATCTATGATAGGTGATGCACGTTTACAACAAGTCTTTGTTTTTCATAGGCTTCTGCGAAAGGACGCTGGGAATGGGAAAAAGACATACCCAACTGCTGGAACAGAAGAGCCACACTAGCGCCTGTGACAGGAAGACTATCATGTAAAGGAGTCTGGATCAGTTGTCTATCTCCTGCACCCAAGGAAAAGAGCTTCTACAGGATGGGGAGAAAAACACACAAACACATACACATAAATTACTTCTTTTCAGATATTTTCTTTTGTCTTCTTAAGATAAAATACATAGTTTTCCACATTATGGGCTCTGTGAATGTGTTTCTGTAGTAACACCTACTGGCATTTTAGTCTTTAATATTTCCGGTCAACATGTTTGATGAAGAATTGAGATAACTTCAGAATAATGAATGGAAAATAAACAAATTGAGCTCTTATGGCCTCTATTTTTCAGCTTAGTCACTCAAACTGATGCCACAGGGGATGGGCCTTTAACAAACAATAAAAATCCATCTTAAGTTCAAATTTAGACGAGATGGCCATATAAAATCAAATTAAGAGATGAAAAAGACAACATATCCCAGTTAGTTTGTATCCATGTCATATCCAAATGAAAATGATATAGGAATATTCAGTAGTTCAAAGCTGAAAATTTAATAGAGATAAGTCATAAAAATCATTGACAATTATACTTGATTTAAAAAAACAATAAAATGTAAAGTCGGCAAAAAATTCCATCATAGTAAAGGCTCATAAACAGTTCTGCTTCTTTAAAGTTTAGGTCCAACACTGACCAAACTCACATTTGATATTCTGCTGTTGGAGCAGGAGTAGCAGAGTGAGGGAGGAGAGAATGGGGGCGGGGGGGGAGATAAAAATGTAAGACTAACAAAAGACACTGGGGAAGACAGAACATAGTTAAAAAGGCAAAGGGCAATGAAAAAGGATGCCAATTTCACTTTAAGTAACACCTTTGTCAGAGTAAGGGGAAACAATGTGATTTTTAAAGGGCTGTTCTCAATCATACATAAGAACCAAACCAAAAACCCGTTGCTGTCAAGTTGATTTCGACTCACAGCAACCCTGTAGGACAGAGTAGAACTACCCCGCAGGTTTCCAAGGAGGGCCTGGTGGATTCGAACTGCTGACCTTTTGGTTAGTAGCCATAGCTCTTAACCACTATGCCATGAGGGTTTCCATATATAAGAACAAGCAAAATAAATTATTGACTAATCATTTTTAGAGTTTAAGAGTATTTTAAATATGGTGGCCCTAACCATAAACCAAACAAGTTGCCATCAAGTCGATCCCAACTGATAGCAACACTATAGGGCAGAGTAGGACAGGGCTCCATGGTTGCCCTACAGACACTAAATAACCATAGCAGCTGAGGTTCTTACTTTTCTACTTCAGAGACAACTAAATAGGTAAATCTCAAGGTATAAAGACGATGAAGAACATGTGACTACTTTGAGAAAGTTTTATTTCAGTAAAAGAGTTTAATTCCTCATTTATCAATCTCAATTAATCTATGACAAAATCCTTGGGAAATTTTAAGGTATGGATTATACTTTCCAGTTAAGATTTGTAATTTTGGACAATGGTCAACATTACTGTTACTAAAGGTAGCAGACTGAAAAAAGAAAAATAAGCCCTCCTTTCAAAGCTTAACTGCAAACTATTTTATTAAAATTTAAATACACATACCAAAAATGGTTTCAGAATCAGGTGTAGTGCTGTTACCCAGGGAAATTAATAAATAAATGAATCTATTCAGAAGTAGTTGTAATGTTATAAAAAGTTGTGTTGAAGGTTTTCTTAAAGTTATGTTCTAATTTTTATCACTCAAATTTTTTTTATTTAATAAAAATTAAGTGCAACTATATAGAGGAGGGAAACCCTGGTGGCGTAGTGGTTAAGTGCTACGGCTGCTAACCAAAAGGTCAGCAGTTCGAATCCACCAGGCACTCCCTGAAAACTCTATGGGGCAGCTCTACTCTGTCCTATAGGGTCGCTATGAGTTGGAATCAACTCGACAGCAGTGGGTTTGCTTTTTTTTTTTTTGATATAGAGGAGTAAGAGAGATAGTGCACATTTTAAAAGTTGTTTTAAAAAGTATATTTAAAAAAATGCAAATTACAGTTCAAGTTACATAAAATATGACTTCTACTTATGCTACGTGAAAGGTGAACCATGTGCTAAAATTAACCTCATGACCTATGAAAATTATGGAATCACGGGTCTCTAGAGGGCAGACCATAGAGACGATGCTTAACTAAACCAGGATCCTCTTTAAAACAAAAATATGTAAAGGATTCTTTCTTTCCTTTTCTTCACAAATTAAATTAGATGGGGGTCGGGGGAAATGGAATACTCTCTCTCCATCTCCCTTTCTGTTCTATTTACCTGAGACCCTCCAGCCGTGGGGACAAGGCATGCACAAAGGTTTGCAATGAGGCTTTCTAAGGAGACATTCAGACTGTCCACATATACAGTATAGATCAAACCCAGGCAAGCCTGCAAAGAAAAAGATTCATGTAATTACTTCATGGAAAAAGTAAACACTAAAAATAAATTGTTGTGACATCTGCTCCTAGGAAAATTTTTCTTTGAACACAGTAAAGTATATTCTACAGTGAACACGGAATAAATTTTAAGTAGCAAATGTTATTAAGTTTATTAAATTTTCCTCTAGAACCAGAAGCTCTAAATGAGCTTCTGAGATAAGTTTATAGAGAGCAGAAATACATAATTTGTAAAACAGGTGCTTGTGCTCAGATAACCACTTTAGCAAATCTGTAGAGCTAAAAAACTCTTTTGCCTCAACATACTTTAGAAAACCCAAATGTGAAGATAAGAATTTAGAAAGTTTGTTTTGAGACTTACTAAATTCAGAACATTTATTCCACAGAATACTTTAACTTATGTGAATTATTACAAAGGACAGCAAAATAGATAAATTAGAACACAAGATATAATAAAATTACGTTTAAGCTTAGAAGAAGGTAGGTGGTAAAATGGAACATGAAATACAATCTTTGTAAAAATTTCAGTTTACTGAAATTCGTGACTCCAAAAAATTAGTATTTGTTAGGAGTTACCCATTGTCACTGAAATCTTGACATTAATTTTTTCCACAACATATATAATCTCAACAATACATAAAAGTTTTCCAGAAATTACATATTAGTACAAATGTTTATAAATAAAATTGTTTCTTATATTTGAAAATTCTGAGTGTCTGGAAAAAGAAAATACCTGGTATTAAATGTTATTTTAAAGCTATGTTGGCAGTAGTATAATCAGAATAATTTAAAATCTCAAACAGCCATCCTATTCACTCAGAAGAATGTGGATAAACATACACTAAGTTTTATACTAATAATATATTTTAAATTTGCTATAGGCAATCAAGTTATTTCTTTAGGATTCATAAATTTAGGATTCCATAAACATGGAACATATTTTCAACAAACACTATATCCTTAGAAGTTTAAATAGTTATATTAACTTCTTCAGGTTGTCATGTAATCCATTACAAATTTTTGTTCTGCTCATACTAATTTTATTTTATTGATGAATTCCTAAATTGATCTAAAGATATCTTAAATATAAAGAACTCATCATCATGGTTCGCCCAAAACAGATTCACATAATAATACAAACAATAATGACAACTATGAGTTCTTTACCCTAAAAATTTCTGGATAATCTAATCTGGATACCAACACCAGACTTTTAGGAGCAAACACTTCTGCAGGCTGAATTAAACCAGACACTTCCTCTTCACCTTCAATCTCTTCCTTCTTTGTTCCCTAGAAAAAGAGATGCTGTAATGAATAGAATTTCCTAAGTTGGTAACTCGTAAAAGACAGACATACTAAAACACCTTCAAACAATATAATTTACAAAATATCCAACTAAAAATAAAGAATATACTCTGAGAAGACTCTAAGAGACAAGTAGACAAATTATAAAGCACAGAATACTTACTAATTTTTGAAAAGCTCCTTAAGCTCCAGAGGTTTATGGAGTGAGGTACAAGTAATCAAAGGTAAATAATACATGTTCGAATTATTTTAAACAGTGACCCAAACAATTAAAAATGACACTCACACTTACAGAAAGTCAGTTTTCAAGAGAAGAAAAATCTGTTTTAGAAATAAGACACTAATTTTCAGTTCTGTGTTTCTGCCTGTCCCAATCTTTGAAACAAAACTGACAATCATTTCAGATTCTAAGGCTGGCAGAATGCTCAGTGCTCATGGAGGAGGCGCAATCAACTCTAAATTCCTTTTGCTCATAAGCCACAATGTTGTTATTTTGAGAAGAGAGAATTTTTACACACAAAACTAAGTTTCAATGATTAAATGCTCATTAATGAAATAAACTTTGAAAAAGGTGATTCTCATTTATGAGTTAACAATTTCCTGGGTACCTACTTTTCCCATAATACTATTATCATGCAATGTCAAGTTTTAAAACATGGTAAGGTAATAAAGCATGCAGGTTTCTTTCTAGATGATATTCTAAAACTGCAAGACATTTCGCCTGACAAGAATCTCCCTTTCTCTTTCTTTTCCACTAATTACAGACTGAGCTTAAAGTTTATCTTCCTCACAAATGCCTTTCCTTGCCTGATTTTTCTTTTTCTTACTTCCCAGCACTGGCCACCAACAAATTAATTTACTTTTACTTATTTCTCCTCCCAAACCTCTCCCCCAAGTTGCCACACTTGAATATCCAGCTGTGTGCTTGACATCTCCACTTAGATGAATAACCATCATCTCAAACGTGCCCAAAATGGCTCTAGTCTTTCTCCCCAAGCCCCAGTCCTCCTGTGGTACACACTCCCTTATCTCAGTTAATGACAATCCTATCCTTCCACTGAGGGCCTATGTACTTCCTTGTTTTTCCCTTTCCTGGAATACTCTTTCCACAGATATCCTAATGGCTAATTCCCTCATCTTCGCTAGGTATTTATTAAAGTGTTACCTGCTCTGTTAGGTTTTCACTGTCCCCCCTACCTTTTTTTAAAAATGAAACAAAACTTATGTGTAAAAACAGGACCTGTTATATAAAATGGCATGGCCACTCTTCTTGAAATCGCAATGCCCTAATATTCCCTAATCCCTTTCCCAGATTTATTTTTCTCTATAGCACTTGTCATCATCCAACATATTATCTGTTTTACTTACCTTGTTTTTGTTTGTCTCCCCAACGAGAATACACTGTATAAAGGCCAGGATTTCTGCCTTTTTTGTTCACTGGTGATCTCTCAGTTCCTATAACAAGGGCTGGGTGCATTAAAAAAAATCCAGTGCTGTTGAGTCAATTCTGACTCATAGTGACCCTATAGGGCAGAGCAGAACTGCCCCATAGAGTTTCCAAGAAGCGCCTGGAGGATTTGAACTGCTTACCCTTTTGTTAGCAGCCGTAGTACTTAACCACTATGCCACCAGCATTTCCATGGTAAATACTTAATATTTGATTAATGCATACATGCAAAGACAAATTTTCTTGGAATGGTTTTCTGGGTATTTCACCAAGGAAGTCTTTCCTCCCTTTTCATGGAGACCAAGAACTGTATTTTCTCTCTCCTTTAGAGCCCATATAGTTTCTAGTACAGTGCAATATAACCAAGTACTAGATGTCTGTGGAATGCAGAGGTATATCCAAAGGGAACTGTCTGTTTACTTTTAATATGTGCAATAAGGCCCATATGCTCTTGAAAGATTTTCATTTGTTACAAAGAAAAAGCTAAAATTAGGTTGGTTGGTTTCTGGAATCCTTAGAAATAATAAAAAAGTGATGACTATGAATCTACCAAAGATTTCCACACTTAATGAATCATATTCTTCATGGATTACTAGCAAATTCAAAATGACAAAAGAATGACTGAAATTCCTGGAAGAGATAAAGCTATTCACATTTTTATGAGATTGTGATAAATACCCTAGAGTGCCATTAGAAGTCAGCTTGAGTAAGTAGATAAACATTGCAAATAAATGACTATTAACCTACTTTGACCGAAACAAAAAATAGAATGTTTTGGTCATTTCTTAAGACTTTTTAAATTAAACACTTACTAAATGGAACAGTTATTAACAACAACAAAAAAGGTCCAACACAATGCAAATCAATGTCAAGTAAAAACAATTCCATTTTTATTTACATCACTTTTTATTACAGATGCTGACTCTTACAGTGTAAATGTGCTATAAATCATAAGATGTTATGCTTAACTCCAATAGCTCTTACAGAGTTCAATGTCTCAAGTTTACAGCAAAATTCATACTCCCCTTTTTAGAGTAAAATATACTAATATGATTTTAAAAAATGCAAAAACTGTACACTATTACATAATATAGTTTTTGTTCTAAGAGTCAGTATTAATGGTGTGTTTGGATTTTTGTATAAATGCTCAAGTTATCACACAAGAGGAATACTGATTATTCTATGTAACTGCTACAGGATCTTTTGTATAATAATTATATAATGATTCTGGCTTTGTGTTTTACAGTAACAGATTTTCACATATGTGAAAAGATGTGGGAAACCTGAAAATGAGCAGGAAATTCCAAACAGGCTACGAATGTAAAAAATGTTACAATAACACTTAGAAATTTAATATTTTATGGTATGAAATATTTTCACTAGTTTTTATCTCATTTGCAAACCTTCTTCTAAGCTGATAAGATTACTCCTTTAAAAAAAAATTTTTTTTTTTAGGTCCTATTAAAGATACAAACTTACCTTAAACACCATTTACTAAATTGTCTCACACTGACTTACAGTGTACCTCATCTTTTATACACATTATAATCATATAGTACAACTTGCCCATTTGTCAATTCTTCATCTGCCTATTATTACTATGGACCACGTCTGCTGGGGGGATTCCCAGCTTCTGTGTAGCTCACATTCCCTAGAACAGCACCTAGAACAGTACCTGGGCTTCAATAATATGGAATAAATTAGTTTTTTTAACCATATCAATCTATGCTGAAAACTTTACAGCCCTCCAAAGATATCCTGAGACAAAAATGCTAAAATTACTAGACTGCTGATTTTACAGGATGATGCTATATATAAAATAAGTATAAATTTTAAGAAGTTTTTCCTATCCATCACTCAACCTCATCTTTGTTGCATTCCTGACTCTTGGTTCCCATATCAAACCAACTGTCAAGTCCTGTCACTTCTACCCCGCTAAAAGTTGTTGTACCCAACATCTACTGTGTGCTGTTGACTTTCAATAACATCATTTTCACACTAAAAATCTCCCTACAAAATTTCTAAGCAGTTTAAAAAGGAAAATACATGTAATTATGCAAGTAAAAAATTTTCAATTCTGAATTTCCTTTTTGAAATGCAAGTAATTTACTCTAATGGATCATTATATAGAGTTGACTCACTTAAGCAATTTAAAAACTTTAAAACTTTCCAGAATTGGAAATAAAGGAGTCTAAGTCATTGCAAAATTCCGTAAGGATTAAAATTCCCCCAAAAAGCTTCCTCATTTCTTGCCAAATAATTTGTTAATCATATTATACACATTATAAAATCTAGTTCATTTTTGCATTGTTCTGGACAATAATGAATACATGAGAAATACACATTTTAGAATGGCAAGCCTTCAGAAAAATCACTAGTCTTTAGTTCACAAATCACTAGTCTTTCAGTTTACCTCTAGCAAAAAGAATACCTGCAGATTTTTGCTTTCAATAGCTCCTGGGCTCTACAGTATTTCTGAAGGTAGGACAAATTCGACTGTAGGGCTATTATATATTCAACCAGAAGGTCTCCTATTTTAGTGGCAAATGCTCTGTAAGTTGTTTTTAAAAAATGTAGTCAAGAAATGGCATTTTCCATAATGCTTTCTGCTAGAAGCTAATACATGTTACTTAGAAAAAGGGTCTCCTAATCAAAGAATCTTAACACAATAAGTTAAATCAAGTTAAAAAGGTTTCTTTACTGTCGTATAAAAATGGCGTGGGGGCAGTGTCGGACCTCCTCCAACCCCACAAGAAAAAAAGAGAACCAAGATCAACAGTGCAAGGCTGACTCCCATGAGGCAGAGGACAGACAAACCTCCTCCCTTAGCCATCTCTACTAATTCTATGTGTAGCCAATCAGTTGAAAGGGAGTTTTCTTAGGGGTGTAGCCTGCATTCAACATTAGTCGACTTTCTGGCAAGGCTAATGGGCTTTTGCTCGCATTGGACCCTGCAGTTGACTCCTGTTCATCTGACCTCCAGTTCTTGGGACTTAAGCTAGCAGCTTACCTGCCATCTTGCCTGCCGATCTTGGGATTCGTTGGTCTTGCAGCCTGTGAGCCAGAGCCCTGCTGTCTGACTTACCAATCTTGGTAAGCCTGTGGCTATGTGAATGAAGAAAAGCCTCCAGCCTGACCCAAGGACTTGAGACATTCCAGCCTCTACAATAGCATGAGCCATTTCCTTAATATAAATCTCTCTTTATATGTATTTATACGCTTTACTGGTTTTGCTTCTCTAGAGAACCCAGCCTAAGACATCTTAGATTAAAGAAGTATCAATCAAATGCAATGTTTGGACTCTGAATTCTGGTTTGAATAAACTAAAACATTTTTGAGACAATAAAAAAACTGAGTAAAGACTGAACATTATATGAAATTAAGGAATTATCAAAAATTAAATTTTGTTAAATATTACAATGGCATAAGTGGTAATGTTAAAAAAAAATCCTTTTCAGTTAGAGATACATACTGAAATACTTATAAGTGAAATGATATAGTGTTTAGGGTTTGCTTTACAATGTCCCACTCCCCAAAAGAAAGCAGAGATTTAGATTTTAAGACATCAACAAAATGTTGGTAATATTTAAAGCTGAGTAACACATGGGTCGCCATTAGTTGGAATAACTTTGACAGCAACTAACAACAACAGTATGTAATGGGTTCATTATACCACTCTCTTTACTTTTCTATATGCTTGAGAATTTCCATAATAAAACTAAAAGGAATAAAAACCTTTATTGAGCACCTACTATGTGTCAGGCATTGTACTAGGTGATGCAGATTCAGCAGCAAACCAAAGAGATAAAGTCCCTGTCCTAACATTCCTTTTTTTTTTTAATTGCGTTTTAAGTGAAAGTTTACAAATCAAGACTGTCTCTCATACAAAAACACACACACCTTGCTATGTAATCCTAGCTGCTCTCCCCCTAATGTGACAGCACAGCCAGCTCCTGCCCCCCTCTGCCTTCTCATCTCATGTCCAGACAGGGAGCTGCCCACATAGTCTCATGTGTCTACTTGAGCCAAGCAGCTCACTCCTCGCCAGTATCATTTTCTATCCCACAGTCCAGTCCAATGCCTGTCTCAAGAGTTGGCTTTGGGAGTGGTTCCAGTCTTGGGCTAACAGAGGGTATGGGGGCCATGACCTCTGGGGTCCCTCCAGTCTCAATCAGACCATTAAGTCTGATCTTTTTATGAGAATGTAAGGTCTACATCCCACTGTTCTTCCGCTTCATCAGGGATTCTCTGTTGTGTTCTCTGTAAGGGCAGTCATAAGCTGTAGCTGGGCACCATCTTGTTCTTCTAATTTCAGGGTGATGGAGCATCTGGTTTATGTGGTCCTTTCTGTCTCTTGGGTTCATATTTATTTTGTGTCTTTGGTGTTCTTAATTCTCCTTTGCTCCAGGTGGGTTGAGCTCAATTGGTGCACCTTAGATGGCTGCTCACTAGCGTTTAAGACCCCAGATGCCACTCACCAAAGTGGGATGCAGAAAGTTCTCTTAATACATTTTGTTATACCAATTGACCTAGATGTCCCCTGAAACCATGGTCCCCAAACCCCCAACCCTGTTACTCTGGCCTTTGAAGCGTTTGGTTATATTTAGGAAACTTCTTTGCTTTTGGTTTAGCCCAGCTGTGCTGACCTCTCCTGTATTGTGCTGTCTTTCCCTTCACCTAAAATAGTTCTTGTCTACTAATTATACCCTTCTCCCTCCCTACCCTGGTAACCATGAAAGAATATTTTCTTTTGTGTTTAAACTTTTTCTTGAGTTCTTATAATAGTGGTTTCATATAATATTTGTCCTTTTGCAACTGACTAATTTCATTCAGCATAATGCCTTCCAGATTCCTTCATGTTATGAAATGTTTCACGGATTCATCATTGTTCTTAATCATTGCATAGTATTCCATTATGTGAATATACCATAATTTGATGGGCACCTTGGTTGCCTCCATCTTTTTGCTGTTATAAACAGTGCTGCAATGAACATGGGTGTGCATATATCTGTTCGTGTGAGGGTTCTTATTTCTCTAGGATATATTCAAAGGAGTGGGATTGTTGGATCATATGGTAGTTCAATTTCTAGCCTTTTAAGGAAGTGACAAATCCATTTCCAAAGTAGTTGTACCATTTCACATTCCCACCAGCAATGTATAAGTGTTCCAATCTCTCTACAACCTCTCCAACATTTATTTTTTTGTGTGTTTTGGACTAAGTCCTGTCCTAATATTCTTGTTGATGTAAGTGCATTATCTCGTTATATCCTTCCAGCAATGCTATGAAGTAGGTACTATTATTATGACCTTTTTTTTTTATAGAGGGGGGGACCAGTTTGTGCTCAACTACTAACCTAAAGGTTGGCAGTTCAAACCCATTCAGCGGTACTGCAGATAAAGGCCTGGCGATATGCTTCCATTAAGACTGCAGCCCAGAAAACCCTATGGGTTGGCTCTACTCTGTAACACATGAGAGCACCATGAGTCAGAAATGACTCAATGGCAACAGCAATGGAATAGAGGGGTGACAGTGGTAGAACTCTCCTTCCACGTGAGAAACCCAGGTTCAATTCTCAGCTAACGCACCTCACATACAGCCAATACTCATCTTGCCAGTGGAGGCTCGTATGTTATGGTGCTGAATAGGATTCAGCAGAACTTCCAGACTAAGACAGACTAAGAAGAAAGGACTGGTGATCTCCTTCCGAAAATTAGCCAGTGAAAACCCCATGAATGGCAATTATCTGATCGACAACCAAACATGGGACAGGGCTGGGCAGTGTTTTGTTCCACTGTGTATGAGGTTCGCTATGAGTTGGGGGCCAATTCCACGGGAATTAAGAACAACAAAAGTCTATAGAGAAGAAAACTGAAGTACCAAGAGGTTAAGTAATTTGCCCACTGCTGGTAAATTATAAAACTAAGGTATGAGTCTAGAGTCTGACTCTGTTAAAACTAAAAGGGACTTTAGAAAAAATCTAATTCAACCTTTTCATTTGCTAAACAAGCAAAATGAGGTCCAGAGAGATTACAAGGTTGGCGTATAAACTATAAAAGATGATTGATATTTTTGGTCATTTAACATATATTTATTGGGCACCTACTAGGTGCTAGGCACTAAGGCTACAATGGTGACCTAAAACATACATTCTGGTGGGAGAGACCAAATGAAAAGAGGAGGAAACAAATGAGAAAAATCATGTGTTTGTGATAAGTCCTATGGGGACAGACAAGATGAACATAGAGAGAGTGACTGTGGGGAGGTGACTAATAAAACCTGGGCAAAGAAGTTCTCTCAGAGAAGGTGATACTGGAGCTGACATCTGAAAGACAAAAAGCAGCTAGTCTTCTGAATATTTAAGGGCAGAACATTCCAGAAAAAGGCACAGACAAATGCAAAGAACCTAAGACAGGAACGAGATGGTATATATTAAGAAATAAATAGCCAGAATGCATGAAATCTAAGTAGTGGGGGGAGTGGGGGGGCTTGGCTATAGCAGAGGGAATTGGCCAAGTAGGTAGGGACTACATTGTCTAGACCCTTGAGGGCAAGATTTAGATTTTTATCCTAAATGCCAGGGGAAGCAATGGAGAGCAATCTCATTTACGTTTTTAAAAGATCACTCTGATGCAGTATGGTGAACAGCATGTAAGCAGACAACAGCAGAAACAGGAAGGCAAATTAAAACTATATTTGGTAGATAATGCAAGATATATGGTGGAGTGGTAGTAGGGGAGACAAAGAAGTCAACTGAGGATTTATTTTGAAAGCAGAGTAGATGTGATTTGCTGATGGCTGGGGTGTGAAAGAAAGATGAAAGAAACGGAGGAGAAAGGATAAATACAGGTTTTTTGTTTGAACACCTGTGTGGGTGGGAGAAAGGAAAGGGAAGGAATGTGCCTGATACATATTAAAGGCTCCATAAATGTGAGTTCCATTCCCCTTTCAACCAGTATTTTTCCTATTATATAAAAACAGGGCAGCAAGAAGCTCAAAAGTGCCCGGTCCGTTCAAGGTCTGTTTAGAAATAATGGCTATTAAAACAATTTTTAAATTATCATAAATATATTGAGATGTGAGAATATATCAATATACAAACAAAACAAATTTAACGAGTATTAAATAGTATAATTCTTTTCATGCTAATTTTCAATACAGAGGAGAAGAAGTCTGGAACATTATGTTTCAAAAGGTTAGCAGTTGCTTCTGGGTCATGGGATTACAGCTGATATATATGCACATAAAAATACACACATGGAGAGAAAAATAATTTTCAAGAATGTTCATATTTTTATTATATAGTCTTAAAAAGCAAATAGTAATATAACCAAACCCACCGCCATTGAATCAATTCCAACTCATAGTGACCTATAGGACAGAGTAGAACTACTCCATAGGGTTTCCAAGGCTGCAATCTTCACAGAAGCGGACTGTCACATATTCTTCTGCAAGGAGTCAGTGGGTTTGAACCACCAACCTTTTGCTTAGCAGTCAAGCACTTTAACCACTGTGCCATCAGGGCTCTTAGTAATGTACCAGTAGGTGCTTATTTCTTAAACATTTACTACTTGGTTGGCCATGTAGTAGATGTAACAGAAGGAAAGGGTACTGCCCCTTCTGTCAGGAAATGTACAATCTAACTTAAGTGCTAAGACCAACACAGGTGAAATAATAGCAATCAGTGCAAAACAATACTGCAGCATTTTCTAACTCATATTTAAAATGCTTTATGAACTCTGAGAAATCAGTGAGGTCCACGGCAGTGGACTGAGCCTTAAAGGATACACAGAACAGTGAGAAGATAAAGGTGAAGCAAAAAGGAGAAATTCAACAGTAAGGGAAGTCAAGGCATCCAAAGAGTTCGAGCTTAGAAAAAAGCAGTATGCTTTGGACTGTGACCAACTTGAATGTAATATATACCTACTTTCACATTTAATCTTACTAATTTTAGCTATTTTGTACCTTTAAACAAAATGCAGAGGTATATTCTTATTTTTAATGCTAGCTAGTTATATTGAACCAAAATTTCCTGCCTATTTTGATATTAGGTGATAAATTAATATGCAATACATTTTAATATTAGAAGGATATGATAATAGTAATTTATTGATCCTTTTAAATTTTGGTATCTTTTATTTCAATAATTCTTACTATATACCTTCTTTAACGCATCTTTTATATTCCAAATATAATTCCAAATAAATCAGGCTAACTTAATTATCATAAACCGACAAATATATGCTAAGATCACTAGCACTGAGATATATTCCTGCTCATCACTTATCCCTGAAACATAATAAATTCAAGTGCTAGATAGTAATCAAGATTCTTTGGCATATCTTATAAAATTATTAAAAGCATTTAGCGACCAACTTAAAATGTCAAAATTATGAGAAATACTATTATGCTAATCCTTATCTCTTGAGGAAAAGACATGAGTACAAACTTTTGTGTGAGGCTGGGAAATGGCAGATAAACTTCATGTTTGTTTTCTTCCTAACAAGGTTGTTGTTGTTAGGTGCCATTGAGTCGATTCCAACTCATAGTGACCCTATGTACAACAGAACGAAACACTGTCCGGTCCTGCGCCACCCTCACAATCATTGCTATGTTTGAGCCCATTGTTGCAGCCACTGTGTCAGTCTATCACGTCGAGGGTCTTCCTCTTTTTTGCTGACCCTCTACTTTACCAAGCATGATGTCCTTCTCCAGGGACTGGTTGCTCCTGATAACATGTCCAAAGTATGTGAGATGAGGTCTTGTCATCCTTGCTTCTGAGGAGCATTCTGGTTATACTTCTTCCAAGACAAATTTGTTCGTTCTTCTGGGAGTCCATGGTTAACTACCTCAAAATTGTTGTTGTTGTTGTTAGCTGCTGTCCAGTCAGCCCCTGGCTCATGGCATCTCCATGCACAATGGAATGAAATGCTGCCCAGGCCTGCACCATCTCCATAATTGGTTTCAGACCAGACCACTGCAATCCATAGAGTTTTCCTTGGCTAATTTTTTAGAAGTAGGTTATTTGACCTTTCTTTCTATCCATTTTAGTCTGAAAGCTCCACTGAAACCTATTCAGTATCATATCAATACGCAAGTCACCATAACACATGGGTGGTAGCTTCATATGAGTATCATCTGCCAAGAATCGAACCCGGGATTCCCTCATGGAAGGCACTGAACCACCACCACTGCCCCACAAATAAAATACATCTCCTTGGAATTCCTGATGGAGAAGTTTATGTACTGGTCACAAAGATCAGATTTCAGTTTTATTTTCTTATGGAATGTCTAAACGTTTAATGATCACGTAATGCGGCATATTCAAATATCTTTGAATTTCCATAAAGAAACAGAACATCTGGTTACAAACAAATATCATGGAATAAATCCTAGAGATGCACATTCATCTAAAGTGTCCCTAATTTAGAAGATGACTCAGAACAGTATTCTGTGAATCATAATTTGGGTAAAAAAATTTAAATATACCTAATATGAGCAATATTAAAATATATCTTTAAAATCAGATTTCATTAAAATGATAGAATCATAAAAATAATACTTACAGTATTAGAAGGTACTTTAAATCTACTCTTATCTACTTCATTATACAAAATGGCAATCTCATGCCCAGAGAGATGAAATGACTTGACAAGGTTATACAACTCATTAGAGGCATAATGGGTTACCATAAGAGAATCATATGTGGATATCTGCACGTATTGCAAAGTATCAAACTATAAAGTAAACTCAGAGTATACAAGTTCCCCCATTTTTTTTCTCTCAATTATGTTACTTATGCTAGTTTTCAGAAACCTTGGTGGTGCAGTGGTTAAGAGCTGCAGCTGCTAACCAAAAGGTCAGCAGTTTGAATCCGCCAGGCACTCCTTGGAAACTGTGGGGCAGTTCTACTCTGTCCCATAGGGTTGCTATGAGTCGGAATCGACTGACAGCAACGGGTTTGGGTTTTTTTTTTTTTTTTTTAATGCTAGTTTTCAACAGACTTTTGTTAACTGAGGATTAGTCTCTAGAATATACTGAAGTATACAGTCGCTCTTTGGAAACACTATGGGGCAGTTCTACTCTGTCCTACAGGGTCGCTATGAGTTGGAATCAACTCGACAGCAACGGGTTTGGTTTAATGTTGTTTACATTAGTAGAAAGTACACTTTCCACATTTCTTCTCTATTCCCAATTTCTACTTTAAAGTAGATTATCACTGATCAAACCTTCCTCAAGAAAACCAAGCGTTTTCCAACAAAATATTCATCATATTGATACATGTAAGACTGACAAATTGGGAAGTAAATGCCCATTAGGAAATTGATTAAATATATTTAGATTCATATATACATTCACATATTTAGTATTTGGCCATTAGTTATATTTATACAGAGTTTAGTGCAAAATATTCCTTATTATTAGGAGAAAATGTGTCAAGCTATTATTTTTTCTATTCTCTTTCTCTTCTCCCAATATATTCTAAATTTTCTTTATTAAGCACAATGTTAACTTTGATGACCAGAAGGGTAAAAAGAAACAAAGAAAAAATGAGTAGACTGCTCTTCAGTTAAATTTATCAAATGTTCTGTATGTGATTTTCTCCACTGATCCAAGTTTTTCCATCTAGAAATCAGTTTAGAAATCCATTTTTATTAGTTTTTTTCTTGTAATTGCTTAATCATTTGGAGTTAATTGTTGTATAATGTTACAAGTATTTAAACTTATTTTGTTTTCCAAAGCTGCTCAACAACTATTTAATAACATTTGCTGAAATATACAAGTAGTGGTTACATGTTCAGGTACACTAGGGTCTGCTTCTGTTCCCAAATTTGTCTTATTCTTACTCTTAAACCAGTAACACACTGACGTAATTTTTACCACCTTGTAATGCATGTTTTAGTCTTTGGAGACAGATCCAAATTCTTTGACTTAATATTGGTATTTCTCTGAACAAGCCATTTACCATCATCTGTAAATGAGAAGGATAATACCTACTGAATTGTGTTCTTGTGAGAATAAAAATAAACTACGTGTATATCAAGTAAAGTGAATAAAGTCTGTATAAAACTTTCAGTATAGTGCCTGGAACATCATAAGCAGTAAAGTCTTTTTCCCTATTTGTAAGCTTTTTTTCTGGATTGCCCCTTCTTTTCCCTGTACTCTAAATCTCTGATTTTCTTTCCTTTTTTTTTTTTTTTTTAATGTCTACTGAGTCCTTTAACCTCTCTGAGACTTATTCCACCTGTCCAGTCTTCAATAACTAATTATTTCATTGAATTGGTACTTGGTTTATGGTACCTTGGCATTTTTTTTGTACTAAAATTTGGTTCTGCCTCCCAAGCTAGATTTTAAGCATACTGAGATGAAGAGGCATTATCTTATACTTTCTATGATTCTCCCTCCTTATTGTTCATCCTACCTCCCAAATTATCCTCATTCTATTCCTCTTTCCTTGATGAAATTTTGTTTCCTGGCATACCAAGTATCTCTACAGTGAACTACACAATTATCATTGTTTTAGACACAGGTTTATAAGCACATTAAAAGACTTTAAAAATATTGTGCTTGTAAACCTTCATCTAAATACAATAAAAAAGACTTTAAAAATAAAAAATTATAGGAAAAATTCAAGTCTTTTTTTTTTTCAGATAGACTATAAAAAGCAGTATCATATCTATCGTATTTTACTGATTACGTAAAAAAAAAAAAAACTAGGATCACATTGCCTAGTTGAATAATTCTGGAAACATGGTATCAAAAGTTTAAAGCCAAAGTTTTGCTTGTGATTACTGATAGTGTTACTGTATCTTGGGAAGATAACAAAGCCAATATTTTTAAAGTTGCACAATTATACTTTGGATGGTGTGTGTCCCTAGGTTCTTCTTCTTCAGGCTTCCAAATAATGTGTCATAGTATGTTTGGTATGAAGTAATTCACCCCAAATGAGAGTTAAAATATCTATTTTTGAACTGATGACATGATCCAAAAATAAAAGAAAAACACATTTTTTAAAAAAGCACATAGTGAAACAGTTTATGCCACAAATGTGAACCACCTTACTGATGACCTAGAAAAAAAAAACTACTGGGTTTTATTTATTTGTTTATTTTTTCCAAATTCTACTTCATTGTTAGTGCCCTCTTTAGGACCAAGCACCTGGACATTAATAGCTTTCTGTTTCCAACACAGAAAATCTGCTTTACCAATTTTGACCAGTATCTAGCACCTAACTGCAATTACATGAGAGCCAGAATTCTTACAACCTACTTCCATTTTCAGAACCTTGAAAAAAAAATCATATGAAGCACTGTAAACTATTGTAAGTTTATTGTAAAAGCTAAATAAATTATAATTTTTGTCTATTTAAAACAGGAAATGGGGATAAATATCTGAGCTAAAAAGAAAAATCTCATTTCTAAACATTGATTCAAAATATACAGAAACCCAGGTCTTGGCTTCTAAATATTTTACCAACTCAAAGGAGCCAAGTTTCCTTGGAGAAAAAGCTGATTTCAAGGCTGAGGCAGGGAAGGTACAAGATGAGTCTGGATCTTCTTGTGATAACAGAAAGTAAAAAAGAGCTAAGGCAGGGCGGCTGGGGTGGGGGGGGACAGGTAACAACTACAGAGTGAACTATAGAGTGGAGAAACCTGACGAGGTTACCAAAAGTCACATCATCAGTAAAAAGCAGATGAACATTAGTACTCCCACATGCATGCCCTAGAAGGACACCTTTGGAACTAAATAAAAAACATCCTATTCAAAGGAAGGACTCCATTATTTAAAATGTCAATGTCATAAAAGACAAAGAAAGGGTGAGATGAAGGAGAAAAAAGAGAAATGAAAATTAAATGCAATACATGATCCTAGACTGGATTCTGTACTGGGGGGCGGGGCGGGGGGAGGGCAGACTATAAAGGACATTCTTAGGTCAACTGACAAAAGTGCAATATGGATGACAGATTACATAAAAGTATCATATAAACGTTAAATTTTTTGAGGTTGATAACTACTGTTTATGTAACAGAAGGTGGGAAATACACAATGAAGACTTTAGGATAAAGGGAGATAATGAATACAACTTTCCTTTAAATGGTTCAAAAAGTAAGTTGTAATAAATAAAGCAAATGGGGAAAAATGTCTGGGAAAGCAACATGGGTAAAGTATATATGCATGTTCTTTGTACTATTATCATAATTTTTCTGTAAGTTTGAAATTATTTCCAAATAAAAAGTTTGAAAAAATACCCAAGAATTCCTAGAATCTCTTTATGCATAGGTGGCATAGTAGTTAAGTGCTATGGCTGCTAACCAAAAGGTCAGCAGTTCGAATCCCCCAGGCACTCCCTGGAAACTCTATGGGGCAGTTCTACTCTGCCCTGTAGGGTTGCTGTGAGTCGGAATTGACTCAACAGCAGCGGGTTTGGTTTGGTTTTTTTTTTTTGGCTATACTGTTGTGGAAACCCTGGTGGCGTAGTGGTTAAGAGTTTGGCTGCTAACAAAAAGGTCTGCAGTTCGAATCCATCAGGCACTCCTTGGTAACCCTATGAGACAGTTCTACTCTGTCCTATAGGGTCACTATAAGTAGGAATCGAATCCATGCCAACAGATTCGGTTTTATCCTATCTTAATGCATTATCTTTCTATCAGTTTTATTTCGGGGGTGGGTGGGAAGTGAAGTAGAGGTGGGGAGAACCTAGACAGTCACAGTTAGTTTCATCAAACAATTCTTGGGAGTTATGAAGAGGTACTCCCAGAAATATGGAAATTAGAGAAAATACTACATTACCCAGCATTAACTTAAAACTCTGAAGATCAACACGTAATGAAAGGCCACCTAAATGAGACAGAGTGACTCTCAGGCTGGAAAATGATCTTTAACTTATTTAGACTGAATTGATCAAAATGAGGATTTGGCAAGCCATTTGTTGGCAATTCTACCCAAGCACTGCCCAAAGCAAAGAAAACTATAGTCAGAGACTTCTAGTTTTCTGTTTCAATTGACAATATAATCTCTAACTTCAAACAGAAGCAATAGGCCATGTTGGTCTGATAGTCATTAAACATTTGACATCAAATATTCCTTAGTTTGATTCCATGACAAGATCCTTACTATTTTTACACGGCTTCCCACACAAGATCAGACAATAAAAAATAAAATGTTCTGATAATGCATATTTTGATCTATGTAACCTTTTTACATATCATTATGATTAATAAGTTAGCTTGCTAGTTTTAACACATCACCCTAATGAAGTTGGATAATGTGAATTTACATCATGAAAGGTGATTTGTCTCCTCTTATGTTGACAAAATCAGATTTCTGTATCCAGAAAATTCCAATCTCGGAGTTCAATAAAAAACAAACAAATAAATAAATAAAACAAAAGTAAATGCTCTTTTATGAGGCCATTTCAGAAAGCCAGCCAATTCTTTTCCCCAGTGGTGAGACCCATTCATCAGCATGTAGCAGAGACACTGCAGATCAGCTTACTCAGCATCCTCCCAACCCCTTCTTGTACTACAGAGTCGAGAAAGCAAAAACCAAAAAAAAACCCCACCACATCTTTCTAACCACCTTGTAGCGGGGTAGGTTCTGCATGTAACCTGACTTTCACCAAGAAAACAACCATTGTAAGATTTAACACCAGAACTCAGCAGTTTGAAACAGTGGCCTCACATGGGAGATCAGAGTTTTCTAAGGCAACTACGGGCAAGGCTATACTGTTTGGAATCCAGCACCATAAGTGTCAAGGGGTAGAAGGTAGACAAAGCGAGGTTTCTACTAGTACAGCCCCAAGCTGAGTTGTTCCTAGTTTCCAAAATTGGTTCCCTCCCCACTCCTGCCCTGAAATTCAGTAACTTGTTCACAAATCCTTTCCTGTTTAAATTAGATGAAGCAGATCCAATTGTCTGAGACTAAAAATCCCAACCAATATCGCTCTGAAAGAGCAAGTGTTTTTAATTTCTATATTTCTAATCTATGAATTTTGTTCTGATCATGTTAATAATACTACCACTAATAATAATGAGTTAATATTTATTTGGGTTATAAACAATACAGTGAAGCATTATGACAGTGATTTATATACATTCTGATTAAATGCTCTATGCTGTGAAAGATCCCGTGGGGAAAGGGCAGGGAAAAATCATACATTTACAACAAGAGGAAACCAATTTTCTTAATAAACTCAAATCAAATAAATACTCAGATTATGATAAATATTTTAAAATGGGACAATTAAGCCTGGACAGTAACCTCACCTGGTGGCCCTCCTTTCCAACATTATAATATTTCACACTTTGTAAAGTAGTCCATAAAACTCAAACCTGCAGTTCTAACAAAAAACAAATACAGCATTAAAAACAAAAAGATTCCTAAATGTTGTCCCTTTAACTGTACTTAGGCTAGAAAAGTAGTTGTACCTGGAGATTGATCTCTGCCTCATAGAAGGTTAGGCATGAGCAGTAATGACGATCCGAGTCAATATCTGTCAGGACTACCACAAAGAACGTTGGCTGCTTCCTCTCTCTGGACAGCTGCCACCCGCCAGGCTGACAAAACTAAGTGGAATAGGAAAAAAACAAAAAAAAATTATCATGTATTGGAAGTATAATCAAAATTTATTATTCATTTATCTCTGAAAAATGTTAAATATTCCATTAAAAAAAAATTCCAGTTGATGTGGTACACTACTTCAGTCAACATTAAAAAAAAAAAAATTCACGTAGAAATTCCTGAAGCCAAGCACTTTCAATGATGTGCATATACGGTTTATGAGGACAGTTGAGATTCTCCACAGATGCCACTCATTCTGAGACTTAGGTTGTCATACAAAGGAACATAGCACCAAAACGAAGGACTTCTCCTCTCACAAGGAGAACAAATCATGATATGAAATAGGTTGAAGATAAAATGCAAGGTTATCTATCACCTGATGGAAAACAGAATTGTTTAAAATATTCCTTATGAATCTAAGAATCTTCATCAGTGCAATAAAAAAGATACCCTGATTCGCAGTATTGCGCAGAGAAATAGAACAGAAATAGAAACGCGCTCACCAATATAGCAGCCCTCTATGCCAAATTACCTTCTGCTACCCTGCTTAATGGAAACCCTGGTGGTGTAGTGGTTAAGTGCTACGACTGCTAATCGAGAGGTCAACAGTTCGAATGCACCAGGCGCTCCTTGGAAACTCTATGGGGAAGTTCTACTCTGTCCTATAGTGTCGCTATGAGTCGGAATCGACTCGACGGCACTGGGTTTGGTTTGGTTGTGGTTTACCCTGCTTAATAACTGTAATCCTAAGTAATTTATTTAGCTCCTAGTGCCTCTGTTTCCTCAGCTATAAAAAGGAGAATATTAGTACCTATCTGATAGTAGGGACAGCTTATCAGGGAAGCTTATATATGCTAATACATGCAAAGTGCTCAAAACAGCCCTTGGCACATAGTTGTCTGCAAATGTTAGCTATTATGATTACTAACCCTTTCAATCCAGCTGAGGTATCTATCACCATCTCTTTTACACTTGCTTTTCCCTTCCATATCAACCTTTTCGAAAACCTGTCCCTTCTTTCATTGCCTCATTTCCCCCTTATGTCAGCCTAGAGAGACATCAGAAAAGATCTGGATGTTAGTTACGTTCACAGCTTCTCTACAAACTTGACAAATTCTTCCAGATGCATTTCCTTAAGACATCATAAGAAATACATGAAGAAATAACATGAAAAATTTAGACACCTTATTTGGTAAATGAAAACATTTGTACTAGATTTTTGTTTTAAAATAGTAATTTATTCAACAAATATTTATTGATCACTTAAGTGCTCATTTATCCTATGAAGCCACTCTCAAACTCACTGGTTTCTCTATCCCCTCCAAACCAAAGAAACAGGTAGTTCCCCTCCTGTGCTCCAAAACAACTGTTACATATTTTTACTACAATAAGTGAACAAAATAATAATAATCTCTTCCTCCTACATACTTCCTTGGAACTTCTTATCTAATCTACTAATCTGATACGGAAAAGCTGACTTGTATTTCTTTCTCTTCAGGTGTACATTTCTGTTTTAACAATCCATTTTATATACTAAGTTTCACGGCATCATGACTTAGGCATATTTGTGACCACCATGAGCTCCCCCAGCCCCCTCCAGGACTGCGCAGAATACTCAGACATTAGCTGACGTTTTCATTTTGTGAACGTTTACACTGATTTACATTGATGGCTATGGTGGGTAAAGCTGCTGGTGTCTTGAAGGGAATCAGAGCAGCAGGTCCCAGCCAGCAGTAGCTGTGCTCTCCAAAGCTGTGCGTTCGCAGCTCAATTATTTTAAGTCAGTTTCACTTAAGAAGGCTCTTGATGAAGCAATAAACATTAACTTGACCCTCAAGTACAGAATCTTGTTTAAATAATCTGTGTTTCAAAATAGTAACGACATATAAAGCACTTTTATTGCATGTGGAAATATGATGGTTGCCTTGAGGAAGACACTTGTGCAATTGTTTAAACTGTGAGCTGAACTATTTGCTTTTTTTCAAAGAACATCATTTTTTACTTCGAAGAATAACTGACAAACAAAATATACAGACTTATGTATCTGGCAGGCATTTTTCAAAATAAGTATCATTTCGAGATAAAGATCTGAGAGTATTTGTTACCAATGATAAAATTTGAGCTTTCAAGCACCACTATGAGCCTGATGGCTTTGCAATATTTCATGATTTTCTGATGAGCAATATGGTAATGTTAACTAATGTGATTTTTTTTTAATATTACATAATAAAATATGCCGACATTTATTTAGGTCTGCATAAATCATTGAACCTATAGTTGCCAAATGGCCAATGAACGATAATTGAAATTATGCATAGATAAAAGATCCATTCAAAGTGCAAAGTAAAACAATAGATTTCAATGTAACAGAGTATGAAAAGTTCACTGACACGGTTACAGATTCCACATTGCAACTAACCTTTAAGAACAAGTATTTGTCAAGTGTTGGTGTAGTTTCCACGATCACCTGAAAAGGCTTTTAAAATACTCTTTCCTGTTCCAACAACATATTTGTGAGACCTGATTTTCTTCATATGCTTCAACCAAAACAACGTATTTCAAGAGACTGAATGCTGAAGCAGATATGAGAATCCAGCCACCTTCTATTAAGGCAAATATCAACAGTATTTTTATAAAAATGTAAAACAATACCAATCTTTTCTTTGTTTTTTATTTTGGAAAATAGTTATTTTTTATAAAAATATGTTATTTAAGGTAGCCTGTTCACTGTTATTTTAAATAAATATTTTTGAAATTTTAGTTTAATTTCTAATATGTAAATCAATAGATAAAACCACATAAAACGCTTTGAGGGCCTCAAAAATTTGTATGAGTATAAAGGGTACTGAGACTCAAAAGTGTAAGAAAGAACTGCTATTCTCATGAGAATGAATATTAACATATAACCAGTCTTGGCTTAAGCTACTTGGATAACAAAAGGTATAATCTTTGGTAGTATCAAGGAGTTTTATCAGGTTACAACACTTAAATGTATCTCTCAAAATACACTTACTCTCTTTTAACAAATTTCTTTCCTGAATTAGGCTAGGTATCAAAAAAAAAAAAAAAATGCTGTTGAGTCAATTCTGATCAAGGCAACCCCATGTGTTACAGAGTAGCACTGCTACATAGGGTTTTCTTTGCTGTCATCTTTTTTTTTTTGTGGGGGGGGGTTCTATTTTTTTCCTTTTTTTTTTTAATTGTACTTTAGATGAAGGTTTACAGAAAAAAACTAGTTTCTCATCAGACAGTGCACACATTGTTCTATGACACTGGTTAACAACCCCATGACATGTCAGCACACTCCCTCCTCAACCCTGGGTTCCTGATTACCAGCTTTCCTGTTCCCTCTTGCCTTCCAGTCCCTGCCCCAAGGCTGGTGGACCCCTTTAGTCTTGTTTTGTTCTATGGGTCTGTTCAGTCTTTGGCTGAAGGGTGACCCTCAGGAGTGACCTCATTACTGAGCTGAAAGGGTGTCCCGAGGCCATATTCTCAGAGTTTCTCTGGTCTCTGTCAGGCCACCAAGTCTGGTCTTTCTTTTTGAGTTAGAATTTTGTTCTATATTTTTCTCCAGCTCTGTCCAGAACCCTCTATTGTGATCCCTGTCACAGCAGTCAGTGGTGGTAGCCAGCCACTGTCCAGCTGTACTGGACTCAGTCTGGTGGAGGCCGTGGTAGATGTGGTCCATTAGTCCTTTGGATTAACCTTTTCCTTGTATCTTTAGTTTTCTTCCTTGCTCCCGAAAGGGTGAAACCAGTAGAGTATCCTAGATGGCCACTCACAGCCTTTTAAGACCCCAGACGCTACTCACAAAAGTAGAATGTAGAACATATTCTTTATAAACTATGTTACGCCAATTGAGCTAGATGTTCCCCAAGACCATGGTCCCCACATCCCTCAGCCCAGCAATTCGGTCCCTCAGGGAGTTCAGATGTGTCTATGGAGCTACCATGGCCTTGCCTTGTACAGGCTGTGCTGGCTTCCCCAGTATTGTGTACGGTCTTACCCTTCACCAAAGTTTTCACTTATCTATTAAGTGTTTTTCCATCCTTACCCCTCCCCTCCCTCATAACCATCAAAGATTATTTCTTTTTGTATGTAAACCTTTTCAGGAGTTTTTACAGTAGTGGTCTCATAACATATCTTTCCTTTTGTGATTGACTTATTTAACTCAGCACAATGGCCTCCAGATTCATCCATGTTACGAGATCCTTCAAAGAGTCATCATTGTTCTTTATCATTGTGAAATAGTTTGCCAGGCCTTTCTTCCACAAAACTGCTGGGTGAGTTCAAACCACCAACCTTTAGGTTAGCAGCAGATTGCAAACCACTTGCGCCACCCTGGTATATCATTTTCTAAAATGAGTTTTAAAATCAGGAAAGAGGTGTCTGAGTTAAAGTTATAATAATAGAGCCAGTATCGCCAGTTCAACAAATTGCACTTCTGATATAAAGGGAATCAATCCTGAGAATACCAAATAATCCCCTTCTCATAAGGAGCCCTGGTGGTACAATGGTTAAACACTGGGTTACTACCTGAAAGGTTGGCAGTTTGAACTCATCAGTGGTTCTCTGGGAGAAATGAGCTGGTGATCTGTTCTTGTAAAGATTACAGCCTAGGAAACCCTATGGTGCAGTTCTTCTTTGTCCTATAGAGCCACTGTGAGTCAGAACTGACTCTACGGCACGGAACGACGACGACAATCCCCTTTTCTCACAGAGGTCTATCACTCATGTATAAGCTGATTATTAAGCTTGGTAAAAGCTACACACCACAGGACGATGACTATTATGTTTTCACAAAATTTTAAACTAAACTGCAGGTTTTCAGTAAGGATTAAACTAAATCTCTTTATATTAGTTCCAATTCTATCAAATATACTGACTTCTCAAATGGAAGTTACCTGTCATAGAGCAGAGCCTTGGTGATACAGTGGTTAAAAGCCTGGCTGCTAACCAAACGTCCAAAACCAAAACCAAACCTAGTGCCCTTGAGTTGATTCTGACTCATAGCGACCCCACAGTGACCCTATAGGACAGAAGAGAACTGCCGCACAGAGTTTCCAAGGAGCGCCTGGCGGATTCGAACTGCCAATCCTTTGGTTAGCAGCTGTAGCACTTAACCACTATGCCACCAGGGTTTCCAACCAAATGTCAGCAGCTCAAATATACCAGCTGCTCCTTGGAAATCCTACTGGACAATTCTACTCAGTCTAATAGGGTTGCTATGAGTTGGAATCAACTCGACGGCTAACAGATTTTGGTTTTGTCATACAGCAGAGTCCATAAATAAGAAGTAACCTTTTATAAGCAGATAGATGTGTTAATGAAATGAGCCATCAGATACTTTGCTGCTTAAAACTAGAAAAAGCAGTTTCTAATGTGCCTACTTTTTTCAAATGTTTTTCACATACACATAATAAGAGAAAAATATAGAATAGCCATAAATGTCTATAGCATTACTGTGACTAATTTGAATAATCCCCGAAAGGTGAAATATTGACGAAGGTCCCTTGGATGACAGTCACTCTAAACATTTCTCAAGAACTTCATCACACCCATAAATTTACAGCTCAATGCATCGTGTTTTATAGTGCAATCTTTATACAGAAAAATAAGTGTCCTTTTTTTCTCTTGGAGTCTATAATAAAATTCCTTCTTCCAACGGAAAGTTACAGACACACAGCATCAAGAAGGAGATTATGAGAATTTAGATAGTAAGACTGTTACTTCTAAGTAAGTTACTTCAATGGTCTCATTTTCCTTAGTTTACATTGTAACAGTAATTCTGTAATAAAGTATTAACAATAAAGCTTTTGGGAAATCCCAAAGAACATTTTGCAGGTACCATAAGTAATTTTTCAAAACTAAGTTTAAACGTGGCCATAACTGAAAGAGTAATGGTAATTTTTGGTAGGCCTAGCTTGACATTTTTTCTAGGCTGTTGGAGAGTCAATTATACACTGGTTACACATGGGATCCCCTGCTTCACACATAAATAAATGCTATAAAAAGGAATTCTTTCATACTATAAATTTTAAAATATCATTAGGCTCATACTCAATAGTAAAATTTGAATTCTACATTCTTAAAATGAAATACATCATTATACAAATATTCCGAAAATAAACAATTTAACAGCTCACACAATTGAGTATACAAAAATATTTTTTTCAAAAGATGAAAAGAAATGGGCCTAATCTGCAGCTAAATGTCTATTTATCAAATTCATTGTATCTTATGTATCTTTAAAAAAAAAAAAAATGATAATTTTTTTTTTTTAAGTATCTATTCATAAAAAAAATTCATAGGATTAAGAAATAGAGATCTGGGGGTAACACAAGATGATCCCACTATTTAATGAGGAGAACTTCTCATAAGATTTGAATCTGAAATTTAACAATGCTAACTGGTTCGGCCATTTCAAAGCTTTACTCAAAGTGTGTTGAGGAAGTAATAAATGATGAGGGAGTGAACACTACAATTCTTGAACCTGAGCACAAAATCACATTTCTGACAGGAATGTGAGAGGATGTTTAGACAGCTGGATACAGAATAGTCACTAAAAGACAGTAAGCAAAATGATAAGCAGTGAAAAAACAGGATAAGATCAAGATTTTACTCACCCTGTTGTCTTTATTGGCAAACAGGAAAAAAAAAATGCTACCACAGGTGCAAAACCTAAAATGTTCAGAATTGACTGTTATAACTGATTTGGCCTACATTTTGCCCTCCCTTTTTCAAGTTGCTGAGAAAACAACATCTATTTGGCGTGACGTTCAATGAACATGCCACACAAGCTGTAAAATAATAATTGTTCTAATATATACATGATTGTAAATATACACACCACTTATGTTTTTGACTACTCCCTAATTATTTCCCACTGACTAGGGGGATTCCTTTTCAGGATGTTATCAGTCTTTGTTCAGCTCCAGTTTCCTTTAAGACCTTGGCATAACCTGGAAACAAATAATACTTCAAGGTCACAAGGTTAGATTTGTTAGACATTGCTAGAATTTACACATTAATGTATTACAGACACTAACTTTATTTATTTGCTTGTTTATTTCATGACCCAAATGTATGAAGTAGATCATTTACAAATAGGCTACTCATCAGCAAACACAGTAAAAATCTAATAATCCCTCACATCTGTAAAATACTTTATATATAACTGTATCTTATAAGACTCATTCACAATGAAACCAAGGCTATAAGATGTTGAGGTTATACAGCTTGTGCATGTTACTGAGGCACAACTCAAATCTAAGTCTCTGAACCCCTTCACTGCAGAATTATCTTTATAAATCATCTTACAGATATTATTTTTTAATAGAAATGCATGGTAGAAAAAATAAAATGAAAAAGAACTGTACTTTGTAACATACAATACTTTCCTTATAATCATTTATCTCTGAATGGGGGTGTATGTGTATTTTTATATATAATGGGGCATACTGTATATACAGTTATGAATCCTGTTTTCCCCTACTTACTAAAACACATGCATTTTCAGAAGAACATATTTTTAAGGAAATCATATTTAATGACTGAATATTATACCATCATATAAATATACATCAAATAACTTAACCAACGCCCTATTGTTGGTTATTTAAAGTATCTACAATTTTTTTTTTTATAAATAATCCTGAGATAAATATAGTATTACATAAATCTTTCAAGGCACACCTCATTATTTTCTAAGGGAAAGACAACTGGTTTTGTAGACTATGAACAAGTTGAGTGCAAAAATGCTTAATTACCCTCGAATACCTTTTGAAAGGTTAGGTGACCCCAAGATTATTTTGTTTTGCTGATAGATTTCTAAAGAGGAAAAGAACTAATAACAAAGAACTGTTATTATGAACTGTATTCTGACCAAAAAGGAACAGATTTGTGAAATCACAGTTTAATGTAAACTTTAGCAGGCTGAACTTCATGTCTAGCCAGGCAACGGCAGTGTCAGAAGTGTGTTCTATATTTCAGATTGACATTCGTCAAAAGCTCAGAAAAAACACAGTGGGCATTAAGACTTTGGAAGAGGAGCTGATTTAAGATCTTGAGAAACTCTCAAATGTTTTGTTATTATACCGTAATGGATATCAAATATGTGTGCTTAATTTTAAAGGGCAGCTTTTGATGAAGTGTGCTTAAAAGGGTCTATTCAAAACAACGTGCTTAAAATGAAGCTTAATTTAAATGGGTCACCTATATTGGTTTTAATAAAAATTTACATTCAGATGTTACTACTACACAGTGTTGCACTGTCCTCATCAGTATAATAAAACCTCTATAATATATAAGATAATAAGATTATCTGCCTAGAGAATGCAAATTGATTACACACTGTTTGAATTGATAAAAGTACGTAGGCAGACATCAGAACGTAGAAAAATCATGTTTTCTTTGACACCAACAATATGCAATTACAAAAAAGACCCCATTCATAATCTTAACATGTTCTCGAAATTACAGGAGGAACTGATCTAACCTCTCAGTTTTGAATATTTTGGTAAATCAGTCTCATGAACAGCCCTGCAGATATGGCTTTAAATGTGTTAATTTCAAGAAGCAAACTCCGAAGGGAAAATGAACATTTGGAGTCGTTCCTAACTTCCAAGGTTTGAAGAAAATACAACTGCACATCAATTACAATTTTTAAAAATCCCAAGATGAAGAGCATAAAAGAAAAGTTATTAATGACTTCTGGTTAAGCATGGCAAATGAAACAAATGCGTTTATTTCTAAGACCTCCTGAAAATCTACCAAAATTACAATAAAAATACAAACAACAAAGAAATGGGAAAGGATGTAACAACAGATTTAAAACGTTAACAAGATTTTGGAAGCCAGAAAACTAATTTACATCACAAATTCCTAGAACAGACAGGGAGTGGGAAGTATCAGGTATGTATCAAGGGAAGGCCAAAAAAGGGAACTCAGTGGCCACAAAGACAAGACAGGGAGAAGAAAACTTCAGACACCTGAGAATGAATAAGAAATCACAAGTATTGAGAAGAAGAAAGAGATTATATATCAGAGAGTACTCACAGAATAATAAAGATGTAATAAAAAAGCAAACAACATCCCAGTAGGTGTGCAAAAGAAACGGAAAATGAGAGATAGAAAGTAAGAAACTAAAATCACTGCAGGAGTTCTAACTTTCAGTACGAGAAAATTCCGATCAGAAAGAGTGCATACAGAGGAGGAACAGTTACAAAGAAATAAAAAATTAAAAATTCCATATACCTAAGATAATAAATTAATTAAAAAAAACTTATCACACATCATCATGAAATTTCAGAAAATTAAAAAATAAAGTGAAAATCCAAAAAACTTCCAGAATGAAACAAGTATGTATTTTGCAATGGATCAAAAATCATAATAATAACAGGAATCTACCAATATAGTTAATAACATTAACAAATCTAATCAGAAAAAAATAATGAAATCAACTTCACAATGCAAAAAAATGACAAAATTCAATACCCATTCTAAATTAACACAGTGAGGTCCATTATCACTAATACTGTTTACTAGACTTATTAACCAGAGCTATGTGGGTTTTGTTTTTTTATTACACAGGAAAAATACACAAAAATTGGAAGGTGAAATTATCACCATTTGCCAATGATATGCCTAGAAAATATAGCCTAGAAAAAGGAAGAGGATCAACTGAAAGAACTACTATGAACAGTAAAAGAATACAATAAGATAATAAGATATAAAATTAATATATAGAGGTAACTTCCACGTTGGGCCAAGATGGAGTAACAGGAACTGAATTTACACTGCAGACTGAAACACCTGAAAAAGCTGGGCAAAAATAATGGTTTGCAAGACACTGGATATTGCCTACAGAAAGTTTAAAGGCCACAGTGCAGGAAGGGGGAACAGAGGCAGAGCCTGGAGGACATACTTAGATGAGGGACCAAGCTGAGGCTGCTAGACAAACACAACTAGAGTTCATAAAATAGAGTGCCAGAGAGAAATATGCTGCACAAGAACCTGGCAAAATCTGCAGAGGATTCCTCTGGAGAATCCAGCACATGCTTATGGAAAACCACCTGAGGCTGGGAAAGAATCATCAGAAAGGGCTAGAGAAAACAGTGTCTGTTGCTTATACAGGTTTGGGGAAAGTGCTTATTCCCACCAGAAAAACTGGAAAAGTTCGTAATTATGCCATCCGAAGTCTTGGGCTCACCTGGCAGTTTGAAAGGCTGAATCCTTTAACTTGTGAACTCTGATCTAGCTCCAGGTGGCTAGGATCTGAGGCAGAAATGCTGCATGAGCAGCTGATATCAGAACTGAACAGAGACGGAAAGAGTGAGGATTTGTTACATCGTCATAGTTGGTATACAAAAACGCTGATTTGATTTGAATTTAACCACACCGGTAGTGTGTGATAAGTTAAAGATACCATAGCTTAAAAATGTAAAAAAATGTAAGATCCTACAAAAAAAACTACACTTTAAATATAAAAACCCAAAGAAGTTAAGGGAAAAAAGATATGCTATGCCAACATTGACCACGAAGAAAGCTACAGCAGCTATATTACTATCAGTGTCAATTTCAGAGCAAAGAATGTTAACAGGAACAAAGAAGTATTTTAAAATGATACATGGGCCAACCTGTTAAAAGGGCATAAAATCCTAACCATTTGTGTACCTAATAAACGCCCCCAAAAAACCCACTGCCATCGAGTTGATTCTGACTCATAATAACCCGATTAAGGCAGAGGAGAACTGCCCCATAGGGTTTCCAAGGCTGTAAATCTTTATAGAAGGAGACTGCCACATTTCTGCCCTACTAAGTGGCTGGTAGGTTCAAACTGCCTACCTTTTGGTTAGCAGCTAAGCGCATAACCACTTTGCCATGATAAACCGCAAGAAGAAAGAGATAAACTCTCTATTTTACTCAAAGATTTCACAATCCCTCTTTAACTTATAAATAAGTGATAGAACAAGTAGACATAAAACCAGTAAGGATATAGAAGATTTGAACAATACTATCAACCAACTTGACCTAACTGACATTTATAGAACACTCTTCCTAACAGTAGCAGAACATACATACTTCTCAAGCACACCTGGCCCAGATCATATTCTGAGCCATAAAATGAGATGCAATAGACATAAAGGATTCAAGTTATAAAAACTATGTTCACAGACAAGGAAATTAAATAGAAATCAAAAACAAGAATATCGCTGGAAAATTCACAATATGTGGAAACTATGTAACCTATGAGTCAAAGACGAAATCAAAAGGAAAATTTGAAAATATTTTTAACTAAATCAACATGTCAGAATTTGTAAGATGTCACTAAAGCAGTACGTAAGGGGGCATTTGTAGCACTAAATACTTAAAATAGAAAAGAAGAAAGATTTAATCAATGACTTCAGCTTCCACCTTAAGAAACTAGAGGAAGTCTGTGATGGTTAATGTTGCATGTCAACTTGGCTGGGTCATGATTCTTAGTGATTTTGCAGTTATGTAATGATGTCATCAACTCCACAATGAATCAGTCTGCCTGTCTTTCTCTTTACGTGTGTGTGTATGTATGTATACACTTCACTGGTTTTTGCTTCTCTAGAAAACCCAGCCTAAGACAAAGACTAAATTAAAATTCAAAGTAAGCAGAAAAATGGAAATAATAGAAATCAAAACAGAATTCCGTGAAATAGAAAACAGAGAAGCAACATCGAAAATCAACGAAAGCAAAAGTTGGTTCTTTGAGAAGATCAAAAAAACCTGATAAACTCTAGCCAGACTGATCACGAAAAAGAGAGAGAGAAGGAACAAATTGCTAATATCAGGGATGAGAGAGGGAAAATCACCAGAGATTCCACAGATATTAAAAGGATTAAAAGGGAATATTACGAACAACCTTACGCAAATACATTTGACAACTTAGATGAGATTCTTTGAAAGACACATAGTACCAAGCTTACTCATGAAAAAATGGATAACCTAAACATCCCTATGTATATTAAAGAAATTGATATTTTTTAAAAAACCTCTCCACAAAGGAACTACAGTCCCAAATGGCTTTAGTGGTAAATTCTATTAAACATTTAAGGAAGAAATAATAGCAATTATATATACATTCTCCCCGAAAACTGAAGAGAACAGAATACTTCCAAACCTATTTTATAAGGCCAGAGTTACCCTGATACCAAAACCAGACAAAGACATTATAAGAAAACTATAGTCCAATACCCCTCATGAATACAGTTAGAAAAATTCTAAAACAAATTTTAGCAAACTGAATCCAACAATCTATTAAAAACCTAATCCATGACCAAGTAGGGTTTATCCCTGGAATGAAGGGTTGGTTTACATTTGAAAATCAATCAATGGAAATTTTTACATATTTACATAAGAACTGCAACATACGAAAAAAGAAAGATGATACGGCCATTTCAATAGAGGAAGAAAAAGCATATGACAAAAATTCAACATTCATTTCTATTAACAAATGGAAGCAATCCAAATGTTCTTCAATATATATGCTGATATATGCAACAACTTTGATGAATCTCAAAGACATTATACTGATTTTGAAAGAAACCCGGACCAAAAGGTTACATACTATAAGATTCCATTTATACAACATTCTTAAAAAGGTGAAATTACAGTAATAGAAAATGTATCCGTGATTGCCAAGGATTACAGGTGGTGGGAGGCTGTGACTATAAATGGACAGCATGAGGGAGTTTTTTGGAGTGATGGAATTGTTCTGTATCCTGATGACAACCCATTGCAGTCAACTCTAACTCATAGTACCCCTATAGAACAGAGCAGAACTGCCCATAGGGGTTCTAGGGCTGTAATCTTTAAGGAAGCAGGCTGCCACGTCTTTTTTCCCCCAGAGTGGCTGGTAGGTTTGAACCTCCAACCTTACCATTAGCAGCCAAGTGCTAACTACTGCATAACCAGGGCTCCATATCCTGATGACCAAACTCGTTGCCACTGAGTCGATTCCAATCTATAGTGACCCCACAGGACAGAGCAGAACTGCTCCATAGGGTTTCCAAGGAGCAGCTGGTGGATTTGAACTGCTGACCTTTGGGTTGGCAGCCAAGCTCTTAACCACTGTGCCACCAGGGCTCCTATCCTGATAGTGGTGGTTAAACAGATTTCAAGCATATTATTAAACTCATAAAACTGTACACTAAACAAAATAAAGTCAATTTCACTGTACAGTATTTAAACAAAAAAAATTTTTTTAAGAACAATAGACATAATTATAGTATTTACTTCTTATGAAAAGTAAAAAATCACACATGGCCAAATTAGAGTAAGGCCAAATAAACCGGGTTTTTCCCAAGGGTCTCTAAAATAGGGCCTGGGCTCTGTCACAACTGATGTTGTCATTTCCCTAGAAGCAGACCCTGAGTAAGGATTCAAGAGCAAGTAATTTATTTATGAAGTGATCCCATGAAACTCGGGTAGGGGAGTAAGGAAGTGTGACTGGGGAGAGAAGGCAGCGAATACAGTGTACGTTAATGAGCAAGCTACCTATATGGGCAACTGGAGCTCAATTCTGATAGGGAACTCTGAGAAACAAGGTAGAACATACATTAGCATTACCCTACTCAGGGGTAAGGGAGCTAGACGTTTTTTTCCCTCATGTTACTCATCAATTAAAGGCCGATCCTTGCAGACATTAATTCCCCCCCAGTACTTCTAACCTGCCAATGTGTAAGGGAGTGGGGAGTAGGGAGGCAGAGCAGGTTCCAGGGGACAAAGACCTCAGGCTAAAAATCATAGGTGCTGGCAGTCAGAAGTCAGAACAATTTGCAAAGAAATGGAAGGTGCTGAGGAAAAATGAGCAGGGCACTGACAATATTTGCTCCAGATGGATATAAACATGCATACTTGGACATGAAGAGATTTATCTCTGAAATAAAACCCAAGAAGCTGCCTCTATTGGGTCAGAATAGGAAGGATATGTCGCTTCTTATTGTTTGGATATTTTCGCCACAAGCACAATATGGTGAAGGCTACTGCAGTCATCCAGGAGAGAGATGATGGCAGCTGAGATTGTGCTCATAGTGTTGGTGATAAAGAAAAATTGATGGATTATTTTGAAGGTACAGTTTGTAAGTTAGACATGGGATGTAAGGGGAATAGAAGGATCCAGAATGAGGTTTAGGACTTTGGGGTCTGAACAACTGAGTGATTACTGTAAGATGGAGTGAATAATACTGCCTTCTTCATAGGGTTGTTGTGAACATCAGAGTGCTTAAAACAGTGCCCACCAGGTAGTAAGTTAGGTGCTCAATAAAGGTTACCTTAAAAAAAAAAAAAGTAGGCTTTTATTTATATTTGTATATGTTTTTAATATTCCTCATGATAGTGAAATAAAATTATTTAAATTACTATTTTTGTTTTTAAATTATTAAAGTCCTTACTACATTGAAATTAAGGGACAGCTGTTTCTTTAACAAATGAATTACAAGGAAACTCAAAGGAAGGAGGAAACTATAGATTAAGATAGATTTAAGAGACCTATTAACCAAATATAGTATCTGGATTCTGTCTGGATGATGATTAAAACAAACCAACTGTTAAGAAAATAAAGTGAAAGAGTGACACGGGCACACACAGATGGGGGAATATGAAGACTGCCAAATATCTGGTGATATTAAAGAATTACTGTTAATGTTTTAGGTATGATAATGCCATTGTGGTTGTAAAAAAAACCAAAAAGTTTTATCTTTTAGAAAGACATACTAAAATATTTATGAATGAAATGGCATTAAGTTGAATAAAATGAAATTATGGTAATTTTTCCATAATTTTTTCAAATAAAAACAAAACTGAGGGAGGAACCCCACCTTATATAATGGTATATTGCCCAATGCTTATTAGCATTCTATATGACACATTGTTGTGTGCCATGGAGTCAATTTGACTCATAGATACCTTATATGACAGAAAAGGACTGCCCCACAGGGTTTCCTAGGCTGTAATCTTTATGGGAGCAGTTCAACAGGTCTTTTCTCTCGCAGAGATGAGTTCTAACCACCAACCTTTCAGTTACTAGTCAACCACTTACCCATTACGCTACAGGGCTCCTTATATGCCACATACCAAAAAAACCTGTTGCCTTCTAGCAGATTCGGACTCACAGTGACCCAGTAGGACAGAGCAGAACTGCCCCTTAGGGTTTCCAAAGAGCAGCTGATGGATTCAAACTGTAGATTCGAACTGCTGACCTTTTGGTTAGCAGTTGAGCTCTTAACCACTGTGCCACGAGGGCTCCAATATGACACATCAAAAGAAAAAAAAAAAAACCCATTGCCATCAAGTCGATTCTAATTCATTGTGACACACAGTAGATATCTGAAACATATATACTGAAAAAATGTCTAAATCATTCTTCTTAGAAAGTCCATCTGTAAGAAATGATAGGCTAACAAAAACATAGCCAACTTGACAAATAGGAACAATGAACAACCTGGAGGGGACTTAAACAAACAAGCTAGTAAGAATGGCAAAATAAGACAAAAATTAAAACAAAATGCTCTTCAATTTTTATAAAACTCTCACATATGACTTTTCACGACGTGGCACAGTGGTTATGTGCGACGCGGCTGCTAACCAAAAGGTCCACAGTTCGAATCCACCAGGTGCTCCTTGGAAACTCTCTGGGGCAGTTCTACTCTGTCCTATAGCGTCACTATGAGTCAGAATTGACTCGATGGCAATGGGTATTTTTGGTTTTGTCATTCTACAGATTTTACTACTCTTTAAGTTTGCAAGAGCTACATGCAGGTATGTATAAGGAATCCTGGAGGTGCAATGGTTGAGTCGTTGGCTAACTGAAAGATTGGTGGTTTGAACCGATGCAGCCACTCTGCAGGAGAAAGACCTGGTAATCTGCTTCCATAAAGATCACAGACAAGAAAACTCTATCACATGAGGTCACTATGAATCAGAATCGACTTAAAGGCAAACAACAACGTATGTATGTATACAATCCCATTCACCTACTTTTACTTAGTATTTTATCTAATTTCATTTAGGCTAGTTAAAAAAAAAAAAAACATTTTAACTTAATTCTATTACCTGTTACTAGATATACGTATAATTATAGACCAGATACAGAGTTTTAAAAATTTAAAATATGCCCATTAAGCTCTTTAGATGACACAGGACCACGCAATGTTTTGTTCTATATGTAAGGCTGGTATGAGTCAGAGCCGACTCAACAACAACTAACAACAACAAGCTCCTTAGATTTCCCCACCTTTTTTTTCCCTCTATAACGCACACACAGTTTCAAACACAAACTTACTTACCTGAAAAGAGATTTCTTGCTTACAGCCAGGCAAATGTTGTTTATACATATAACGTATATTAAATAGAATGTGTTAAATATAGCCACTTGAAATAGAGTCATTCCATCCTGGAGATTTCTGGCAGCTTTGTTAAGACATAATAGTTGAGAAGTTACAGGAAATATATCAATATTTCCTTAATATTAGGAAGAATCATTAATAATTACAGTCTAGCAGTGGAATTAAGTGTCTTCTAGAGAATGAGAACCCCTTTGCTGGACATTAAACTATCAGATATACTGAAAAAGTCATCATGGAGAAAACTAAACTTGATAATCTCATAGCCTTTGGCACCAGAAAAACAAGAACTGAGGCCTGATTCTGCCCCATGTTATGATTTTGTTATGATTTTGGTAAAGTTACCTAATTTCTCTGAGCTGTAGTTTTTCTCCAAGATAAAATATCTCATATTCTGCTGTTAAGATTAAGTGATACAATGCATATAGACATAGTGATTAATAAACACTATTTTAATAACCTTTGACATACCACACAGCTAGTACTTAAAAATACTAGCAATCAACATCATCTTCATTGTTACTGCTACTGCTATTATTATATAAGGAAATAGTAGGTCATTGATGAATGAACAGAGGAAATCTCTAGTCTGAGACATAAAGGATGGAATAACAGAGGGAACAGAAGGCCATTTGTTAGAGAACAGGATCCAGGTCTTATGTGTCAGTATGTATATGAGCAGTGGGAGTACTGATGGTGATGTCAGAGCTGATGGTAATTAATTCAACAATTAATTTACTGAACAACTATTATATGCCAAGCACTGTTCTATAAACTGGAAATAGACTAAGAAAGATAAAATCTCTACCCTGTAGAAGTTTACCTTCTGGTGATTCTGATGATGCATGGTTGTTTACGGAAGCAAGGTAATTCGAGAAAACACCCGAATCTGAAATATGTATATAGTAGCCAACTGACTCTTCTGTGGACCCAGACAAGAGTGTTAGAAATGGCTACATCCCTTAGACTACTGGTGCTGAAGTCTGCAAAGGAAATGACACCTCAAATTACAGTGGTTCCTGATACAGAAACCACCAAATATTTGCGTAAATCTCACAAAACACCTGTAATTAAATCTTCATTTGGTAGCCAAGGATTTAAGTATGTTTTCAAGTATCAATTCAATCTGTGGCTAAGAGTTCAACAGCAAAAACAAAATAAGATTTACTGTACATGCTGACTGAGTGGAATACTCCACAACAGCTACCACTCTTCAAAACACAGGATACAGTATAACTTGTGATTTGGAAATAAATCAAAATATATGTCAAATAAACACTAATGAAATATGATTTAATCAGTTCAAAATTTATTATTTTTAGCTCTCATGAGCTTTATAAAAATATGTTTGGTATGAAATACTAACACTGTTTCTGATAAGATCTGTCTAACCAAGATGAGTATTATTTACCAAAACAGAAAAACAATGTTTTAGCCTGATAGGACACTTGGCTAGCTTTAAATTCTATCATCAATCAGTCATCCAAAATATTTACTGATTGTTTACTTAATGCAGCCTTTCTGAGAAAGGCACTTGCAGAATATTCACTGGCTGCTAAATATTATTGTTAGAAGCAGCAACCAGAGATGGGTATCTGTTTAAGCTGTTTATCTTTGTCTATTAAAAAAAAATGAGAGCAAATAGAACAAAATGTTCTACCATAAAAGCTCAGTCTAACTGTATCTGGATAATAGCAAAATGGGTGTTTCCTTGGAAATTCAGAGTCTTTGAAAAGGCGGCCTGGAGGCAATAATTGTATTATCAAAAATTAAAACACATTAAAAACTTTTCCCTTGGGGAAAAGAAAAAAGAAAAAAAAAAAACACAAAAATCAGTCATTCACAGAAGAGAAAAAGACTGACTGCCACACAATAAGAGTACGCCTAGAGCCAGGGATCAGGACAAGTAAGAGTAAAGACTTAATAGTAAGGTCGAACCTACACATAAAAAAGAAAAAAAGGAACAGAAGAAATAGCCAAGTGGTTTCCAGTCAGATTAGCTTGTGGTAAAACGTTCGACATATAAAACTGAACAACATTACATCTGTGTTTATATAGCACCTTGGCATTTACACAGGGCTTTAAACCCTATGGGGCAGTTCTACTCAGTCCTGTATGGTTCCTATGAGTTGGAATCGACTCCAAAGGCAACAGGTTTAAATCAGAGACCGGCTCCTCGGTGAAGCCTTGGCTCACTGCCTCAAGTCAAAACAGCTCCTTTTTCTGGATTCTCATAATTCTTTGTTTATGCTTGTATTTGAGCATTTATCACAGTAGACCTTATTATAAGAGGGCAGTGCTAGTTCAGTCTTAAATTTCTCACCCTCCATGTGGGAGACCTGGGTTCGATTCCCAGATAATGCATGCAGCTGATGCACAGTCACCACCTGTCTATCAGTTGAGGCTTACAGGTAGTTATGATGCTGAACAGGTTTCAGTGCTGCTTCCAGACTAAGACGGGCTAGGAAGAAAGGCCTGGCAACCTTCAAAAAATTAGCCAATGAAAACCCTGTAGATCACAACAGTCCAATCCTGTTGTGCACATGGGGTCAGCATGAATCACAGGTCAACTGGACAGCAGCTAACAATACCACCTTTACTACAACTGATTATAAACAGACTGTCTTCCCCACTATATTATAAATAACAAAAGCACTATGTTTTATTCCATTTTTATTTCCCTAGAATCTAGAAATACATATCTCTCCAAGCAGGTACACAGTAAACTTTGCTTATTTAACTCCATTATCTTCTCTAATGTCCACAACAATTCCATGAAACAACAGAAGTCAATATTCTTATGGATTAAGCTTTGTCACCTAAAAGGATATGCTGAATTCCTAGTCCCTGCACCAGTGAATGTGACCTTGTTTATGGAAAAAGGGTTTTTCTTTGCAGATGTTATTAGTTAATGAATTCATACTGGAGTAGGCTGAGTCTTCATCCTCATCCGGTCTGAGTGGCATTTTACAAAAGAGAAGGACGGTCACATACAGAGGAAAAACAGCATGTGACAATCTCTCTACAAGCCAAGGAACGTCAAGAAACATTCCAGGCTACAGAAACTAAAGAAAACAAGGAAGAATCATCCCCTAGAGCCAATAGAGAGATAGCATAGCCTTGCTAACACCCTAAATTTGAACTTCCAGCCTTGAGAACTGTGGGAAAATAAATTCCTATTTTTAAATCAACCCCATTTATAGTATTTTGTTATGGCAGCCCCAAGAAATGCCAACAGATATTAAACCTGTTTTATAAAGGAGGAAACTAAGGTACCAAAGGTTAAATGGCATGCCCAGATTCACATAGCTAGACTCTAAAGCCATAGACTGCTAAGATAATAACTTTAATTTGATTGGACCACAGTGCTTACGAGATCTGGGTAGCAGGACTTCATTGAGAATTCACGTACATAATTTGAGATGAAATCTATGCAAAAATATGCATATTCTTTCAAGATACTGGTTAACAACCCCACAGCGTGTCAACACACTCCCTTCTCAACCTTGGGTTCCCTATTACAACCTTTCTAGTCCCCTTCTGCCTTCTAGTCCTTGCCCCTGGGCCAGTGTGCCCCTTTAGTTTCATTTTGTTTTATGGGCCTGTTTAACCTTTGGCTGAAGGGTGAACCTGAGGAGTGACTTCATTACTGAGCTAAAAGGCTGTCCATGGGCCATACTCTCCGGGTTTCTCCAGTCTCTGTCAAGCCAATAAGTCTGGTCTTTTTTTGTTAGTTAGGAATTTTGTTCAACGTTTTTCTCCAGCTCTGTTGTGATCCCTGTCAGAGCAGTCAGGGGTAGTAGCCAAGCACCATCTACTGTACTGGACTCAGTCTGGTGGAGACCGTGGTACTTGTGGTCCATAAGTCCTTTGGACTAACCTTCCCCTTGTGCCTTAGTCTTCTTCATTCTCCCTTGCTCCCAAAGAGGTGAGACCAGTGGAATATCTTAAATGGCCGTTCACAGGCTTGTAAGACCACAGAAGCTACACATCAAAGTAGGATGTAGAACATTTTCTTTATAAACTATGTTATGCCAATTGTGTTAGATGTTCCCCAGGACCATGGTCCCCACACCCCTGAGCCCAGTAATTTGGTCCCTCAGGGAGTTTGGATGAGTCTATGGAGCTTCCATGATCTTGCATTATACACGTTGTGCCAACTTCCCCAGTACTGTGTACTGTCTAACCCTTCACCAGAGGTACAACTTATCTATTATTTAGTGTTTTTCCATTCCCACTCTTTCCCTCCCTCATAACCATCAAAGATTGTTCCTTTTTGTGTGTAAACCTTTTCATGAGTTTTTATAGTAGTGTTCTATTACAGTATTTGCCCTTTTCTGATTGACTTATTTCACTCAGTATAATGCCTTCCAGGTTCATCCATGTTGTGAGATGCTTTGCAGAGTCATTATTGTTCTTTATCATAGCACAGTACTCTGTTGTGTGTATATACCATAGTTTGTTTACCCATTTATCTGCTGATGGGCATCTACGTTGTTTCCATCTTTTTGCTATTGTGAACAATGCTGCACTGAACATGGGTGTGCATATGCCTGTTCCTATGATGGCTATTATTTGTCTAGGATATATTCTTAGGAGTGGGATTGCTGGATCATATGGTATTTCAATTTTTAGCTTTCTGGGGAAGCGCAGTATCATTTTCAAAATGGTTATACCATTTTGCATTCCCACCAGCAGTGCACAAGAGTTACAATCTCCCCATGGCTTCTCCAACATTTTTTTTTTTTTTTTTCAACTGATGCCAGTAATGCCGGGGTGACACGGTATCTCACTGTAGTTTTGATTTCCATCACTCTAATGGCTAGTGATCCCAAGCATTTCCTTATGCGTCTGTTAGCCACTTGAATGTCTTCTTTGGCGAAGTGTTTATTCATTTCCCTTGCTCATATTTAACTGGACTATTTGTCTCTTTGTTGTAGAGGTGTTAGGTTTTCCTGCAGACTTTAGAGATTAGACCTTTGTCTGATTTGTAATACCTGTCTTAGTCATCTAGTACTGCTAAAAAAAAAAAAAAAAAAAAATTATGAGAAATACCACAAGTGGGTGGCTTTAACAAAGAGGAATTTATTTTCGTACATTCCAGTAGGCTAGAAGTCCGAATTCAGGGCACCGGCTCCAGGAAAAGGTTTCCCCTCTCTGTCAGCTCTAGAAGAAGGTCCTTGTGATGTATCAGTCTTCCACTGGTCTGGGAGTATCTCCAGCAAAGGAACATCAGGTCCATAGGATGCATTCTGCTCCTGGAACTGCTTTCTTGGTGGTATGAGGTCCCCATGTTTCTCTCTTTTATATCTCAAAAGAGAATGGCTTAAGACACTACCTAATCTTTTAGACCTCATCAATGTAACTGTCACTAGTCCATCTTCTTACATCTCAGTGATAGGACTTACAACATATAGGAAAATCACATAAAACGGTGGACAATCACATAAAATGGTAGACAATCATACAATACTGAGAATCATGGCCCAGCTAAGTTGACAGATATTTTTAGGAGATACAATTCAATCCATGACAATACCAATTTTTTTTTCCCCAGTCTGTAGGTTCTCTTTTTACTCTTTTGGTGAAGTTTTTGATGAGCACAAGTGTTTCCTTTTTAGAAGATCCCAGTGATATAGCTTGTCTTCTGGAGTTTGTGTGTTGTCAGTTATGGTTTGTATCTAATAAATGCCATGTATTAGGGCCTCGAGCATTGGTCCTATTTTTTCTTCTATAATCTTTACAGCTTTTGGTTTTATATTTAGGCCTTTGATCCATTTTGAATTAGTTTTTGTATATGGTGTGAGGTATAGGTGCTGTTTCATTTTTTTGCAGATAGGCATCCAGTTTTGCCAGCACCATTTGCTAAAAAGGCTGTCTTTTCCCCATGTGATGGACTTTGGGCCCATGCTGAAGATCAGGTGATGTAAGGTATATGGATTTACATCTCGGTTCTCAATTCTGTTCCACTGGTCAATGTATCTGTTGTTGTATCACTACTAGGCGATTTTGACTACTGTAGCTGTATAGTAGGATCTGAGGTCGGGAAGTATGAGTCCTCCTACTTTATTTTTCTTTTTCAATAGTGCTTTACTTATTCAGGGCCCCTTCCCTTTCTGTATAATGTTAATGATTAGTTTTCCCATCTCTTCAAAGAAAGTTATTGGTATTTGGATCAGTATTGCACTGTATTTGTAAAATGCTTCGGGTAGAACTGTCATTTTCGGAATGTTGAGTCTCCCTATCCATGAACATAGCATGTTTCTCTGTAGATCTCTTCTGGTTTCTTGCAATTGTGTTTTGTAGTTTTCTTTGTTTAGGTCTTTTACATCCCTGGATAGATTTATTCCTAAGTATTTTATTGGGGGGGGGGGTGTTTATAAATGCTATTGTTTTCCTGATTTTCTTTTCGTCATTCTCTTTACTGGTGTATAGAAATCCAACTCTTTTTTTGTTTATCGTGTATCCTGCACTCTGATGAATCTTTCTACTAGTTCCACTAGTTTTATCGTGAAGTCTTTTGGGTTTTGTATGTATAGTATCATATCATCCGCATACGGGGACAGTTTTACTTCTTCCTTACCAATTAGGATGTGCTTTATTTCTTTTTCTTGCCTTATTGCTCTAACTAGGACTTTCATCACAATGTTGAATAGCAGTGGTGATGAAGGGCATCCACGTTTTGTTCCTGTTCTCAAGGAGAATGTTTTTAGCATCTCTCCGTTAAGAATGATGTTGGCTGTTGGTTTTATACAGATGCCCTTTATTACATTGAGGAATTCCCCTTCTATATCTATCCTATTGAGAGTGTTTATCAGGAATGGGTGCTGGACTTTGTCAAATGCATTTTGTGTCAATTAAGATGATCATGTGATTCTTTCCTTTTATTTATGTGGTGGATTAGACTGATTGATTTTAGAATGTTCATCCATCCTCCCACACCTGGTATGTATCCTATCTGGTGTATTAATTTTTTGATATGATGCTGAATTCTATTGGCTAAAATTTTGTTGCGAATTCTTGCATCTATATCCATGAGAGATATTGGTCTGTAATTTTCTTTTTTTGTGGTGTCTTTTTTTTTGCCTAGTATTGGTATCAGGGTTATGCTGGCTTCATGGAATGAATTCAGAAGTATCCCTTCCTTTTCTATGTTCTGAAATAGGTTGAGTAAGCTCTTCTCTGAATGCTTGGTAGAATTCTCCAGTGAAGCCATCTGGGTGAGGGCTTTATTTTCTTGGAGTTTTTTTGTTTTTGTTTTACCTTCTCAATTTCTTCTCTTGTGGAATCTGTTCAGGTTTTCACCATCATTTTGTGTTAGTTTGGGTGGGTACTGTGTTTCTAGAAATTTGTCCATTTCCTCTAGGATTTCAAGTTTATTATAGGTTTTGATAGTACTGTTATGACCCTTTTTATTTCAGTTGGGTCTGTTGTAATGTCACTCATTTCAATTCTTATTTGGCTTATTTGCATCCTTTCCTGTTTTTCTTTTGTCAATATGGCCAATGGTTTGTCAATTTTGTTGATAGTCTCAAAGTACCAACTTTTCGTTTTGTTGATTCTTTCTATTGTTTTTCTCTTCTCTATTTCATTTATTTCTGCTCTGACCTTTATCATTTCCTTTCTTTTGGTGGCTATAGGCTTCTTTTACTATTCTCTATTTACTCGAGTTGCGTGGGTAATGTTTTGATTTTCTCCCTTTCTTTTATAATGTGTTCATCTACTGCTACAAATTGACCTCTGAGCACTGCCTCTGCTATGGCCCACAAGTTTTGATATGATGTGCTTTCATTCTCGTTTGATTCTAGGAATTTTTTTATTCCATCTTTGATTTCTTCTATTACCCAGTGGTTTTTAAGCAGGGTTATTATTCAGTTTCAATGTAATTGGTTTTTTTTTTTTTTTTCCTTGTCTTCCTGTTGTTAATTTCTACTTTGATGGAGTTGTGATCAGAGAAGATACTTTGTATTTCCTCAATGTTTTCAATTTTGTTGAGGGTTGCTTTGTGGCCTAAGATGTGGTCTATTCTGGAGAACATTCCATGTGCGTTGGAAAAGAATATGTACTTTGCTGCTGTTGGATGGAGTATTCTACATATGCACGTGAGGTTAAGGTGCTTGATTGTGTCCTGTATATTTGTTGAGTTTCTTTCTAGCTGTTCTGTTCTTTACCAAAAGTGGTGTGGAACTGTCAATTCCTCTTTTCAGTGCTGTCAGAGTTTGTTTTACGTATTTTGGAGCCCTACCATTGGCTGCATAGATACTTATTATGGTTATGTCTTCATGATGAATCATCCATTTTATCATTATATAGTGCACTTTTTTGTCTTTTTTGGTGGATTTTTTTTTTAATATATTTTATCTGATATTAGTATTGCCACTCCTGCCCTTTATTGGTAGCTGTTTGCTTGATACATATTTTTCCATCCTTTGATTTTTAATAAATTTACATCTTTGTTTCTAAGGTGTGTCTCTTGTAGACAGCATATTGATGGGTCCTGCTTTTTTACCCATTCTGTCACTTTCTGTCACTTTACAGGTGCATTTAGGCCATTCATATTCAGTGTAATTATTGGTAGGTATGAGTTTATTACTGTCATTTTGTGGTGCTGATGTTTTCTTTGTTCCTATTATTCTCACGTGCTGGACTGCTTTTGTTTGTGGATTTTTTTTTTTTTTCATTTCTTTTGTTTTTGTAGATTTTGTGTTTACTGAGACTTCATGATTTTCTCCTTAGTTTAATAAGTTTGTTAACTTTTTTGTGGTTCCCTTGAAATTTATCTTTATCTTCCTAGGTTTGAACCAGTCTATCATTATTTGGTATCACCTTGCTTTCCTCTCCATTAGAAAGTTCCATACCGACACCACTTATTCCCTCTTTTATTGTTCTGACATTGTTTTTATTAACAGGTTAACCTCTCTTGTTTCCTTTTGTAAATCTTTTGGTTTTGAAGAGTTCTTGAGAATTCACTTCCTAGGCTGTTATCTGGCTGGTGCGATCTTACGTCCTAGATTCAGGCTGCGGTCTGATGTTATTTTTCTCAAACTGAAGGACTCCCTTTAATATTTCTTGTAAGTTTGGCTGGGTTTTTACACATTCCCTTAATTTCTGTTTATCTGGAAATATCCTAATTTCACCATCATTATCTGAATGTGAGTTCTGCAGAATATATTATTCTTAGTTGGCATTTTTTTCTTTTAAGATTTTATATATATCATCCCATTGCCTTATTGTCTGCATGGCTTCTGCCAAGTGATCAGAGCTTAGTCTTATTCTTCCCCCTCTGTGTATGATTTTTGGTTTTATTTGGCTATACCTGAGCAGGAGGACTGTGCATTCTTTGTTGTTAGCTCATCTATGGGTACAATACCTTTCACATTCTCGTCCAATGGGCAGGGCCATTTGCTCAGCTGTGGTGCAGCAGGGTGGGTCTAGCTGACAGGGAACGGCTGGAATGGGTTATTTGTGGCACACACTGTGGCCAATAAGGTAGGCTAGGGGTCAGTGCAGGGCAGGTTCTAGTAGGTCACCCTTGGTGCTGCTCAGGGGTATGACGTTCAGTGCACAGACCAGACAGGCAAGAAGGAGGAGGAGCTATGGGTATGGGTATGGGAAAGAAGAGAGAGAGAAGAGAGAAACAGGAGCTCCCCCCAAAAACTGCTGATGGAGTCTGTCACTGGAGTAGAGAGACAGGAAACCAAGAAATTTTTTTAAAAAAGGAAAAAAGAAAGAGAAAAAATAAATAAATAAAAATTAAATTTAAAAAAGAAATGCCCCCAGGATGCCAACAGCAAAGGGGTAGTGGCCCCAAGCCTTAGGGCACAGCCTGTCTAGAACGGGTGGAGATGGCACACAGCACCAGGTATCCAGGACACAAGAAAAGAAGGAAAGTAGAAAGAGACAAGAAACTGAGAAATGAAGAAAAAGAAAAAAGGAAAAAAAACAGCAACAAAAAATAAAATTAAAATAGAGAAAATAAAGGCCTTCAAGAATTCCACTGGTGCAGCTGCGCAGACCAGGGTAGTGGCTGCAACACCACGCACTACAGCCGGGTAGAAGGGGTGGAAATGGCACACAGTGCCGGGTATTCAGGAGATAAGAAGGTAAGTAGAAACGAGTAACTGAGAAATGAAGAAAGACAAAAAGAAAAAGAAAATAAAATAGATATAAATAAATAAAAGAAAGAAAGAAGTGTCCCCAGGGATCCCAACTGGCACTGGCAGTACAGATCATGGAAGTGGCTCTCAAGTCACTCAGTATGCCCTGGCAAGAAGAGGCAGGGATGGAACACAGCATCAGGTATTCAGAGGACAGGAAAAGAAGATAAGTAGAAAGGGATGAAAAACCAAGAAATAATGAAAACCAAAATGGAAAAGTGAAAGTGAAGAATAAAAAAGCCCCAAGGGATCCCACCAGCATGGCTGCACAGATTGAGGGAGCAGCTCTCCAGCTGAGCAGTGCATCACAGCCTGTGGAGAAGCAAAGATGGCACATGGAGCCAGGTATCCAAAACAAAGGAGGAGAGGAGGGGAGAACCAGGGAAGAAACCAAAAGAAGCTGAAAAAAGCAACACCAGCAACAAAAACATGACACTGAAGGAGCTGGCCGGTGTGGGTGGGGTGAATCCAAGTGACACAGAGCTGGCACCTCCTGGCTGAGCAACTGTGGCTGGCTAGGAAGTAGTGGAGGCCAAGCAAGGGGAAGTAGGGTGAGTGGTGGGAAAGCATCTATTGCTTGTTACCAGGTGCTCTGTCTCCTGCTGGGAGCTCCATGAAGCTGCTTTCCTGTACGCCCTGTCTGCCGATCTCCAACAGAAATCCAAGACAGACTACCTGTGCTGTGTTAGCTGACGGGGACATATCTCTCCTTGCTCTCTGTTCTCTCTCAATTCCTTATTGCACTGGGTGCTTGGTTGAATTCTTCATCTCTTCATTTGATGCTTAGCGTTCCAGGATTGACATTTGTCTCTGTTTTACTTAGTTTTTCCAATATTTGCTGTGAAGGGATGGCGTGGTGCTTCTGTCTATAGCGCCATGTTGGATCTTCCTGAGCCAGATATATCCTGAAATCTACTAACCTAGATCCAAAAAAAAAAAAAAAAAACTCACTGCTATCTAGTCGATTCTGACTCATAGTGACCCTAGATACTTGACTGCAAATCAGGGTGGCATAATAATGAACCTATGATCACTGACTGTGCTCCCAAAAACATGGAAAGGACATACAAAATATTTAAACAGATTAAAAAAAAAAAAAAAAACATATCCAAGTTCAAAAACAAGGCTGACATCTCTAATAGCCAGTAACAAACAAAAATAGTTAAAAAGTTTAACTTGACTAAAGGCTCAGGCGTCCTGAATCACAGATTCTAAACAAGAGTGACAGAGTTCAGTACCACACTAGTGCTTCCTTTAAAACAATAAGCTGGTTTAACAGAGGTCGCTAGAACACACACATACATGCACACACACACACAAGGGCCAACCTTCACCTAGGGCTTTCAGAAAACTGCCCACCTATGGAGAAAGGGAGAGAGGGGAGCATACACATAACCTACTAAACAGAAACTGAACCAAAAGTACCTATTGTTTCTATGAAAGGATCTTCCATATTGCCAATATAACTGATGATATAATCACTGAAATTCTGTAATAAAACTTGGTTTTGGGTTGGGGACCAGTAGGGTCAAAGTGGAAGGTAACCAAATACTTAAAGATAGACAGGTGTATGCGGGGAGGGGGAGGTGGAAGAGAAGAACAGTAAGAACAAAAAATAACCCCCACTCAAAATAAGTCAGTAAACCAATATTCAAAATCATATGAAGAAATCTAATGCTAAGAATTACAGCCAGAAAGATAAACAATCAGAACATGAATCTGGGGAAAAGACTTGTTTTGTTTTCTTTTGTTTTGTTTCACAAATGGTGCTGGCAAAACTGGGCGCTCATCTGCAAATAAATGAAACAGGACCCATAGATCACACCATACACAAATACTAATTAAAAATGAATCAAAGACCTAAATATAAAACCAAAAACTATAATGATCATAGAAGAAAAAATGGGATCAATGCTAGAAGTCCTAATACACGGCATTAACAGTATACAAACCATAACTAACAACACATAGCTCCAGAAGATAAGCTAGATAATTGAGATCTTAAAAAAATTAAACACTTACGCTCATCAAAAGGCTTCACCAAAAGAGTAAAAAGAGAACCTACAGACTGGGGGAAAAAAATTTGGCTATTTTTTTTTTAACAAATCCAATAAAGGGTCTAATCTCTAAAATCTACAGGAAAATCCGACACCTCTTCAACAAAAAGAGAAATAATCCAATTACAAAAGTAAATGAACATACACTTCACCAGAGAAAACATTCAAGCAGCTAAGACACACATGAGGAAGTGCTCTTGATCACCAGCCATTAGAGAAATGCAACTCAAAACTACAATGCGATACCATCTCATCCTGGCATTACTGGCATGAATAAAAACAAAACAACAAATGTCAGAGAGGCTGTGGGGAGGCTGGAACACTTATGCACTGCTGGTGGGAATGCAAAATGATAACAACCATCTTGGAGAACGATATGCTGCTTCCTTAGAAAGCTAGAAAGAGATACACCATATGATCTAAAAAACCCACTTCTAGGAATATATCCTAGAGAAGTAAGAGCCGTCAATGAAGAGACATATGCACACCTATGTTCCTTGCAGCATTGTTCGCAATAGCAAAAAGATGGAAACAACCTAGGTGCCCATCAACAGATGAATGGATAAACAAACTATGGTACATACACACAATAGAGTACTACACAATGATGAAGAATGCTGAATCTACAAAGCATCTCACAATATCGATGAATCTTGAGGGCATTATGCTGAGTGAAATAAGTCAGTCACAAAAGGACAAATATTGTAACAGAACGCTACTATAAAAACTCATGAAAAGGTACACACAAAAAGAAACAATCTTTGATGGTTACAAGAGAAGGGAAGCGTAGGAATGGGAAAACACTAGACAGTAGATAAGTGGTAACTTCAGTGAAGGGTAAGACAGTACACAATACTGGGGAAGCCAGCACAACAAGTACAAGGCAAGGTCAGGGAATCTCCATGGACACACCCAAACTTCCTGAGGGACCGAATTACTGGGCAGAGGGGTATTGGGACCATGGTCTCGGGAAACATCTAGCTCAATTAGCATAACATAGTTTATAAAGAAAATGTTCTACATCCTACTTTGGTGAGTAGTGTCTGGGGTCTTAAAAGCCTGTGAGTGGCCATGTAAGATATTCTACTGGTCTTCCTCTTCGGGAGCAAAGGAGAATGAAGAGAACTAAAGACACAAGGGGAAGATTAGTCCAAAAGACTAATGGGGCACAACTACCACAGCCTCCACCAAACTGAGTCCAGCACAACTACATGGTGCCTGGCTACCACCACTGACTGGTCTGACAAAGACCATGACAAAGCTGGAGAAAAATGTAGAAAAAAGTTTCTAACTCACAAAAAAAGACCAGACTTACTGGCCTGACAGAGATTGCAGAAACTCCCAGAGTATGGCCCCTGGACACCCTTTTAGCTCAGTAATAAAGTCACTCCTGAGGTTCACCCTTCAGCCAAAGATTAGACAGGCCCATAAAACAACATGAGACTGAAGGGGCAAACCAGCCTAGGGGCATGGACTAGAAAGCAGGAGGGGGCAGGAAAGCTGGTAATAAGGAGTTAAAGTTCAAGACGGTAGAGTAAAAAAGAAAAAAAAAAGAACACGAAACTGTTCAGTATGAAGTTAATTTTTTAAATAATTTTACTGTGGTAAAATATACATATAATAAAAACTTTCCATTTTAACCATTTTTAAGTGTACAATTCAATGACATTAATTATATACATATTGTTGTGCAACCACCACTTCTGTCCATTTCCAAAAGTTTTTCATCACCCCTAACAGAAACACAGTACCCTTTAAACAGCAACTCCCTAATTCCCTCTCCCACAAACCTCTGGCAACCACAAATAAACTTCTGTCTCTATGCATTTTGCCTATTCTAGATATTTCAAATGAGTGGGTCGCACAATAAAAATTACTTCACGTAATATAATGTTTTGAAGGCTCACCCAGCTGTAGCATGGATCAGAACTTCGTTATGAAATTAACTTTATATTAATAAGTAACAAAAACTTTCACACCAATAATATAATAAAAACATTCATACAGAATGTTCAAAGAGATAAATGAAGTCAAAACTTAAAGTGAAAAGAAGAAATGATGAAAACAAAAGCAGGGGGAGAAATGTATGCACAAACAGAACCCAACGAGAAAACATGAAAATGAAAAATCACAGAAACAAAAATTCAGCTGATGAAATAAACTCCTGCAAAGCTGAAGACAGAATTCTTGAACTATAAGACTCTGATGTGTCAAAATGAAAAATGAGATCATGCAGGGTTGTAGCTCTTAGCAAATCATTGAGATTACCCAGTGACGAGGTCGCAAGCTTTATTATCTACACAGCAATTAGGACAAAGAGGAATAAGGAAACAGTGTCATGGGTCCATCTTCCTCAAACCCTCATTCCAGGGTGAGATGACAAAGGAAACCTCTTCCACACACAACTTGTGATGCGCCATAGGTCAAAGATGAAGGGACAAAAGGACTATGAGCTTATAAAACTTAAACCAGAAGGGTATACGTGATGGACTGCACAAGGAAATGGGTAAGAGGAAGATGCCTTTGTTCAGGGACAGCTGGCCTGGCCATCTTGTTACCAAGAAGGTGTCTTTGTTCACGTGTAAACAGCATAGCCATCTTGTGACCAGGTTGCATAACCATAAAGAACATTCCTTCCCCTCTGGTTACAAGATTAATTTTGTTAGCCTGCATTTACAGTTTAATACTAAGTTGGGTTAAAATTCACCAGGAGAAACTGCTTCCCCTGGGGTGCATACTTAGTACAAATAAGTAATCATGGAGACAATGACAAGCGAAAGACACTGGGAAAGCAACTACCAAAAAAAACCCAAACCCAGTTCCTTCAAATCCAATGCTGATACATTCACCAAATCTCAACACAGAGAGTCAGAAAAAAATTTTAATTGAAAGCAGAGCTAAAAGACATATAACGTGGACTGAGAGGCTTCAAAATTAATGTAATATGCATTTCAGGAAAAGGGACCAAAATAAATGGTAAAGAAACAATAATTGTTGAAATTTTTTTAGAACAAAAGAAAACCAAATCTTCAGATTCAGCAAAAGAACAATGTAACTAGATATGTGGAGTCAACATCAAGAAAAAAATTTTGAGATTCTTATCTTTGATTTTCCCTTTGCTTTCTATCCCTCCCCCACATCCTTCCAGTCTCTCAAATTTACACATTCTTATAAAAACTAAAACACTAAGTGTTGGGTCAGCTGATATCTAGTGGGGTCAGGAGAGCAGTTTCAGTAATCCAGCTGTAAGGGCTAGGGTTGTCAGATGGGAGTGGAACATGAAAATTCTATTACTAGGGTTCCAGAGAAAGTTCATTTACAAGTAGGAACAGGGTAGTCAGATGGCAGCTTTCTTCTTTCTCTTTATCTTCCACTTCCATCCAGTTCAAGTAAATTCAAGCAGTAAGCAAAGTTCAAAATAAGCACCCGCTCAGTACAAGGCAGTGTACCAGATACTATAAAAGGTACAAGAATTGTCTGTAGTTCAAGAGTTTATCCTTTAGATAAGCAGACAAGATAAAAAATTAAAAATGAAGTAATATCAAATGTCCACTTCCAGCTAGGACGGAGTAACAGGTAGTGGGGTTTAATCTCCCACATGAAACTGATTAAAAATTGGACAAAATAAGGAGTCGGGGCCAAGATGGCAGAGTAGTCAGACACTTTGGGTGGTCATTCTTACAGCAAAGCCCTGAAAAAACAAGTGAATCGATTACATACGGCAATCAAGAGCCCTGAACATCAAAGGCAAAGTTGAAAAATCAAACTGAGCAGTAGGAGGGAGAGATGGTTCAGAAGCAGCGAGGAGGTGCTAGACCTGACCCGGCAGGAAACACCACCACTCAGGAAGGACCCACTGGCACGAGCGCAGTGACGCAAGCTGTGGTGTTTGGGACAAGTTTTCCACATCAGGAGAGAGCAAGTGGACTCTAGAATTAGAGAAAGTGGTGCTCTCGGCAAAAGATAAATACTTTTATCTAATCCACTGCACAGTCCAAAAAAACCCCCTTTGTAAAGAACTCTCTTCCATTTAACTGATCCCTCCCCGCTCTACGCTGAGTCCCAAGTGGACTACTGTGACAGCTGCTTTCTGTGAGCTGGAAGGGGGACCTGCCGCACACCCTGAGCTATCCTCCTGGCCTTGGAGGGGGGAGAAATTAATAAAAAGGGGAAAAATAATCTGCCAGCTCCTCAAAGCTGGGAAATAAGGGCAGAAACAGCTCCTATGCCTAGGCACAGGCGTAAGTAGTCCACGGACTCTGAATGCCTTTCACCCCTGCACAGACCTTTGTGGGCCTATTTCAACAGCACAGACCCTCATTAGCACAGTAAAACAGGATCTATACCAGAAGTCTAACTTCAACTATTCCCGCTATATAATAGAGAGGCAGATTCGTGATGTTTAACACCGCTCTGCTTATTCAACATGGTCTTCGCCTACCCACATCAGAGGCCTAAGTACTGGTGGCTTCACCCACCCAACTAACTAACCCTCAACAGTGGTCCAAGAATAAGCGGTGCCTCCCAGTCCTTACGCTCAACAGCATTGGGTGCCCACAGTCCAGCTGCAAAATCTACCCACATACACACTCTAGGGAAGAGGGACACACTTTCCTAACAGACACTCAGGGGCAGTTGTCGGTCCCCTCCCTTGTTCAGCGTGTAACCCCCTACTGCAGCCCGATACCTGTGCTTACACCAATCACACTAGCTCGTCTAAGACTGTAGCCGAGGGCTTACAGCACACATTTGGTGACTGACAACCTGGACACCCAAGCTGAATCCATACAAGAAAAGTAAATGGATTCCTGGGCTAATATACCTAGTATCAGCTCTAACCACCTGGTGATAGGACGTTAGAGCCCCAAAGGCACCAATAATCAAACTAGCTCACTCGAGCACCCTATTCGGCCATATGAAAACAAAACAAGACGTTAGGACACAGTCAGCAACCATAAAATAAATACAATAACTTATTGATGGTTTGGAGACAACAGTCAACATCAAATCACATAAGGTGGCAGACCATGATGGCTGCAGTAAGTTCCCAAAACAAAGAGTTCAGAAATCTTCCGGATGGAGAGAACTTTCTGGAACTACCAGAGGTAGAATGCAAAAGATTAATATACAGAAACCTTCAAGAGATCAAACAAAATGCATAAGAAGCCACGGAACACACAGACATGGCACTGGAGGAACGTAAGAAGATTAGAGAAGAGTATAATGAAAAATGTAATAAGCTGCAAGAATCGATAGAGAGACAGCATACAGAAATTTAGAAGATTAAGAATTAAATTTCATAACTAGACAACTCAAAAGAAAGTCAAAGGAGCAGAATTGAGGCAGTGGAAGTCAGAATTATTGAGGTGAAGACAAAGCACCTGACACCAGCATATTTGATGAAAAATCAGATAAAGGAATTTTTTTTTTTAATGAAGAAACCCTAAGAATTATGTGGGACTCTATCAAAAGAAATAACCTACGACTGATTGGAGGACCAAAACAGGGAGGGATAACAGAAAACACAGAGAGAAATGTTGAAGATTTAATGGCAGAAAACTTCCCTGATATCATGAAAGATGAGGCGATATCTATCCAAGATGCTTACCAAACCCCTTAAAAGGTAGATCTCAAAAGAAAGTTACTAAGATATACCATAAACTTGCCAAAACCAAAGATATAGAATTGTAAGAGCAGCCAGGGATAAATGGAATGTTACCAAAAAAGGAGAAGTCAATAGGACTAAGCTCCGACCTACTCAGCACAAACCATGCAGGCAAAAAAGCAATGGGATGACATATATGAAAGGTTCAAGGAAGAAAATTGCCAGCCAAGAATTATACATCCATTAAAACTGCCTCTCAAATATAAATGCAAAATTAGGACATTTCCAGATAAACAGAAGTTTAGGGAATTTACAAAAATCAAACTAAAACTACAAGAAATACTAAAGGGAGTCCTCCAGTCAGAAAATCAATAACATCACATAATCCAAGACCAGAACACAGGACAGAGCAATGAAATATCAATTCAGATAGGGAAGTCACAAAACTAAATCAAAGCCAAAACGTTCAAAACAGACACCGTTATGTAAAAAGAGCAGCAAAAGAAGCCCTTTGGCACCAGAAGAAAGCAAATAATAAACATTGCAGCCCAACCCAGTAACCCAGAGCCGTCGAGTTGATTCTGACATTACTACAGCAGAATAGAAAAATAATTCAAAGAGTTAACAAGACCAAAAGCTGATTCTTTGAAAAGATCACGAAAACTGATGAACCACTGGCCACATGACAAAAGAAAAACAGAAGAGGAAGCAAATAACCCCAGTAAGAAATGAGATGGGCGATACCACAACAGACCCAACTAAAATTAACAGAATCATAACAGAATGCTTTGAAAAATTGTACTCTAACAAATTTGAAAACCTAGAAGAAATGGACAAATTCCTAACTAACACAAACAGAGGTAGAACAACTAAATAGAACTGTAACAAAAGAAGAGACTGAAAAAGTAATTTAAAAACTCCAAACAAACAAACAAAAAAGCCCTGGCCGTCTGGCATTTTAAAGGCTACAAAGCAGCCATCTAAGATGCATCAATTGGTCTCAACCCACCTGGAGCAAAGGTAAATAAAGAACATCAAAGACAACAAGGTAATTACGAGCCCAAGAGACAGAAGGGACCGCATAAATCAGAGACTACATCAGCCTAAGACCAGAAGAACTAGATGGTGCCGGCTATAACCGATGACTGCCCTGACAGGGAACACAACAGAGAATCCCTGATAGAGCAGGAAAGAAGTAGAATTCAGACCTCAAATTCTCATAAAAAGACCAGACTTAATGGTCTGACTGAGACAAGAAGGACCCCAGAGGTCATGGTCCTCAGACCTTCTGTTAGCCCAAGACAAGAACCATTCCCAAAGTCAATTCTTCAGGCAAGGATTGGACAGGACTATAACACAGAAAATGATACTGGTAAGAAGTGAGCTTCTTGGCTCAGTTAGACACATGAGACTATGTGGGCAGCTCCTGTCTGAAGGGACGATGAGAAAGCAAAGGGGGACAGAAGCTGGCTGAATAGACACGGGAATACAGGATGGAAAGAAGGAGTGTGCTGACTCATTAGGCGGAGAGCAGCTAGGGGTACACAGCAAGTTGTCTATATATCTTTGCATGAGAGACTGACTTGATTTTTAAACTTTCACTTAAAGCACAATAAAAATTAAAATAAAAAAGCCTTGGCCCTGACAGCTTCACTGGAGAATTCTACCAAACCAAAGGTATTTCAGAGCATAGAAAAGGGTGGCATACTCCCAAACTCATTCTATGAAGCCAGCATAACCCTGATAAAACCAGGTAAAGACACCAACAAAAGGAAAATTACACACCAATATCCTTGATAAACTTGGACACAAAAATCCTCAACAAAATTCTAGCCAATAGAATTCAATAACATATCAAAAAAAAATAATTCACCATGACCAAGTAGGATTCATACCAGGTATGCAGGGATGGTTTAACATTAGAAAGAAAATCAAGGTAATCCATCACAAAAATAAAACAAAAGACAAGAATCACATGATCTTATCAATCCATGCAGAAAAGGCATGTGACAAAGTCCAACGCCCATTCATGATAAAAACTCTCAGCAAAATAGGAATAGAAGGAAAATTCCTCAACATAATGAAGGGCATTTATACAAAGCCAACAGCCAACATCATCCTAAAAGGACAGAGCTTGAAAGCATTCCTCTTGAGAATGGGAACCAGACAAGGATGCCCTTTATCAACACTCTTATTCAACATTGTGCTGGAGGTCCTAGCCAGAGCAATTAGGCTAGAAAAAGTAATAAAGCACACCTAAATTGGTAAGGAAGAAGTGAAAGTATCTCTGTTTGCAGACGATATGATCGTATACACTGACAACCCCAAAGAATCCACCAGAAAGCTACTGGAACTAATTGAAGAGTTCAACAAAGTATCATGATACAAGTTAAACATACAAAAACCAGTTGGATTCCTCTACATCAACAAACAGAACTCTGAAGAGCAAATCGCTAAATCAATACCATTTACAATAGCCCCCAAGAAGATAAAATACTTAGGGCTAAATCTAACCAGAGAAGAAAAAGACCTACACAAAGAAAACTACATGACACTACTGCAAGAAACCAAAGGAGACCTACATAAGTGGAAAAATACACCTTTCTCATAGATAGGAAGACTCGATGTTGTGAAAATGTCTATTCTACCAAAAGTGATCTACAGATACAATGCAATCCTGACCCTAATTCCAGTGGCATTTTTTAATGAGATTGAGAAACAAATCAACTTCATATGGAAAGGGGAGAGGCCCCGGATAAGTAAGCATTACTGAAAAAGAAGAACAAAGTGGGAGGCCTCACTCTACCTGATTTTAGAACATATTATACCACCACAGTAGTCAAAACAGCCTGGTACTGGTACAACAACAGATACATAGGCCAGTGGAACAGAACTGAGAATCCAGACACAAATTCATCTACCTCTGAGCTGCTGATTGTTTGTCAAAGTCCATTAAATGGGAAAAAGACAGTCTCTTTAACACATGTTGCTGCATACCTAGATATCTATCTGCAAAAAAATGAAACATGACCCATACTTCACACCATGGACAAAAAATAATTCAAAATGGATCAAAGACCCAAATATAAAATCTAAAACGATAAAGATCATGGGAGAAAAAATAGTGACAATGCTAGGAGCCCTAATACATGGCATAAACAGTATACAAAACATTACTAACAATGCAGAAGAAAAACCAGATAACTGGGAGCTCCTAAAAATCAAACACCTATGCTCATTCAAAGGCTTCACCAAAAGAGTAAAAAGATTACCTACAGACTGGGGAAAAGTTTTTAGTTATGGCATTTCTGATCAGCACCTGATCTCTACAATCTACACGATACTACAAAAACTCAACTACAAAAAGACAAATAACCCAATTTAAAAATGGGCAAAAGATATGAACAGATACTTCACTAAAGAAGACATTTAGGTAGCTAACAGATACATGAGGAAATGCTCTCGATCATTAGCCTTAGAGAAACGGAAATCAAAACTACAATAAGACTCCATCTCACTCCAACAAGGCTGGCATTAATCCAAAAAACACAAAATAATAAATGTTGGAGAGGCTGTGGAGAGATTGGAACACTTCTACACTGCTGGTGGGAATGTCAAATGGTACAACCACTTTGGAAATCAATTTGGCGCTTCCTTAAAAAGCTAGAAATAGAACTACCATAGGATCCAGCAATCCCACTCCTTGGACTATATCCTAGAGAAATAAGAGCCTTTACACAAACAGATATGTGCACACCCATGTTTACTGTAGCACTGTTTACAATAGCAAAAAGATGGAAGCAACCAAGGTGCCCATCAATGGATGCATGGATAAATAAATTATGGTATATTCACACAATGGAACACTACACATTGATAAAGAACAGTGAGGAATCTGTGAAACATTTCATAACATGGAGGAGCCTGGAAGGCATTATGCTCAGTGAAATTAGTCAGTTGCAAAAGGACAAATATTGTATAAGACCACTATTATAAGAACTTGAGAAATAGTTTAAACTGAGAAGTAAATATTCTTTGATGGTTAAGAGAGGGGAGAGCGAGGGAGAGTGGGAGAGGGGTATTCACTAAATAGATAGTAGATAAGAACTACTTAAGGTGACAGGAAAGACAACACACAATACAGGCAAGGTCAGCACACCTGGACTAAACCAAAAGCAAAGAAGTTTCCTGAATAAACTGAATGCTTCGAAGGCCAGCATAGCAGGGGTAGGGGTCTGGGGACCATGGTTTCAGGGGACATCTAAGTCAATTGGCATAAGAAAATCTATTAAGAAAACATTCTGCATCCCACTTTGGAGAGTGGCGTCTGGGGTCTTAAATGCTAGCAAGCAGCCATCTAAGATGCATCAACTGGTCTCAACCCACCTAGGCCAAGGACACAAGGTAATTACAAGCCCAAGGGACAGAAAGGGCCACATAAACCAGAAACTACGTCAACCTGAGACCAGAAGAACTAGATGGTGCCCGGCTAAACCTGATGACTGCTCTGACAGGGAACACAACAGAGAACCCCTGAGGGAGCAGGAGAGCAGTGGGATGCAGACCCCAAATTCTTGTAAAAAGACCAGCCTTAATGGTCTGACTGAGACTGGAAGGGACCCAGTGGTCATGGTCCCCAGGCCTTCTGCTGGCTCAGGACAGGAACCATTCCCGAGGCCAACTCTTCAGACATGGATTGGACTGGACAATGGGTTGGAGAGGGATGCTGGTGAGGAGTGAGCTAGTTGGACCAGGTGGACACTTGAGACTACGTTGGTATCTCCTGTCTGGAGGGCAGATGACAGGGTGGAGGGGGTTAGAAGCTGGCAGAATGGACAGGAAAAGAGAAAGCGGAGGGAGGGAGTGGGCTGTCTCTTTAGGGGGACAGCAATTGGGAGTATGTAGCAAGGTGTGTATAAGTTTTTGTGTGAGAGACTAACTTGATTTCAAACTTTCACTTATAGCACAATAAAAATTCTTAAAAAATGAAGGATACATCTACCATATAATTCAGTCATTCAACTTTTAGGAATTTACCCAAGAGAAGTGAAATCATGTGTAAACACAAAGCCTTTACATGAAAGTTCTTAGCAGCTTCATAATGGCAAAAAATGGAAACAATTCAATGTCCATCAACATGTGAATGGATAAACAAATTATGGCATATACACAAATGTAATATTACTTGGCAACAAACGATATGAACTATTGATACACACAACAACAAAAACAACTGTGCATCTCAAAATAATTATGCTAAAAGAATACCAAAAATATATACTGCATGATTTTATTTATATTAAATATTCTAGAAAATGCACTCTAATCAATAGTGACAAAAAGCCTGGGGACGAGAGACAGAGGATGGGGAGAGGTAACTTCTGGGGGCGATGGATATACATTCATTTTCTTGATTTTGATAAAGATTTTATGGGTGTACACATGTCAAAACTCAAATTCTACACTGTAAACATGTACCTCAATGAAAAAAACAGATGTAAATTAATGTCTCTATTAAGTTTGAATACTTGAAATACTTGATCCTCTTAAGTAGTGAAAGTCCATGATTTTGTACATATTATGTGACTGATCAATTTTTAATAACTTTCTCCCAATTAAATTTTAATCTAAACTCTACCAAAATCATGGTAATAGAAAGTTTTTTTTAAAAAATGAATTAACTACCTGTTTTCTGTTCATCTGAAAATGCTACTCATAAATCTTTTAAGGAATTAGCTTCAAGAATTTACAGGAAAAAAAATCTACTCAAAAGAGTGAAGCTCTTGAAAGCAAAAACGGTATTTTACTCATCTATTTATCATCATAGCCTAGGACAATGCCTACAACAGAGTAAATTAAATGCTTACTCCGTGTATGAGTTAATTAATATGTCCAAATCACTTCTGCTCCTGTTCCTTCCTTAGTTACTCATTGGCAAGGTCTAATGTTCAGATTCATTATCATTTAGAATTGTCTCACTTCTAGGACTTTAAACTCTGAACCTCTACAGTCCCCGAGCCCACATTACCATCTTCTCACCATCTCTTACTCTTCCTTAAACTATAAATCCATTGCATAGTGTCTGCTAGTCTTCAGCCACTCTTTGCCTCACTAACCTTACTACTCATGTTAGATCACAAAGTAACAAGAATAAAAGAAACCAAATTTCTTTGTTCAACATTCAAAACCTTCTATAACCTGGCCCCTAAAAACTATGTGCTGATAAAACTTGCACTGTTTTGAAAGCATACCTGGGCCTTTCTTGGTTCTGGATCTTCTGGAGTTGAAAAACGTTGCTTCTTTGAATGTCAGTCTCATCCTCTATCTGTTCATCAAAGTACTATGTATCTTTCAAGCCTTAGCTCCATCTCACTTCCTCTATAAACATGGCTCTGATTTACCTTAATTAAAATAATTCTAACTCCTCCCTAAGAAGCCCTGTTGGCATAACAGTTAAGTACTAGGCTGTTAACCTAAAGGTTGGTAGTCTGAACCCATCCAGCAGCTCCACAGGAGAAAGACCTGGTGATCTGCTCCTGTAAAAACCACAGCCTAGAAAACCCTACGGGGCAGTTCTACTCTGTCACATGAGATCACTATGAGTTGAAAATCAACTCGGCAGCACGTAACAACAACATATAGGTAATTTCCATAAAGACCTGATGAACTAAAGTGAATGTTTCCAAATGAGTTAATAAGCACTCAGGCATACCGCCCCAGTGTACAGACTGAATGCAAAGTTATTTACTATCTAATGTTTATAACGCAGATATTTTTGGGTGGGCGCAGAGAGGAGGGGCTATATCTCCTGTTTTTCCCCCTTAAAAAGTATTAGTATTACCGACTAACAGGCATCCAACAATTACTTGCTGAAAAGTGCTTTCATTTCAGGATAATTCTATACTTTCTAAGTGATCCAGTGCATTTTGTATATGTGTGGTTTGTTGCAAAAAGAGACCTATTTAATGAAAGGTGAAATGGTCTAAAGCCAAGAAAACTGTAGATGATGAAATTTCAGTTCTTAGTAGATTTTTAGGGAGTTTTTAGGCTTTGCTTCTATGTTTCTCTTACTTGGAAAAGGTCCAGAGAGTATCAGTCCAATCTGGAGTAGTCTAAGTGAAAAAAAAAAAAAAAAATTTTTTTTTTTAAGTAAAAGCTTACCTTGAATTATTTGTACTGTAAAATTTAATCACCCTAAAACAATTCTAATACGTGCCTAATATGATTTGAAAAAATACAGGAAATAACTTTTCCAATGACACACAAAAGTTAGTAATTTTAAGAAACAGAAATTAAAATAGCAAATCCCAAAAGAACAGTAAGGACCTAGGGCCCTAGAAAGATCTATCACTTGGCAATCAAAATTATGACTAACACCCTACTTTTTCTGGAGATAATATATGCTAAGTGATTTTATTTCTTCCTGGAACATGGGTAATTTTTATTGTTATATTTCGTTTTATAACGCCTTACTCTACAATGTAGAGATTTGCAAGTATAAAGCCTAGGTTGCCATTTTCCCCCAGCAGTTTGGATCACTACGATTGGGTAACATAGGAGGTTATAAGTGAAAAACTTTGGCCTGCTCTAAAATAGAGTCTAACTTTCCCCTACGATCATCAGAAAGAGGTATGTCCTGAGTCATTTCCTTCCCTTTGCTACCACGTAATCACATAACTCTATTATATTATTTATCACAGATCTGTTTTCTCTAATGTTCTGGAAGTAGAAAATTAATTCTGGCAGTTTTGAGTCAACTTGCTATATGTATAGAAGCCATGATTTCTTTCTGTAATACGAATCAGAGGGACTAGTAGAGGAAAAGAACAAAAAGACTCAAATAGGGAATGGTACAGATACATGCATTTATATTATAGGAATTAAACTAAGTAAGCTTGGCCAACAACAAAGTGGGAAAAAAAAAAAACACCATGAATGTAGTGTAGGCAATTCTACCTGATATTCCACTCAATGATCTGATACCCCAGAAGGAGCAATGAGAAATAAAAACCTGTTTTTATTTTATCTCAGGTCAGGCATGACTTTTAGGGGAAAAAATAATAATATCTTTGCAGTATGTATGATTCAAGTATTTTAGACATAATTCAAAATTTTCAATCAATATCAACTCTAATAACACTAACAACTTCATCTAGTGTTTGACTGGAAAAACAAAACATAATTTCTTCCAAAATTGAAAAAAAACAACTGCTTTGGTCATAGGATTTAGTTTTAAATTATCTCTGCACTATACAGATAATTCATAATATTTCATTAGATTATCTTGACAATACAATATTTTTGCCTGATGTGCTAACTTTAGAACCTGATTCTCACATATGATTCTTTGGTATGCTGTAGCACTACGTATAATATTTAGTATAAGCTAAATTTTTTTTTCCAGTGTTATTTTTAAACCCAATAAATAATAGCTATGAAATTTCTATTTTTTCACTAAATTATAATGGTTTAACTGTTTGAGAAATAGTTACTTTTGAATATGTTCTTTTTTTTTTTGTTAAGTAGAAAAAAGTACACAAAATACCTTTGAATACTCAGGAAATGCTAACATAATAGCTTGTAGTAGAGTGAAATCTTGAAAAACTATGGGGTAGTAAGTAAATAATACCAATATTCTTGTCACAAATAAATTAGAAATTACATACAGTAGCTAAACAGATGCAGGTGTAAGACTAATTGGTCAAGCATACATTTCTGAAGGCACTTCTTAGAGCTACTTAAAAATTCCTATACATATTTTAACTTTTTATTCAAAATAAAACTTAAAATTTCTCATTTTGATTTAGAATCGCTCTCACTATATAAGTATGTGTTTGTAACAGTCACACCCAAGGGCATATGAAACTATGGGTGTGCAGCTGCACAGATTAAAATTTTTTTCCATAATACCAATGTATACAGATTATATTTGTATCGTTACCAAATGATTTTTTGAGGAGGGTAGAGGCTAGCCCCATTAACAAGCTTTCTTAGACTCATGAACCATCAAGAAAAAAAAAAAAAAAAGTGTGCCTATTACAAGTTGCTGTATACTAGATCTGCCTATACACTCCCATTTTTAAGCAGCATAGCTATGGCCTTGCTAAGAAATAAAGAGAACTGCAACAGTCAAAACTATCATATTTGGTTTTTAAGTAGTGACAATATTATCACCCTTAAGTTATTATGTACATTTAAATGGTAAGAAAGAATTATTAACAATAAAACAATAGAATGTTGTCCGTACCAGCACTAAAATGACAATTTCTGAAATAAGATGTGAATGCTAGACATGCGCAGAGAATGTTAGATACTGTCTGCAGGTGAACTTAAAATCTAAAACATAGAAATAGTTTAATGAAAGCAGATATTAACCCCTAACCACTACCACAACACTATAAATTCTTCCTCCAAAGAAAAGAAATGTCACTAAACTACACAAGCTTATTTTTAAAAACTCAACTGCTGCTAGGTTCAATAAAATAAGAAAACCAAAGCACATGGTTGGTATATTTCATAAAAGTCATGTTCTATACCAACAAAGATTTAAGACGGAATTATCATTTGTAAAAGATGTTCACGGTCAGAAGAGGAAATACATTCTTGGCTTAGGAATTAAGCCATGGCCACAGACTGGCGGGGGGGGTGGGGGGGTGGGGGAGTAGTGTTATCTGATATTTGATTTAAAGTACAGTCTCACACAGTTGAACAAAATGTCTCAACTAAAACAGCTATGCGGGGGGCGGGGGGGGGGTGTTAATCATGCTAGAATCAGAAGCACATACCTGAACAAATAAATGTTATCTTTATTTCAACCTGCCTCTAGTTATTCTTTAAGCTACTTTAAATAATGAACTACCTCAAAAGTAAATTGAACCAGGAACCACAGAATGTCCTTACGGTAGTTAGCTGCCATGTGTTGTCACGATTCATGGAGACCCCATGAGCAACATAACAGAACGCTACCCAGTCCTAGTACCATTCTCATGAACAGTTATGGATGGACCGTTGTGATCCATAGGGTTTTCACTGGCTCATTTTTAGAAGCAGATCACCAGGCCTTTCTTCCTAGTCTATCTTAGCCTAGAAGCTCTGCGGAAACCTCTTCAACATCATAGCAATACGCAAGCCAAAACTGACACTGGTGGCTGTGCACGGGGTGCGCTGGCGGGAAATCTAACCTGGTGTCCTGTGTAGAAGGCAAGACTTCTACCACCGAGACACCAATACCTCACATAGAATTTCCTAACTAATTACAAATAAACCACACCACACTGATTCAACAAAAAGGAGGTTTCTATGAAGCAATCTCTTACACTTTTTAAGCATTTGGCTAAATATATTCTGTAGGCTTTCTAAAACCAGATAATTATTTTTTTAATGCCAGCTAATTAATCACTAAATCTTAGGTATTAGTCTATAAGCAAAGGTTTAAAGCCAAAATTACTTCGCGTTAATAAAAACTGCAAGTTGGAATTTTCCTTTTTCAATATAACATTTAGTATATATTTCCTCTTGAAACACACATTTACAATTATTTAGCAGCATTAGTCTTGTAATTCAAAGCTCTATAAGCACAGCAATGGAATTGAGCAAAAAGGTCTTTCATAGTTATATCTTTATCAACAGGGTAACCTTGAGAATGCCATCAGGAATCAGTCATTCAAATCTAAATTACTTGCCCTCAATTCCACAAGGCATTTTAAAACAATGCTATTATGACCATATATCTCACAAGCTTTATGATACTTAAAGTCATTATGCAAGTACAAAATAACGAAACTGTTCAAAACTTGGGACAAAGCATTCAAAGAATCTCATACAAGAGATGAGTATTGCTTTTCTGTTAGAATCTAAAGGCAGTTCAGCTGCACATTGTTGACAGTCATGCTGAATGTTTTCAACACCTACCAATGTAGGTCATTATTTTTTCTCATAATGCTTTAGGTAGAGAAGAAAATGTTCATAAAGTAAAAAAGAATTTGCTTTCCAAAATACAGAGCTTAAGATTCTCCCCCACCCGCCCCCCACCATCCCCAGCCCTGCACTATTGTAGCCAGTACCTATAGAAACTGGGAGAAAATTGGACATCTATATAAAAGGAAGCCCATAGAATGTAAAAAGAGGAACTAAATTTCAAAAAATTTACAACATTCAGTCACATGGCCCCTCTAGAAACTATTAGTCTGATCTAATTTGGTTCTAGATTAAACAAAAACTAAGCAGTAAAATGGCATTCCTTTCCAGGCAACTACATGTTTATTCAGGCAGAGATCACAAAACAAATAAACAATTTCTATGAGTCGGAATTGAATTGACAGCAACAGGGTTTTTTTAAGCCCACAAAAGAAGTTAGTAGAAAAGAAATCCTCACAACATTTTCTGGTAAGAAAATTAAGAATTAGAGAAAGTAACTTGCCCAAATTCTCATTAGTATTTCATGCAAAGTCTACTGTATCTGACTTTCCCATCATTAACTTACTCTTTAAAAAAAAAAAACCCATTGTCATTGAGTCGATTCCAACACATAGTGACCCTATAGGACAGAGCAGAACTGTCCCACAGGGCTTCCAAGGAGCACCTGGTAGATTCGAACTGCTGACCTTTTGGTTAGCAGCCAAACTCTTAACCAATGTGCCACTAGGGTTTCTATACAGAAAATAACGGTGCTTTTAAAAACAGGTGCATCTTAGACTCAATACAATACAGTAGTGAGGGACAGATTGAAATAAACTTACTCTTTTAGTAAAATTTAATAGGGTTTACCACTTGGTTCTCTTGTTTCTTCCCTAGCCTTGTTTGACACCATACTCACCTGATCTGCATTTCTCACTGGCAGTTCCTTCTTTGGCTCATTGTCCCAAAACTCTAAACGCTGGAGTTCACCAGAACTGGGTGAGTTCAAAGTTCTCTACTCTTCTCTATGAAGACTCACTTCTTAAATGAAATCATGCAGTTCCAAGGCTTGAAGATTATATTTATATACATAGTGAAGAATCTTAAATATGCATCTCTATTAGCAAGAGAGATTAGCACAGGCTCATAAATCCAATTACTATTTAACATTTGCACTTGGAGGTCTACCAGGTATTTCAACTCAATATGGTCCAATGAAAATGATTGATTTTTTTTTTACCCTCAATCATTCTCTCAGGTCCAAAAACCTAGGAGTCATCAAAGATGCCTCTGTTTCTCTCAAATGTGACATCGAGTACACAAGGCAAGTGCTACTGGTTCCCTTTTTAGAAGATGAAATATATATCCGAGCTCAACTCAACACCTATGACATCTCTACAACTTTCATTCAGGGTATCAACATGTTTTAGGTGAATACTCCAAAAGCCACCTAACTGGTAACACAGCTTCCAACCCTTGCCACAATACAATTCTTCTACAAAGCCAATGTAACCTGTTCAAACCAGAAAGCAGATCTGATCATTGTAACACTCAAACATTTTAAATGGCTTTCCCAAAATCACTCAGTAGACTTGCTTTTACTTCTCATTGGACAGAAACGAAATCAATATAAAGCACAATTTCAAGAGTAGGTAGGAAAGCAGCAATGAGGCAAAACAAGGGAAACTACCAAAACTTAATCAATCTCTTAATGATATCTTTAGAAGATGAGATTACCTAAATTTTAGGGAACTCTTTCACTTCTCTTCCTTTATGGTATAATCTGGGTCCTATTTTAAATTATGAAAATATTCTCCTATGTTATATTCTAGAAATTTGTTTTGCTTTTCACAATTAAAATTTAAGATCCATTTGGAATTAACGTTTTTGTCAGTTATGGTGTGAAGGAAAACCTGTGCATGTGTGTGCGCATGCTGCTGTCCCGCGAGAGCTTAACACAGTATTTGACAATTTAATACATATTTGATGAAATTGGTGAATATCCCCTAGGAGTAGGGTCCCACAAAACATGCTTTGTAAAACTATGTGATTAAAAAAAAAAAAAAAATCACACCATAAGCAGCATAATACAGTGGGTCAGAATATGGATCCTGAAATCAGATGGATATATATATCCATCTGCCAACACTACTGCAATAATACTTTTATAGTAGATGAAGTGAATATGTATATGTATGATTGTTTCTGGTCTCTCTATTCTCTTTCATTCATCTATTTGCCTATTCCTGTGCCAATACCAAAATATTCATTCTCAATTAAAAGAAACATAACAAAGGCTTCATATCCAGTAGTTTAAATCCTCGAATGTTGTATTTCTTCATGTGTATACTGGATTATCCTTGGCCCTCTGCATAGCTGTAAAAATTTTAAAATCAGCTTGTTAATTTCCCCAAAAGTGCTGGTATTTTAATTGTGATTAAATCTACCGATCTATTTGGGGAAAACTGACAATATGAGAATACTGAGTGAATTCAATCATGGGAACAGGTCTTCATGGTCTCTAGTCAAAGTATTAGGGTTTTCAGGTAGAGGTCTTGCATTAGATTTATTCCTAGGTAACTGGGTTTTTTTTAAATGTATAATGTGTACAACAACAAAAACCACAAATTAAGTGCCCCTTAAGTAATAAATCCTTATTTCCCCCTCCTCCTGGCCCTTGGCAACTACTAAAAAACCTCTGTCTCTATACATTTGCCTATTCTAAATATTTCATATGAGTGAGGTCATACAGTTTTTGTCCTTTTGTGTCTAACGTATTTTGCTCAGCATAATGTTTTCAAGGGTTTATTCATGTCACTGTTGTTAGGTGCCATCAAGTCAGTTTCAACTCATGGCAACCCTATATACAACAAAATGAAACACTGCCCGGTCCTACACTATCCTCACAATCATTGTTATGTTTGAACCCATTGTTGCAGCCACTCTGTCAATCCATCTCGTTGAGGGTCTTCCACTTTTTCACTGACCCTCTGCTTTACCAAGCATGATGTCCATCTCCAAGGACTGATGCCTCCTGATAACATGTCCAAATTATGTGAGACAAAGTCGCACCATCGTCACTTCTAAGGAGTATTCTGGCTGTACTTCCTACAAGACAGATTTGTTCATTCTTTCTGGCAGTCCATGGTATATTAAGTATTATTCGCCAACATCATAATTCAAAGGCATTCATGTCATAGCTGTATCAAAACTTCATTACTGATTATGGCTGAATAATATTTGATTTTAAGGATATACTACATTTCATTTATCCACTTGCTGATGAACACTTGCGTTGTTTCCACCTTTTGGCTGCTGTGAACAATGCTGTTATGAACGTCGTTGTACATGTTTGAGTCCCTGCTTTGAAGTCTGTTGAGTATATACCCAGGAATAAATTAGCGGATAATATGGTAAGTCTACATTTAACTTTTTTGAGGAACTGTCAAATTGTTTTAGAAAGCGATTACAGCATTTTATATTCTTTCTAGCAATTCTACACATGGTTTTAATTTTGCCACATTGTTTCCAATACTTGTTATTTTCCATTTTTCTGATATTAGTCATCCTAGTGAGTGTGAAGTGGTATTTCATTATGATTTTGATTTATATTTCCCTAATAATTAATAACCTTGGGCATAATTTCATATTCTTATTGGCCAACTGAAAAACTGGAAGTCATCAAAAAGGAAATGGACAACACAAAGACTAATATCCTAGGAATCAAGTGCGCTAAAATGGACTGGTGGTGACCATTTTGAATTGAACAATCATGGCCTACTATACAGAGACTGACAAAATGAAGAGGAATAGTGTCACATTCGTCAAAAAAAAAAAAAAAATTTTTTTTTTTTTTCAAAATCTATCCTGAGGTATGATGCTCAGTGATAGGATAATATCCATATGCCTACAAAGAAGGCGAGTTTCTATAACTATTAGTCAAATTCAGGCACCAACCGCTAATGCCAAAGATAAGATTTTTACCAATTTCTGCAGTCTAAAATTGATCAAACAAGCAATCAAGATGCACCGATAATTACCAGTTATTCGAATGTGAAAGTTGGAAAAAGAAGGACTGGTAGTTGAATTATATACTCTTGGTAATAGAAATGACACCAGAGATCACAGGATAGAACTTTGGGAGACCAACAACTTCTTCATTGCAAATAACTTTTTCAACAATGTAAACAGCAGCTACACATGTGGACCTCACCAGGTGGTGAGGAATACACAGGAATCAAACTGACTGCATCTGTGGAAAGAGAAGATGGAGAGGCTCAATATCATCAGTCAGAAGAAGGCCAGGGGCCGACTGAGGAACCAACCATCAACTGCTCATATGCGAAGCTGAAGAAAATTTGAGCAAGTCCACCAGAGTCAGAATATGACCTTCAGTATATTCCACCTGAATTTAGAGACCATCTCAAGAATAATTTTGGTGCCATGAACACTAAGGACCGAAGGCCAGATGAGTTGTGGAATGACATCAAGACATCATACATGAAGAAAAGTAAAAAGGCAGGAAAGAAAGAGAAGACCAAAATGGATATCAGAGGAAACTCTGAAACTTGGTCTTGAACATGGAGTAAATTAGGCAAACGGAAGAAATGATGAAGTAAAAGAGCTAAACAGAAGATTTCAAAGGGCAGCTTGAGAAGACAACATGAAGTATTATAATGAAATGTGCAAAGACCTGGAGTTAGAAAACCCAAAGGGAAGAACACACTCAGCATCTCTCAAGCTGAAAGAACTGAAGAAAAAATTCAAACCCTGAGTTGCTATACTGAAGGATTCCACGGGGAAAATATAGGAACAACACAGAAAGCATCAAGAGAAGATGGAAGGAATACACAGAGTCATTATACCAAAAAGAATTGGTTGTTGTTCAACCATTTCAGAAGGTAGAATATGATCAAGAACCAGTGGTACTGAAAGAAAATCCAAGCTCCACTGAAGGGAATGGCAAAAGACAAGGCTCCAGGAATTAATGGAATACCAATTGAGATGTTTCAACAAAATGATGCAGCACTGGAGGTGATCACCCGTCTATGTCAAGAAATTTGAAAGATAGCTTCCTGGCCAACCTACTGGAAGAGATTCATATTTGTGACCATTCCAAAGAAAGGCGATCAAACAGAAATTAGCGAACAATATCATTAATATTACATGCAAGTAAAATTTAACTGAAGATCATTCAAAAGCAACTGCAACAATACATGGACAGGGAACCACCAGAAGCTCAAGCCACATTCAGAAAAGGATGTGGAACAAGGATTGTCACTGTTGATGTCAGATGGATCCTGGCTGAAAGCAGAGAATACCAGAAAGGTGTTTAACTGTGTTTTATTGACTACGCAAAAGCATTTGACTGTGTGGATCATAACAAAGTATGTATAACATTGTGAAGAATGGGAATTCCAGAACACTTAATTGTCCTTGTGAAGAACCTACACATAGATCGAGAGGCAGTCGTTCGAACAGAACAAGGGGACACTGTGTAAAGTCAGGAAAGGTGTGCATCAAGGCTGTATCCTTTCACAATACCTATTAAATCTGTGGAGCCCTGGTGATGTAATGGTGAAGACTTTGGCTGCTAATCAAAAGGTTGGCAGTTCAAATCCACCAGCCACTCCTTGGAAACCCTATGGAGCAGTTCTACAGGGTCACTATGAGTCAGAACAACTCAACAGCACTTAACAATAACAACAATATTCAATCTGTATGAACAGTTCTTTTTCAAGATTGCTTTGGCTATTCAGGGCCACTTGCAATTCCATATGAATTTGAGAAGTAGCTTTAACACTTGTACAAATAAAGAAGGCTGTTACAACTGATTTATTTATTGTATTTTACATAAAGGTTTACAGAACAAACTAGTTTCTCATTAAAGTCAGTACACATACTGTTTTATGACAATGGTTAACAACCCCATGACATGTCAATACTCTCCCTTCTTCACCCTGGGTTCCCTATTAACAGTTTTCCTGTTCCCTCCTGCCTTTTGGTCCTTGTCCCTGGGCTGGTGTGCCCCTTTAGTCTTATTTTGTTTTATGGGCCTGTCTCATCTTTGGCTGAAGGGTGAACCTCAGGAGTGACTTCATTACTGAGTTGAAAGGGTGTCCAGGGGCCATACTCTCAGGGTTTCTCCAGTTTCTGTCAGGCCAGCAAGTCTGGTCTTTCTTTTTGAGTTAGAATTTTGTTGTACATTCTTCTCCAGCTCTGTCCAGAACCCTCTATCGTGATCCCTGTCAGGGCAGCCAGTGGTGGTTGCCAGGCACCATCTATTTGTACTGGACTCAGCCTGGTGGAGGCTGTGGTAGATGTGGTCTGTTAGTCCTTTGGACTAATCTCTCCCTTGTATCTTTAGTTTTCTTCATTTTTCCTTGCTCCCAAAGGGGTGCTGTTATAATTTTGATAGTTGTGTTGAATCTACAGGTTGCTTTGGGTAGTTCTGACATCTTATTGCTGTTGTTGTTAGGTGCTGTTGAGTTGGTTTTGACTAATAGCAACCCTATGTACAACAGAATGAAGCACTGCCCAGTCCTGTGCCATCTTCATAATCATTGCTATGCTTGAGTCCATCATTTTAGCCACTGTGTCAATTCACCTTAAGTGTCTTCCTCTCTTTCACTGACCCTCTACCTTACCAAACATGGTATCCTTCTTCAGTGACTCCCCCTTCCTGATAACATGCCCAAAGTACGTGAGACGAAGTCTCACCATCCTCGCTTCTAAGGAGTGCTCTGGCTGTATTTCTTCCAGGACAGATTTGTTCATCCTTCTGGCAGTTCATGGTATATTCAATATTCTTCCCCAACACCATAATCCAAAGGTGGCAATTCTTCTTCTGTCTTCCTTATTCATTGTCTAGCTCTCGCATGCATACAAGGTGACTGAAAATACCATGGCTTGGGTCAGGCACACCTTAGTCTTCAAAGTGACATCTTCGCTTTTTAACTTTTAAAGAGGTCTTTTGACTAGCAAATAGCCATCTAAGACGTATCAGTTGGTCTCAACCTAACTGGAACAAAGCAGAATGAAGAACACCAAAGATAAAAGGAAAATATGAGCCCAAGAGACAGAAAGGGCCACATAAACCAGAGATTCCATCAGCCTGAGACCAAAAGAACTAGATGGTGCCTGGCTACCACCAACGACTGCCCTGACAGGGAACACAACAGAAAATCCCTGATGAGCAGGAGAAAAGTGGGATGCAGACCTCAAATTCTAGTAAAAACACCAGACTTAATGGTCTGACTGAGACTGGAGGGACTCCAAAGGTCATGGCTCCCAGACTCTTTGGTAGCCCAAAACTAAAACCATTCCCAAAGCCAACTCTTCAGACAAAGATTAGACTGGAGTATAAAACATTAAATGATACTGGGAAAGACTGTGCTTCTTAGCTCAAGTATGCGCATGAGACTATGTGGGCAGCTCCTGTCTGGAGGCGAGATGAGAAAGCAGAGGAAGACAGGAGCTGGTGGAATAGCATGGGAAATACAGGGTGGAGAGAAGGAGTGTGCTGTCACATTGTAGGGAGCGCAACTAGGGTCACATAACAATGCATGTATAAATTTTTTATGAGAAACTGACTTGAATTTTAAACTTTCACTTAAAGCGCAAGAGAAAATAAATGAAACGATAAATAAAGAGATCTTCTGAGGCAGATTTGTACAATGCAGTATGTCATTTAATTTCTTGACTGCTGCTTCCATGGACGTTAATTGTAGATCCAAGTAAAACGAAATCCTTGACAACGTCAATACTTTCTTTGTTTATCATGATGTTGCTTATTAGTCCAGTTGTGAGGATTTTTGTCTTCTTTATGCTGAGGCGTAATCCATACTGAAGGCTGTATTCCTTGATCTTCATCAGTAAGCGCTTCATGTCTTCTTCACTTTCAGCAAGGAAGGTTGTGTCACCTGCATATGACAGATTGTTATATAATGCCTCATTCTTCGTCATATATTCTGTCTTCTCAGATTATCTGCTCAGCATACAGACTGAACAATTATGATGAAAAGATACAAGCCTGACGCACCCCTTTCCTGACTTTAAACCACACAATGCCCCCTTGTTCTGTTCAAACGACTGCCTCTTGGTCCATGTACAGGCTTCGCATGAGCACAATTTAGTGTTCTGGAATTCCCACTCCACAAGCAGAGGATGTCTTTCTAAAAAAAACTTATTTAGGTCTTCTTTAATCCCTCTCAGCAATGTTTTATAGTTTTCAGTGAACAAGTTAAATTTATTCCTAAATATTTTATTCTTTTGGATAGTATTTACAATGGATGGTGTTACGGATTAAATTGTAGCCCTGAAAAATGGGTGTTGTAACTCCTAACCCCTATACCTGTGGTTATAACCCCATCTGGGAGTGGGTTTTCTAAGTTACGTTAGGAGGCCTTATGAGTGTACAGTGTGTTTTAAGCCAATCACCTCTGAGATATAAAAAGAGCAGATTAGGCATAGATCATTGAGCAGAGATGGATGCCACACAACATGAAGATCACCAGGAAGCCAAAGAACAAGAACCTTCCCCTAGAGATGATGGGGAAGAAAGCCTTCCCCTGGAGCCAGTGTCCTGAATTTGGATTCTAGCCTCTTAAATTGTCAGAAAATAAATTTCTGTGGTTAAAGCTACCTATTTGTGATATTTCTGTTATGGCAGCACTAGGTAACTAAGAAGCTGGTATTGCTTTCTGAATTTGTTTTTCAGATTGTTCACTGTTGGTGCATCAAAAGGAAACTGTTTTTATGTGATCTTGTACCTGCAACTTCACTGAATTCATTTTTTGCTCTAATAGCTTTCTTGTGGATTCTTTGGGATCTTCTATATAAAGGATCGTGCCATCTGCAAATAGAAATAGTTTTACTTCTTCCTTTCTAATTTGAATCTCTTTTATTTTTTTGTGAGTCTTATACCTTTTTTGCCCTTCGTTTATAGTGTACTGTCTTTTTTTGTGTTTCACTGATTTTCTCCTTTTCATTAATACATATTTTTTTAGATACTTTCTTTGTGGTGACCGTGGGTTTCATTTAACATTTTAAATTATAACAACCTAGTTTAAATTGATACCAACTTAACTTCAATAACATACAATAAATATTCCCATACTGTTCCTCACCCTTCCCTATTTATGACCACTGCAGCCATCCTGTGTCTTCTGCCTCATACTATGATAAGAACACCATTATTTCTCATGTCTGAGTCTCAAAACATAATTTCTAAATGGTACTGAAGAAAGTGAACAACCACAAATTCAAAGCAAGATAGAAGAAATACGGTTAAGAAAGGATGTGGAATTGAGAAAGAATAGTAGAACAAACTGAGCTGTAAATTTAACAAATGACAGAAGTTAAGGAAGGAGTTCCACTGCCCTGAAAGAAAAGTAAATCAGAAAGCTTAAAATTAGTACCCTGAACAATGTCTGGCACATAGACTCTCATTAAATACTCATGGGAAGATCAATGAATTAATAAAGCACTGACTCACAGAGCTACCTCATAGCAATTTTCAGGTGGTATTTACAGGCCAAGAAAAGTCTGGTACTGAGCTGGAATAAAGTAGGGAACAAAGAACCTCAAAGAAGGTTTCAAAAGCAAATGGCAATAAGTAACTTTTTTAAGTGACCGTATGTACCAATATAGCAAATCAGCTTTTCTGTAATAACACTAACATATACATAAAATCAAATAAATAAATGTTTTCACCTTAACTCTCACATAGCAAGAACAAAAAATTTTACATGTCAATGAGAGAAAAAGTAGGGGAGGGAAGAAAGACTAAGAAAAGAGAAGAAGTAGTAACCCTCAAAGTTTGGCCCCATCCAAGACTCTTCCAAAATCTACAGTTTGGTCATATACTGGAAAATCCGCTGAAACACAAACATTCTTGCTATATTGTTTAGAAACCACTAAATTAGACACACATGGAAAATGCACTTTTTCTACTCCATGGAAAGTTCAAAGTAAAAAAATATGTATAGACAAGCAAATAGCTGTATATTTATCTACAAATAAACTTTGTTGTTATTATATAAAAAAAAAAAAAATCACATGTTAAAGAACCAAAACACAATACTTGAAAAAAATCAAACATCTTCTTTAATGAGTGGGATTTACTAAGCAACACCCTTTTGTTTCAGTGTATCAGGTTTAATTCCCATGACTAGCAGCTTGGTTTGGCAGTCTCAATGCAAAAGGCAAATAATTCATAAAAGTTTGACAATATTATTTTTAGTTCACATGTTTCTTGGATTGACTCCACAAATGCTTCTACTTTATGCTACTCTAGAGACTCCATTCAGACACAAATACATTTGTTAGCCATGGTGAGGCTGAAGGACACAGCCAGTATATATACCAACATATTCTGAGAATCTAAATTGATACATCTCATTTAGGCAGACATTTAGAACACAATTTTAAAATGATTGTTGTTGCTTCTAAATCGAGTCAATGAAGTGTGCCAGTATAATTCAGACTACACAACACTATCTACCAGAAGTCTGTTTCTAATAATGATTAGGGAAGTCTTCAATGATCATGACCTGATAAATTTAACAATTTAATTGAGCTCTCTTACATAAAACAGTGTTTGAGAATGGTCACTTAAAACATCTTGCAAACAGTGTGAAGCACAAAACATTTTTATTTTTAATGAGGGAGAAATATATCTAAAGTTAGAACTTAACACAAACATCTGAATCAATTGTTTTCCCAACTACTTCTAAACAAAATATTTCAAATTCCACACAAGGTTCTATAAACCCATGAGTACTTGCTCTAATCTTGACACTGAATTTGGATCATCTCCATGGAGGAAATTCATGAACCAGATGTGAATTTATTCTTCCAGATGCATTTTTTATGCATGAAGAAAAAAATAAAACATTTCTTTACTGCCTTTATTTGAAGTCACTTAAAAATACTCTAAGATATAGGAAAAAAAAAATCTTACAAATTCTGAATCTCCCATTACCATAATCATTCATTTACTGTACTATTATTAAATTAACTAAACTACATATACAGTTGATACATTATCAATGAACATTAAGGTAACTAGTAAACCAGTATTAGTTCACCTTTATGATCCACCATTTTTCTAAGTATTCAGTAGCCACACTAATAACATAAATTGTTTAAAACAATTTTCGTTTTGCCATTTTATGGAAATTAAAGAGGAAAAAAACACTTCTCAATTTTAACTAAAATGTTACAACTTCAAAATTTAAGATAAATTACTACACACAAGGAAAAAATGGATCTATACAAACGAGTAAATCACAGCAAAATCTAATTAATAATATGCCTGGATCCAATTGTATAAGTTTTTAACTATTTTATAATACCAACAACAAAATTAAAAAATTTAATAGCACAAAACCCAACCTGAATGATACTAAGAGCACAACTAACTAGAAACAAACAAACGTAGCTGGTTCCTTTGGCACATACATTTTTTCTGCCTTTCTGCTTAAAGTCAAATCAAGAATATGGATAATTTTATTAAGATAGTTAATTTAATCCAGGAAAAAGGATGAGCACGCATGTTAAACAGTTACAATAGTTGTAAGCAGGCATAACTTTAATAAATACTAATCTTGTATAAAAATTGCTTAGCATGCTAAAAAAAGCAACCAGTCACGCCTCAATGCAAATTATACAAGTATAAATACATACACACAAACACATTAAAGTGAGTTAAATTTTGTCCATCTTTTGTTTTTAATGATTTAATAAAAAGACGAAACAATGATATCCTGGCAAAGAATGAATATTTTATTTTAAATTTAATGTTATTTTTGTTAGGTGCTGTCAAGGTGGTTCTGACTCACAGCAACCCTATGTATAATAGAACAAAACACTGCTGGTCCTGTGCCACCTTCACAATCGTTGTTAGGCTTCAGACCATTGTTGCAGCCACTGTATCAATTCGTCTCATTGAAGGTCTTTCTCTTTTTCTCTGACCCCCTAATTTATCAAGCACGATGTCCTTCTCCAGGGACTGGTTCCTCCTAATAACATGTCCAAAGTACGTGAGACGAAGTCTCACCATTCTCACTTCTTCCAAGGCAGATTTGTTCATTCTTCTGGCAGTGCATGGTACATTCAATATTCTTCGCCAACACCACAATTCAAAGGTTATCAATTCTTCTTCAATCTTCCTTATTCACTGTCCAACTTTCACATGCATATGAGGCAAATGAAAATACCATGGCTTGAGTCAGGAGCACCTTAGTTCTCACAGTGACATCTTTGCTTTTTTAACACTTGAAAAAGGTTTTTGGCAGCAGATTTGCCCAATGCAGTAAGTCGTTTGATTTCTTGTCTGCTGCTTCCATGAGCACTGATTGTGGATCCAAGTAAAATGAAGTCCTTGACAATTTCAATCTTTGCTTTGCTTATCATGATGTTGTTTATTGGTCCAGTTGTGAGGATTTCTATTTTCCTTATATTGAGGTACAATCCTCTTTGATCTGTACTTGCTGATCTACATCAGGAAATGTACTCTTTGATCTACATCAGTAAACACTTCAAGTCCTCTTCAATTTCAGCAAGCAAGGTTGTGTTATCTGCTTACCGTAGGTTATTAATGAGTCTTCCTACAATCCAGATGCCACATTCTTCTTCATATAGTTCAGCTTCTCGGGTTATCTGCTCAGCATACAGATTAAATAAGTATGGTGAAAGGATACAACCCTGACACACACCTTTCTTGACTTTAAACTACGCAGAATCCCCTTGTTCTGTTTGAACAACTACCTCTTGGTCTATGTACAGGTTTTGCATGAGTACAATTAAGAGTTCTGAGATTTCCATTCTTGGGAATGTTATTCATAATTTGTTAGGATCCACACCATTGAAGGCCTTTGCATAGTCAATAAAACACAGGTAAACATATTTCTGGTATTCTCTATTTTCAGCCATGATCCATCTGGTATCAGCAATCATGTCCCTGATTCCACATCGTTTTCTGAATCCAGTTTGAATTTCTGGCAGTTCCCAGTCAATATATTCCTGCAACCGCTTTTTATGGTTTTCAGCATAATTTTTTTTTATGATTTTCAGCATAATTTTACTTGTGCATGACATTAATGATATTGTTTGATAATTTCCACATTCTACCGGATCACCTTTCTTTAGAATGCACACAAATATGGATCTCTTCTAGTCAGCTGGTCAGGCAGCTGTCCTCCAAATTTCTTGGCTAAGTCAAGTGAGCACTTCCAGCGTTTTATCCTTTTGTTGAATTATCTCAATAGGTATTCTGTAAATTTCTGCAGTCTTTTTTTCACCAATGCCTTCGGTGCAGCTTGGACTTCTTCCTTTAGTACCTACTGGTTCTCGATCATATGCTACGTCCTGAAATGGCTGAATGTCGACCAATTCTTTTAGGTAGAGTGACTCTGTAGATATCTTCCATCTTCTTTTGAAGCACCCTGCATCATACAATATTTTCTCCATAGAATCCTTCAATAGTCCAATTCGAGGCTTGAATTTTTTCTCAGTTCTTTCAGCTGGAGAACCGCCAAGCTTGTTCTGCCCTTTTTTTCTAATTTCAGGTCTTTGCAGATGTCATTATAATACTTTGTCTTCTTGAGCTGCCCTTTGAAATGTTCTGTTCAGCCCTTTTACTTCCACATTTCTTCCATTTGCTTTAGCTACTCGATATTCAAGAGCAAGTTTCAGAGTTTCTTCTGACATCCATTTTGGTCTTTATTTTCTGTCTTTTCAATGACCTCTTCCTTTCTTCATATACAGTGCCCTTGATGTCATTCCACAACTTGTCTGGTCTTGTCATTAGTGTTCAAACATCAAATCTATTCCTGAGACTGTCATTAAATTCAGGTAGGATATACTCAAGGTCATACTTTGGCTCTTGCGGACTTGTTCTAATTTTCTTCAACTTAAACTTGCATATGAGCAATTGATGGTCTGTTCCACAGTCGGCCCCTGGCCTTGTTCTGACTGATGATATTGAGTTTTTCCAACTTCTCTTTCCACAGATGTAGTCGATTTGATTTCTGTGTATTCAATCCAGTCAGGTCCCTGTGTGCAGTTACCATTTATGTTGGTGAAAAAAGGTATTTGCAACGAACTAGTTGTTGGTCTTGCAAAATTCTTATCATGCACTCTCTGGTGTTGCTTCTATCACCAAGGCCATATTTTCCAACTACTGACCCTACTTCTTTGTTTCCAACTTTCGCATTCCAATCACCAGTAATTATCAATGTATTTTGATTGCATGTTTGATCGATTTCAGACTCCAGAAGTTGGTAAAAAAAAACCTTGAGTTTCTTCACCTCTGGCCTTAGTGGTTGGTAAGCAAATTTGAATAACAGTCATATTAACTGGTCTTCCTTGTAGGCATATGGATATTATCCTAATACTGACAGTGTTGTACTTCAGGTTAGATCTTGAAATGTTCTTTCTGACAATGAATGTGACACTATTCCTCTTTAATTTGTCATTTCCGGAATAGGAGACATATGATTGTCCAATTCAACATGGCCAATACCAGTCCATTTCAGCTCACTAACACCTAAGATATTGCTCTTAATGTGGTCCATTTCATTTTTGACAACTGCCAATTTTCCTACATCCATAATTTGACATTCCACGTTCCGATTATTAATGGATGTCTGCAGCTGTTTCTTTTCATTCTGAGTTGTGCCACATCAGCAACTGAAGGTCGCAAAAGCTTGCCTCCCCCCACATCATTAAGGTCGACTCTAATTTGAGGAGGCAGCTCTTCCCTAGTTGTATTTTGAGTGCCTGCCAACCTGAGGGGCTCATCTTCCAGCACTGTATCAGACAATGTTCCACTGCTATTATGAATAGGTTTTCATTGGCCAATTTTATCAGAAGTAGACCTCCAGATCCTTCTTCCTAGTCTGAGTCTGGAAGCTCTGATGAAACCTGCCCACCAATGGTGACCCTGCTGGTATTTGAATTATACCAGTGGCAAAGCTTCCAGTATCACAGCAACACGCAAGCCACCACTGTACAATAAAATGACAGAACTGTGGTGGTTAAATTTAGTAACACGTTAATTTTCATAAAAATAGAATTATAAATGATTTCACAGAAATAGTTCTTGATTAAATGTAGAACACAACTCAAATTTCTGAAAAAGGCCAGACCTACTGGACCAATAGAAACTAGAGGAATCCCTGTGGTATTGCCTTATGATACCCTTTGAATTTGGTACTGAAGCCACTCCTGGAGGTCACCTTTCAGCCAAATAATAGATTGCCTTATAAAACAGATAATATCACCTGAGAGTAATGGGTCCCTTAATCGACTATATGAGACCAAACGGTCAACATTTACCCAAAAGCAAAGGTGAGAAGGCAAGGAGGGGAAGGGAGGCTAGATTGATGGAAACAGAACAAACAGAATGGAAATAATGAGAATGCTGACACACTGTGATAACTGTAATCAATGCCAAGGAACAATCTGAATAAAAACTACTAAACTTACTATGTAAACTTTCAGTAAAAAACACAATTAAACAAAAAGAAACAGATTATGGTTACTCCAAGAACTCATATTCTAAATTAAGATCTAAATATTTTCCTAGGTATGAAATATTTTTAAAGTAATTACTTTTCAATTTAAGGAGTATAAATGATTCTATATACATATCAGAAATAAGTGTCAAGTAGTAAATAAGAATATATATGCTTTGGGATTCAGTAAAACTGCAGAAGCACTCAAATAACAGAAACAGTTCTTCTTTTCTAATACGATAAATTATGAGAAATAGATTATTTTACACCAAAACACACTTAACACTTACCAGTGTTATTCCAAGAACTCTTCAGCTTCTCTAAGAAATCCTCTCTGGAAATAAGTAACTGTGGTTGGATTTTAGACACAAATAAATTAAGGACAAAAATTTAACTTAAAACTGTTTAAAGAATATTTTCTACAAAATTCTATCAAGGGCAAAATCTACTCATTTGAGAAGAAACCACTTAAAAGTTTCATTTCGACTTCAAATTTGAATGAAATAAATGTTACCCTGAAGCACAGAAAGATGAAAAGTGTCTAACTGAAGAAATAAAATATCAGTGAGACTAGCCATGAACTATAAAATGCCATACTCCATACATGATCGGATTGAACCACTGATTTCTAAAACACATCTCGCTCTTTCCCTTATTTAAACTCATGAAAGAAAAAAAAAAAAAATCCAAGAGTAAATCTGGCATATACCATCAGATAATGATAACTCTAACCTTTAATAAATCAATTAGCAAGCATATCTTCGGGGAGAAGAAATTAGTAGGGTGAAAAAACAGAATATACAACTAAAAAGAGTAAAACCAAAGAACTAAGATTAAAGAAAGCAAAATCATTTAAATCTGACATATCTCTTTAAATAACAAAGTGCATGAAAAAAATGAGCATTTCTGTATTAATTAATTGGGTCAATGCTGAAAACAGGCTGAAGAATAAATAAGTAAAAACTACATTCAATTTGTATACTTACGACGCAGATCACAGAAGACTTTTTTGTGTTATCTTTTCCTCTTTTTTTTTTAAAGTATTTTAAAAATAATTTGTATTGTGCTTTAAGTCAAACTTTACAAATCAAGTCAGTCTGTCACATAAAAACCCATACACAACTTGCTACATATTCCCAATTACTTTCCCACCATGAGACAGCCCGCTCCCTCCTTCCACTGTCTCTTTTCATGACCATTTTGCCAGCTTCTAAGCCCCTCCACCCTCCCATCTGCCCTCCAGGAAGGAGATGCCAATACCATCTCAAGTGTCCACCTGAACCAAGCACCTCATGCCTCACCAGCATCCCTCTCCAACCCATCGTCCAGTCCAATCCATGTCTGACGAGCTGGTTCAGGGATGGTTCCTGCAGTAGGCCAACAGAAGGTCTGGGGGCCAAGATCACGGGGGTCCTTCTAGTCTCAGTCAGACCATTAAGTCTGGTCTTTTTATGAGAATTTGGGATCTGCATCCCACTGTTCTCCAGCTCCCTCAAGGGTTCTCTGTTGTGTTCCCTGTCAGGGCAGTCATCGGTTGTGGCTGGGCACCATCTAGTTCTTCTGGTATCAGGATGATGTAGTCTCTGGTTCATGTAGCCCTTTCTGTGTCTTGGGCTCGTTATTATCTTGCTTTCTTGGTGTTCTTCATTCTCCTTTGATCCAGGTGGGTTGAGACTCACTGACGCATCTTAGATGGCCGCTTGCTAGCATTTAAGACACCAGATGCCACTCTTCAAAGTGGAATGCAGAATGTATTCTTAATAGATTTTATTATGCCAATTGACGTAGATGTCCCCTGAAACCATGGTGCCCAAACCCCTGCCCCTGCTTTGCTGACCTTCAAAGCATTCAGTTTATTCAGGAAACTGCTTTGCTTTGGTTTAGTCCAGCTGTGCTGACCTCCACTGTGTTGAGTGATGTCCTTCCCTTCACCCAAAGTAGTTCTTGTCTACTATCTATTCAGTAAATACCCCTCTTCCACCATCCCTCGCTCCCCCCTCTCGTAACCACAAAAGAGCGTGTTCTCGGTTTAAACTATTTCTCAAGATCTTATAATAGTGGTCTTATACAATATTTGTCCTTTTGCAACTGACTAATTTCACTCAGCATAATGCCTTCCAGGCTCCTCCATGTTATGAAATGTTTCACAGATTCCTCACTGTTCTTTATCAATCTGTAGTATTCCATTTTGTGAATATACCATAATTTATTTATCCATTCATCCGTTGATGGGCACTTTGGTTGCTTCCACCTTTTTGCTATTGTAAACAGTGCTGCAATAAACAAGGGTGTGAATATATCTGCTCGTGCAAAGGCTTTTATTTCTCTAGGATATATTCCGAGGCATGGGATTCCTGGGTCGTAATGGGATTGCTGGGTTGTATGGTAGTTCTATTTCTAGCTGTTTACAGAAGGACCAAATAGATTTCCAAAGTGGTTGTACCATTTTACATTCCCACCAGCTGTGTAGAAGTGTTCGAATCTCTCCACAGCCTCTCCAACATTTATTATTTTGTGTTTTTTGGATTACTGCCAGCCCTGCTGGAGTGAGATGGAATCTCATTGTAGTTTTGATTTGCATTTCTCTAATGGCTAATGAGCAAGAGAAATGTTAGCCACCTGAATGTCTTCTTTAGTGAAGTGCCTGTTCATATCCTTTGCCCATTTTTTAATTGGGTTGTTTGTCTTTTTGTGGTTGAGTTTTAGCAGAGTCATGTAGATTTTAGAGATCAGGAGCTGGTCGAAGATCTCGTAGCTGAAAATTTTCTCCCAGTCTGTAGGTGGTCTTTTTACTCTTTTGGTGAAGTCTTTAGATGAGCATACGTGTTTGATTTTTAGGAGCTCCCAGTTATCTGGTTTCTCTTCAGCATTTTTAGTAATGTTTTGCATTCTCTTTAGGCCATGTATTAGGGGTTCTAACGTTGTCCCTATTTTTTCTTCCAAGATCTTTATCGTTTTAGATTTTATGCTTAGGTCTTTGATCCACTTGGAGTTAGTTTTTGTGCATGGTGTGAGGTATGGGTCCTGTTTCATTTTTTTGCAAATGAATATCCAGTTATGCCAGCACTATTTGTTAAAAAGACTATCTTTTCCCAATTAACTGACACTGGGCCTTTGTCAAATATCAGCTGCTCATATGTGGATGGATTTATGTCTGGGTTCTCAATTCTGTTCCATTGGTCTATGTGTCTGTTGTTGTACCAGTACCAGGGTGTTCTGACTACTGTGGCAGTATAACAGGTTCTAAAATCAGGTAGAGTGACTCCTCCCACTTTGTTCTTCTTTTTTAGTAATGCTTTACTTATCCGGGGTCTCTTTCCCTTCCACATGAAATTGACAATTTGTTTCTCCATCTCATTAAAAAATGTCATTGGAATTTGGATCAGAAGTGCATTGTATATATAGATAGCTTTCGGTAGAATACACATTTTTATAATGTTAAGTCTTCCTATCCATGAGCAAGGTATGTTCTTCCACTTATGTAAGTCTTTTTTGGCTTCTTGCAGAAGGGTACTATAGTTTTCTTTGTATAGGTCTTTTACATCTTCGGTAAGATTTATTCCTAAGTATTTTATCTTCTTGGGGGCTACTGTAAGCAGTATTGATTTGGTGATTTCCTCTTCGATGTTCTTTTTGTTGATGTAGAGGAATCCAACTGATTTTTGTATGTTTATCTTCTAACCTGATACACTGCTGAACTCTTCTATTAGTTCCAGTAGTTTTCTGGAGGATTCCTTAGGGTTTTCTGTGTATAAGATCATGTTGTCTGCAAATAGAGATACTTCTACTTCTTTCTTCCCAATCTGGATGCCCTTTATTTCTTTATCTAGCCTAACTGCTCTGGCTAGGACTTCCAGCACAATGTTGAATAAGAGTGGTGATAAACGGCATCCTTGTTTGGTTCCCTTTCTCAAGGGAAATGCTTTCACACTCTCTCCATTTAGGATGATGTTGGCTGTTGGCTTTGTATAAATGCCCTTTATTATGTTGAGGAATTTTCCTTTTATTCCTATTTTGCTGAGAGTTTTTATCACGAATAGGTGTTGAATTTTGTCAAATGCCTTTTCTGCATCAATTGATAAAATCATGTGTTTTTTGTCTTTTGTTTTATTTATATGGTAGATTACATTAATTGTTTTTCTAATATTGAACCATCCTTGCATACCTGGTATAAATCCCACTTAGTCGTGGTGAATTATTTTTTTGATATGTTGTTGAATTCTATCAGCTAGAACTTTGTTGAGGATTTTTGCATCTATGTTCATGAGGGATATAGGTCTGTAATTTTCTTTTTTTGTGGTGTCTTTAGCTGGTTTTGGTATCAGGGTTATTATACTAGCTTCACAGAATGAGTTAGAGAGTATTCTGTCCTTGTCTATGCTTTGAAATACCTTCAGTAGCGGTGGTGTTAACTCTTCTCTGAATGTTTGGTAGAACTCTGCAGTGAAGCTGTCCGGGCCAGGGCTTTTTTTGTTGTTGTTGGAAGTTTTATGATTACCTTTTCAATCTCTTCTTTTGTTATGGGTCTATTTAGTTGTTCTACTTCTGTTTGTGTTAGTTTAGGTAGGTAGTGTGTTTCTAGGAATTCATCCGTTTCTTCTAGGTTTTCAAATTTGTTAGAGTACAATTTTTCATAGGAATCTCATATGATTCTTTTAATTTCAGTTGGATCTGTTGTGATATGGCCCAGCTCACTTCTTATTCAAGTTATTTGTTTCTTTTCCTGTATTTCTTTAGTCAGTCTGGCCAATGGTTTATCAATTTTGTTAATTTTTTCAAAGAACCAGCTTTTGGGCTTGCTAACTCTTTTAATTGTTTTTCTGTTCTCTAATTCATTTAATTCTGCTCTAATTTTTATTATCTGCTTACTTCTGGTACCTGACAGTTTCTTTTGTTGCTCTCTATTTGTTCAAGTTGTAGGGACAGTTCTTTGATTTTGGCTCTTTCTTCTTTATGTATGAGTGCATTTATTGATATAAATTGACCTCTGAGCACTGCTTTCGCTGTGTCCCAAAGGTTTTGATAGGAAGTGTTTTCATCCTCATTCGATTCTATGAAATTCTTTATTCCCTCCTTAATGTCTTCTATAACCCAGTCTTTTTTGAAGAGGGTATTGTTCAGTTTCCAAGTATTTGATTTCTTTTCCCTGGTTTTTGTGTTATTGATTTTTACTTTTATGGCCTTATTCTACCAAGTTATTTTTAAGAAATAATGAAGCACTGTTCTGGCTGCCTGAGATTATTCTTTGATAACAATGGACATGTTTAAAATGGTATGCTTTGTAAATCTTATGTATTTTTATTCTTTATAAAATATTTGCAGAGAATAAATTGTAAAACATCAACAAATAAACTTGTTTCAACTGATGTATCTCTATAGGAATTATGACAGGTCAAATAGGAGAATAAAATTCCAAAACTTTTCTAAAAGTTTTAAAACATTAGTTAGAATATTACTACATTTATTTATCAATCAAATATTTATTGTAAGCCTACCACATGCCAGGTTTTTCACTAAGCGCTAGAGATGCATTTGGAAAATAAGTGAGACATGATCCTTGCCCTCATGTAGGTTTCATTCTAGAGGGGCAGTGAGACACAAATTAGTTACAACTGGGATGAGTACAACTGAAGAAAAGTTTCAATTTTCCATCTTCTGGAATATTTCATATAAGACAGAGTTGATTTATTATTTGATATTTTGGTAAAATTCATAGGTGAAATAACTGGAACTACTGCTTCTCTTAGTTTTTTTTTTTTTTTAACTAATGAGTATATTTGTATAATGGTTATAGTTCTTTTCAGATTTTCTATTTTTCAGTCAACTTTTGTAATTTACGTTTTTCTAGAAAACTAAAACTTCTAAATTTAATTCTAAATTTTCATATTTTTAGAATAAAGCTGTTCCAAGTTGCTATTATAATTTTTAAAATCTCAACATGTGCCCTCTGCATTCCTAATATCGTTAGTGTGTACTTCTTTTGTTTCGTGATTAATTTTGCCAAGGGGATCGTCCGAGTTCAAATACTGCCTCCACCATTTACTAAGTTATGTGGTCTTAGGTAAATCATTCAACTTCTCTGGGGCTCAGTTTCTTCAATTTTGAAAAAGGAATATAAATACTACCACCTTCAAAGGATTATTGAAGGGAGTAAAGGAGATAATACATGTTAAGTACTTAGAACATACTTGGCACGTAAGTGTTAATGAATATTAGCTATTTTTACTAAGTTTGGATTTATATTTATGCATCTTGTTTGGAACTTAGGACACGTCTCAAATTGCAGATTTCATGTTTTTCTTTAATTCTGGAAAATTTATAGTCACTATCTTCCTTTTAGTTATTGTCTCTTATCTATACTATTCATTCTTTCTTTCTGAAACTCCTATTAGACATAAGCTGGACCCTCTCATTCTATCTTCCAGGTTCTGACGCCCCTTACTTTTTTTTTTTTTTTTTTAAATCTATCTCTGTGCTGTTTTCTGGATGATAAATCACTCTTTCAATTAACCAATCCCCTCTTCAAATGATTATACTCTGCTCACCCCTCAGCCAAAGATAACACAGGCCCATAAAACAAAATGAGACTAAATGGGCACACGAGCCCATGGACAAGGTCTCGAAGGCAAAGGGGACAGGAAAACTGGTAACGGGAAACCCAATGTCAAGAAGGGGAAAGTGCTGACGTGTATTAGGGTTGGCGACTAAAATCACAAAACAATATGTGCATTAATTATTTGATGAGAAACTAATTTTCTCTGTAAACCTTCATCTAAACCAAAAAAAAAAACAAACCCATTGTGTCGAGTCAATTCCGACTCATAGCAACCCTACAGGACACAGTAGAACCGCCTCACAGAGTTTCCAAGGAGCTCCTGGTGGATTTGAACCGCCGACCTTTTGGTTAGGAGCCATAGCACTTAACCACTATGCCACCAGATGTTTCCAAACATTCACCTAAAGTACAATAAATAAATTTGGGGAGGGGAATGATTTTTGTCAAGCAGAATACTGGTGGCAGCTCATGAACGTGGCTGTGGGCACACAAGGCATAGGATGTTAAAGGTCAGTGACAAGGAAAATGTGTGCCAAAGAAAACTGCCCAGCTTGCCATCTTTGCTCTGTTTACTAGAGCTGGGGGAAGAATCTGAATATGTTGTTTCAAGTAATATTTACTGAGCACTGAATGTGGTCCAGACCAATGGGGATCTCAAGGAGGTTCTAGTTTAGCAAAATAAAAAGTGTGTTATGGATTGAATTGTGTCCCCCAAAATTGTGTGTCAACTTAGGTAGGCCATGACTCCCAGTATTGTGTGATTGTCCACCATTTTGTCATCTGATGTGATTTTCCTATGTGTCGTAAATCCTACCTCTATGACGTTAATGAGGCAGGATTCAATCTAGAAGATCAGGTTGTATCTTGAGTCGTTCTCTTTTATGATATAAAAGAGAGAAGTGAGCTGAGAGACAGAGGGGCCTCATTACCACCAAGCAAGAAGAGCCAGGAGTGCATGCATCCTTTGAACCCTGGATCCCTGCACTGAGAAGCTACTAGACCAGGGAAGACTGATGACAAGGACCTTCCCGAGAGCCAACGCAGAGAGAAAGCCTTCCCCTTGGAGCTGGAACCCTGAATTTGGAATTGTAGCCTCCTGAACTGTGAGAGAATAAACTTCTGTTTGTTAAAGCAAAAATAAATAAAGTTTTTTTTTTTTTTTAATGATTATATTCTGCTGTTTCACATACTGAGAATTATGACATGGCACAGAAAACAACACAAAGGTTTGTTAAATCAAAGCATAAATCTATCCACTCACACTTTAAGTTTTTTCCATTTCTAAGCATTGTTTGTTCTATTAAATCTTCCTGTTTCTCTTTCATATTGCACACATTTCCCATTATGGCTCCTATTTCTTCTTTCACCTCTAATCATTTTAAACAAACTTGTTTTATAGTCTCTTCGAGATTTTTCCATTCTATTCGGTTCTTATTGTGCGTATTTTGTTGCTTATTGTGTCTGTCTTCTGCATGGTAGTTTGTTTCCTTTTATGGTTTATAATGTCTATAAACTTAAACAGAGGTTGTTTTATTCTATGGGAGCCTTATTCTTTCTGAGCTATGGAAATATACCTATAGGACAAGTTGTTGAGCGTTTGCTTTGGCCAGGACCCCAGCCGCTGGAATGGTCCCAAATCAGGGAGATGGGAAAGGCATTCATCCACACCTGAGTTTGTATGAACTATTTACATATATGGAGCCCTGGCGGCCCAGTGGTTAAGAGACTGGATGCTAACCAAAAGATGGGTAGTTCAAATCCACCAGACACTCCTTGGAAATCCTATGGGGCAATTCTGCTCTGTCCTATAGGGTCACTATGAGTTTGAATCAACTCGACAACAACAGGTTTGGTTTTACGGGCATTTACATATATAGAGTTTTTGGGGTTTTTTTAATGTTACTCTAACTATGATATGGGTGATATTAATCATTTTTAATGAAATTCCTGGATTCAATGAGCAAATAAATATACGCCTCACAATCACTCTGGGAAAGAAATGGGGCAGAAATAGCTACCCCATTTTAAACATGAAGTTCTGAGGTTCAAAGCTGTTGGCTCTTATGCATACATAGAAATATACTACACTCTCACTTACTATTCTTTCACAGTACATACGTATCTGATTTCCTCTTATTGGTAACCATCTTTTTGGTTTCCTGCTAATTTTGGATATTAAATCCTATCACTCTTCCACCTTTTTTACTGCTTTAATTGTTAGTATACAATATTAATTGAGAATCCTAATCTACTAGACATATAACACTGCTATAAGCATTATGAAAATACCATATATCCTCAATTCTAAGACGTATTCTTCACACCTTAGTGTTTCTACAATCAGGATGGATCTTCCAACTAATGTCAAAAGAAATCTGCTGGCAATGATGCAGAAAATTAACTTATAATGCTACTGCAAACATATTTGTGCACATAAAATATCTGTTTCATCTATGTATCACTTTATTATTTATAGATTCAAGTATGATTGAACTTTAATTCAAATTTGAATCCCTACTTGTCTCTGAAATTTTTAAATAAGATCATAGTGTGATGTTTGCTCTGAAGCAGAAAGTAAGAATATACATTATAAAGCTGATTATCACATACCACGTAAGACAAATACAGTCAAAAATGAGAAATCTCTAAGATTTTTTAATTTCAGTGCCAAGAGAGGATTTATGTACCAGAAAAAACTCAGATATTCTCTTGCAAATCTTCCAATAGATTAATTTTCTAAAACATTGCTTTTGTCACATTACGCCACCTTCATTCAAGAATTTATTATACCTTCTTGTTGCTCCTAATTCAAATACAAACTTATCTACACAACTTTCAAGGACTCCATTATCTGATTCCATATGTTTATGCAATTTTTGTTCCAATTTTTCCCCACTGCTAAGCCCTGAGTTCACTACTGCAGTCAGGTCAGTCTCTTTAAGCGAGTCTCTTTCTTAAAATCCTGTCTTGGTCCATTCAGTTCCCAGGTCCTGCTTCACAGCTAAAAAAACCCTCTTCACCCTTCAGGCTCAATTCAAGTTCTAATGTACTTCATTGTTGAGTTTTTTGTTTGTTTTTATTAGGAATATAAGGTTGCCATGTGTTGGAGTAGATATGATGGCAGCTAGCCACTACTTGCCAGGGACTGTGAGGCACTGGGTATTCGGCATCAAACAAGATAAACATGGCCCCTGCCTCCTGGAATTTACATTCTAGTCAGGGGAGACAGGTTAGTAAACACACAAATAAAAGATGGTCCGGCCTGTGGTGATGCCATGGAGAAACTAAAACAAGGTGATTAAGTTATAGATAAGGGTGGGGGCTCCTCTCAATGGTATGGCCTAGGGAGGCCTCCCTCAGGACATGGCATTTGAGCTGAGGCCTGAATCATGCATAATAAAGTGTCAATGTATCTTTTTTGTAGTAGATCCTTAGTATTTAATGAGGATAAAAGAATATTAAAACTAAATATGAATGGAACAACCATACCAGAAATAATAAGACTATTCATGCATTGTGAAGAATGTAACCAACGTCACTGAACAACTTATGTACAAACCGTTAAACGGGAACCCAAACTGCTGTGCAAACCTTCATCAAAAATACAATAAAACATTATTTTAAAAATTAAAAAAAAAAGCTATTATAGATTCTTGAATGAAGGCATAATGTGACAAAATCAGTGTTAAGAAAATTAACCTATGACTGGAAAGTCTGGAAGAAAATATCTGAGTTTTTCCTGATGCATAAATCCTCTCCTGGCACTGGAGACAGAAGGAGCCTTGGTGGGTGATGCAGTAGTTAAAGCACTCGGCTGCTAGCTGAAAGGTCAGCAGTTTGAACTCACCAGCCGTGCTCCACAGGAGAAAGATGTGGCAGTCTGCTTGCATAAAGATTATAGGCTTGGAAACCCTATGGGGCAGTTCTGCTCTGTCCTATAAGATCATTGTGAACCAGAACTCAAGGACAATGATCTTGTTTGGTTTTTACTGTAGCTAGAGACACTATTATATAAGTTACTAATGGCACTTACCTATTTATTTGTTTCTAAACTATTTTACCTTCCTAAAATGGGTTTTTTGGTTAACTTAGATCTTAAGAGCCTTGAGAAAATGGAAAATATCCATTATCCTCTAATAGAGGAGAGAAATTCTATTAGAAAAAAAAAGAAGGGTTTCAAAGATAGGAAACTAAATCTCAGAGAAAGTAAATGAAGTGTCCATATCAGAGAGCTAAACAGCTCAACCTGGTCAAAAATCCAGTTTACTGATCCTTTCCCTTTAACAGTGCTGACACATGAAATAAGAAGCAAAACAAAAGATATATATCAAACCGCAGGTCCTATTTTGCATTTTAGCTTAATATAAAAAATAAAACCACAAACCGGATCCATTATATACTTCTGTTTCTTGCATGTTAACCCACTGCTATTCTTCTTTCCCAATCAGACTAAAAATTTATGAACTTTGTTGGAAAGCCTGGTGGTGTAGTGGTTAAGTGCTACAGCTGCTAACCAAAAGGTCAGCAGTTCAAATCCACCAGGCGCTCCTTGGAAACTCTATGAAGGGCAGTTCTACTGTGTTCTATAGGATCACTGTGAGTCAAAATCAACTTGAGGGCAAGGGCTTTGATGTTTTTTGGGGTTTTGATGCAAAGTGCCAATACAAATTAGGTGTGATTACTGGGAGAGGGAAGGACTTGCTTAGAGACACAAAGTTGTATTTAAACTTGGTAAAGCAGTCTTGGGACTCTCTCTTGGGCGCTATTTACACCTCCCCCCCGCCCCATTACAACTGTGCAATATGATTCCATTTGGGATTTCAAGTAAAGCTGGAATGCTGTATTCCCTGAAGAATGAATAGTGTTTAGTTTTAAAAAAAATATAAGGAGTGTGATACTTCTGGTCAAAAGTTCTCTTTCTGGAATTCATGATAAATGAAAAGAATTTTGGCAGTTCTTATAATGTCATTCTGCATCTCACAGGCAACGTGCAATTCCTCATGTCACTGTATCTTCGTTATTCACTGAAACAAGTGACATTATTACAAAGCAAGCTGGGGAAACAAACAAAGCCTCTCTCAGTTCCTGCCTTGATTCATTATTAGAATTCACCTTTTTTTCACCTTACCCACAATCCCAAATATTGAATGCCAAATGTTAGTCTCACTGAAAGACAATTTAAACATCAGCAAAATTGAATTCAGCCATCCTTAGTCATTGACTGATGACTCTACCCCATTCGTACATTTTTAAAGCAATACTTATGTCCTTCCCGGAAGTTCTTGCATTCCAGAGTACAACAAGGACTGGAGTACAACAAAGGAAAAATGCAAAAAGCCAAGTGTCAGGACAAGAGTTAGAAGCAAACACATATGTAGGTAAATCTGGGTCAACTTCCACCTCCCAATCACCCACATAGTAATATTTATAAGTAACTTTAAAGAAATATTATCTAATTTAAAGAAATTTAATTCTGGCTTAATATCAAACCTTAAAATGTGACAAAAATTGTGCCTCCTAACATATATACAGAAAATGCATTTATAAGGCAGTTTTACTAATTTTAATTCTGTAAAACATAATATTTAGTTGTACCATACATCCTGTTTTTCTAACGTCATGTGATCATTGGGTTAAAAAAAAAGTTAACATCAATTTTTCATCCCCCATTTTAGAAAAAAAGTTAAATGTATCTGTTACCCCCAAAAATCAGAGATGATATGAACACTATTAAGTCACAAACACTACTAAACAGTTGTATACCCTCTATTTCTAAATTAACCGGAGTTCATTTAACAAATGACTCTTCTCTGTACTCCTACTGCTGATTACCTGCTGGAGCCCAAATAAACAAAAAATAACATCTTCCTCTGTTAAAGTCACATCTGCAGGAAAAAGACTACTAAAAAAAGAACAGCTGCTGTTCCAAGTTAATATCCTGCCGGTTGATATTTTGCAACGCTCAGGGCTGAACAATGTTTTAAAGAAATAGTTTGATATTCTCATATATTTATATGGAAATTCCTGGCTCCAACCATTTTTAACTAATGTAATTTACTGAATAAGACTTCCACCTTTTCTGAATTCCCAGGTTGAGCTGTATTTTCTAAAACTCTATTAAAAAATTTTTTTCAGTATTCCCTGCTCCCCTTTCTTTTGCATCACATATATTTACCATTTATGATTCTAATGTGTAAATATTAGTATCAACAACTAGAGACAAATTTCATTTAGAAAAATCCAGAAAAAAGTGATAATCTGGATACATGTACAGATAAAAAAGATGGAGGCATAAGAAATGAAAACCATAATTGTAATTGATCTGTACTTAATCTTTCAAATAAACCAAAAAAAAAAAAAAAAGATTAGGTTAAATAAATGTTTGTGCTACTTTACGTATGCCACTGGTAAGTTAAAGGAGATTTACAAATCCTTTATCAAATGATGTGTTGTTACCTTGTACGCACTGGTGAAAACCATTCATAGTAAAACTTGGTATGTGTACTTCTAAAAATTTCTTCAATTATCTATTAAAAGCCTTCTCTAATTTCAAGTTTGAAAGCTGAACTAATGAATTATTGACAATTAAATTAGAGTTTAACAATATGGAAATAAAAAAACATTTAATCTCTTGGAATGAAATTATTTCCAGGATGTAAAATCACCTATCCAGTACCCTGCCTTTTAATTTCTTATGTCCTTCTGCTTACTTAGTGGCTCTTGACCTTGACTATACTATGAAATCACATGAGAGGCTTATTAAACTTTCAATGCCACAGCTGCATCCCAAATCACATAAATCAGAATCTCTTGGTAGGCAGGCATGAGTATCGATATGGTTTAAGCAACTTCCCAGGTGACTTTAATATACCACACCAAGGTAAAGAATCATTGTTTTAATTGTATACCAATTTCAATTTACATAGTACTTTCATTTTAATCCCCTAGACAGTCCTTTGAAAATAGATGAGTCAATGAGATTCATCATTTTACAAGAGAGTTGAACACGGACAGAGACCAAAAACGATTTGCCAAAGGTCACTCTGTAGTTGAGCATTACAGCTGGAACTCAATTCCACGTTTCACAACACCAAGTATGACAACACTTGTGTCCACCATAATAAGACTCTTTCCATATATACCCTAGTTATAAATTATTCTTATCTCTTCAAGAATAAACCCTTAAAGATCCCAAAAGAACCTAGCTTCATTCTTTTAGATCCTTCTTCTCTTGCATTCTTTAATATAGGTTCTCAAACACATGCAGCCTAACAGATTTTGGGTAGATTAATAAAGGTCTGAAAATAAAATACATAAATTTAAATTCCAGTAGTCCAAAATGATGACATATATATGAAATATGATATCAGATCTTGCCGTCAATTGCGGGGGTACTGTCCGGCCCAACCCCGTTGCTGTCTAGGTGCTTCCAACTCATAGCAACCCTATAGGACACACTAGAACTGCACCACAGGGTTTCCAAGGAGAGGCTGTAGATTCGAACTGCTGACCTTTCAGTTAGCAGCCAAGTTCTTAACCACTGTACCACCAGGGCTTCAAGGGGTACTGCCCACAAAAAGTTTATTCTAAACAATATTTCTGGCATTTAAGCTGAAATAAAGTCCACAGAATGATTTTTCTATTAAAACTGACATATTTTAAATACAACCATACATCAACCTGCATATTGCATTGGACAAATGTGCTGCAAAAGACCTCTTTAAAGTGTTAAAAAGTAAGGATGTCACTTTGAGGACCAGAATGCACCTCACCCAAGCCATGGTATTTTCAAACACCTCATATACATACAAAAGCTGGACAATGAATAAGGAAGACCAAAGAACTGATGTCTTTGAATTATAGTGTTAGCGATGAATATTGAATATACCATGGACAGAAAGACGAACAAACAAATCTGTGTTGGAAGAAGTACAGCCAGAAAGCTCCTTAGAAGCGAGGATGACAAGACTTCATCTCATGTACTTTAGACATGTTATCAGGAGGGATCAATCCCTGGAAAAGGACATCATGCTTGGTAAAGCAGAGGGTCAGCAAAAAAGATGAAGACCCTTAACAAGACGGAGTGACACAGTGGCTACAACTACGGGCTCCAACATAGCAACGACTGGGAGGATGGCACAGGATGGGACCGTATTTCGTTCTGCTGTACACAGGGTCACTAAAAGTCAAAACTGACTCAACAGCTCCTAACAACAACATACTTTATTTTGAGGTTAAGAAAGCAAGGAGAAAAAAGCCAATATAAAGTTCCAATAAGATTATGTTGTAGAAAAATAACCCAATTTGTGTATTTGATATCTTCATTTAATAGTCTGTACAAAAATATGTTAAGTTATAATACACTTAGTAAGTCAACAAACATTTCTTAAACTTCTGGGTACTGTAAAGCGCACCTGGTATTAGGCTACAAGGAAAAGACATTTACAAATAGAAACATGTAGGAGGAAGACCCAGTTTGAAAGGTAAGATGAATTTTAGATAGAGTGCATTTGAGGTAAAGACAACATCCAAGTAATAATGTCCAGTTAGAGGCAGGAATTGGCACTGAGAAGAAAAGATAATCATGCATAGAGAGGTAATGGCTGTAAGAAGATTAAGTAATAGACAAAACTTCCAGATAAGACTGAGTTAATTCTTCCATTCCAGACTCAGGGCTGCTTCTTTCCTAGAACCCTCCCCGATCTGTCCTTTTTCTGTAAGTACTACCTCTCCCAAACCAATTGTTTTTAAGAAAGGATCTAATACGAATTTTGAAGGTTTAAGATTTCTCCTGGAGACATTTACATATAAAGCTTTAACACTGTTTAGATATAGAAATATTTTTTTCACGTAATAAGGAGGGAGAAAAATCAGCTTAAGCTTCAGCTATAAGACAAAAGAGGTACAAAGGGGCTGGTACTCTCACAGAACTAATGAGTGAAGACCAGACATGTTGTGGGATGACATCAAGGACATCATACCTGAAGAAAGCAGGAGGTCATTAAAAAGACAGGAAAAAGAGAAAAGATCAAAACGGATGTCAGAAGAGACTCTGAAACTTGCTCATCAGCATAGCACAGCTAAAGTGAACAGAAGAAATAATGAAGTAAAAGCTGATCAGAAGATTTCGAAAGACGGCTCAAGAACACAAAGTATTATAATAAAATGTGCAAATACCTACAGTTAGAAAACCAAAAGGTAAAACACGCTTGGCATTTTTCAAGCTGAAATAACAGAAGAAAAACTTCAAGCCTCAAGTTGCAATACTGAAGGATTCTACAGGAAAAATATTGAACGACACAGGAAGGATCAAAAGAAGATGAAAGGAATACACAGAGTCACTGTACCAAAAAGAATTGGTAGACATTCAACCATTTCAGGAGGTAATATATGATCAAGAACCGATGGTACTGAAGGACAAAGTCCAAGTTACAATGAAAATACTGGTTAAAAATAATAATAATAATAAGGCTTCAGGAAGTGGTGGAATCCCAACTGAGATGTTTCAACAAACTAATGCAACGCTGGAAGCGCTCACTCGTCTATGCCAAGAAATGTGGAAGACAACTACCTGGCCAACCAAATGGAAGAGATCCGTATTTATGCCTATTCCAAAGAAAGGTGACCCAACCAAATTTGGAAATTATCAAACAATATCATTAATATCACATGCAAGTAAAATTTTGCTGATGATCATTCAAAAGTGATTTCAGCATTATACTGACAGGGAACTGCCAAAAGTTCAAGCCAGATTCAGGACAGAACATGGAACAAAGGATATCACTGCTGATGTCAGATGGATCTCGACTAAAAGCAGAGAATACCAGAAAGATGTTTACCTGTGTTTTATCGACCATGCAGAGGCATTCAACTGTGTGGATCATAACAAATTATAGATAACATTTCAAAGAATGGAAATTCCACAACGCTTAATTGTGCTCATGAGGAACCTGTACAAGAGGCAGTCCTTTGAACAGGACAAGGGAATGCTGGATGCTTTCAAGTCAGGAAAGGTGTGTGTCAGGGTTGTACCCTTTTGCCATACTTCTTCAATCTGTATGACTGAACAAACAATCCAAGCAGCTGAACTATACGAAGAAGAACATGTCATCAGGACTGGAGGAACACTCTTTAACAACCTGCGTTATGCAATGACACAATCTTGTTTGCTCAAAGTGAAGGACTTGAAGCACTTACTGATAAAGATCGATGACTACAGCCTTTGGTGTAGATTACATCTCAACAGAAGAAAACAAAAATCCTCACAATTGGACAAATAAGCAAAATCATGAAAAATGGAGACAAGATTGAAGTTGTCGAAGATTTCATTTTACTTGGATCCACAATCAACACCCACGAAAGCAGCAGTCAAGAATAAAACCACCTACTGCTTTGGGCAAATTTACTGCACAAGACCCCTTTAAAGTGTTAAAAAGCAAAGATGTCACCTTGAGGGCTAAGGTGTGCCTGATCCATGGTATTTTCAATCACCTCATATACATATACACAAAAGCTGGACAATAAATAAGGAACACTGAAGAAGACTTGATGCCTTTGGATTACGGTATTGGTGAAGAAGATAGAATATACCATGGACTGCCAGAAGAACAAACAAATCTGTCTTGGAAGAAGTACAGCCAGAACGCTCCTTTGAAGTGAGGATGGTGAGACTTCATCTCACATACTTTGGACATGTTATCAGGAAGGGCCAGTTCCTAGAGAAGGACATCATGCTTGGTAGAGGGCCAACGAAAAAGAGTAATACTCTCAATGAAATGGACTGACACAGAGGCTGCAATGATGGGCTCAAACACAGTAACAATTTTGTGGATGACACAGAACCAGGCAGTGTTTTTGTTCTGTTGTATACAAGGTCACTATGAGTCACAACCGACTCGGCAGCACCTAACAACAAATGCATTTACATCAAGGATGAAAACAAATGCATTTACATCGAGGATGAAGATGGAGACACAAAGTCTCAACAAGCAGAGTAGTGTAGGTCAGACCTTCATACTTACACATTTGCATATTACTTGCGGGCCTCATTTATTTCAGTATATGATGAAATCAATATTCATACTGAGTAACCTTAGTCATCTAAAGAAGGTACATTACTTTAGCACTCTTAAAAATGTACATAGCTCCTAAGGAATACTTTTGCAGCTACACACATGCATGGACGCGCGCGTGCACACACACACACACTACACCTTGTCTGTAACTTTTTTTCTTATTTTTGCCAGCAGCTAATCAAACTTTGACTCCTTCACGAGTCACCACATAAGCAGCTCATTCTATTTGGCTTCATTCCTTCCTGCCTAGTCTTACCACTCCAGCCACCTGACTCACCTTTAGCAAACCCTCCCTACTTTCCCTACTGGCAGTGAAGAATGACTCAGGGTTAGAGTGTCACAATATAATACAAAACTGAATCCATGTATGTTCATCTTTAAAAAGACAACAAGGAAAGGTGGGTTTTGAGGAAAAGAGATGAGAATATGAAGGGAGACATGGGGTCTAGCTTACCAATATTTGCCATTTATTTAAGTAAAAAATACTCATTTCTCCTCTCTTAGTTTTTTTATGGCATATATTGTCAGGATATTATATACTATTATTACCTGTTCTGCTTTCTTCCTCTGTAATATCAATAGGGAAAACTGAAGGGTTTCCCTATTATCTGGGTCATTTGATAAAACCCCATGATAGGAAATCTTCTAAGAAAATGTGATATTTAAGTTTTTGTATTTGTATTTTTTAAAATCTATTTAAAAATTTACAAAAGAATTAAAACCACCTGTCCTCACTTAAAAAAAAAGATGTAACTTTTCTTCACTTAAGTAAACAAATGTTAATAGTGTGGTACATACCCTTTGCAAATGTCTCCTATATTGTTCAGGCCTAAGTATAATTACATATATGTAATCGCTTTTTAAATAACAATGTTATATTCATCTACATCTTGCTTTTCTCACTTTTCAGTATCATGGAAAGCATTCCAGACAGATCTACCTCATTCATTTCCATAGCTAAATACGGTGTATTTCCCTAAACCCGAGGCTATTCAGAAGGTTTTAAGTATTTTGCAATTACAAGAAACACCAAGAACATCCTTATTAGAAATGTCACCATTAATGTGTGAATATGCCTGCATAGTCATCGACACTTAAGTTTTAGACCTTTTATAGTTTGGCCAATCTGATAGCCAAAATCTTCAATCATTGTTGTTTTAATTTGCATTTTAAAAATTATAACCAAGGTTGAAAGCAGCTTTTTATAGTTACAGTAACATGGATTTCTTCTTCAACGGACAGTTTTTATTCTTTAACCATTGTTCTACTTGGTTTTATTATTAATTTCTAGGTGCTCTTTGAGAATATCAACCTTTTCTGTCTTTTAATTTGTTTTACAATGTCTACTACAGTACACTAGTGTCAAGAAAATTTGGAAATGAAAAGTTTAAGCCCATTCTTTCAATGTAATATTGGAGAACAGCTTCAACAAGGTCACCAAAGGATTATTTAATTCTGTAGGAAAATATACCTGTGCTTGACTTTGCTATTTACTATTTGATTAGAGCCCAGACACTGTTAAATTCCATAGAACTTGTAGATTTCTATCCTGGAGAAATAAACCCAAAGGTTTATTCATTATAGTGAACCATGCTTATGTTTCTAGAATAAAACCAATATAGTCATAGAATATTACCTTCTCAACACACTACTAGATTTGATTTGCTAATACTTTGTTTAGGATTTTTGCAGCTGTATTTTCTCTTATGTGCCATTTTCATTAGGCTTTCTGTATTTCATCAGTTTTTCCACTATTTTTTTTTTCTGTTTGAGGATAACACATTGAATTTAGTGTAATAACTCCTTAGTTTCCTCCAATCCATGACAGCTTCTCAGTCATTTGTTGTTTTCTTTCCACAAACTTGACCATTTTAAAGAGTACTGACCAGGTATTTTGTGGAATGTCCCACAATTTGGGTTTGTTTGATGTATTTTCATGACTAGACTGGGGTTATGGGCTTGGGGGAAGAGTACCACAGAAGAGAGGTACACTTCTTATGACATCAGGGGTTACTAATATGATGTATTAGTGGTGATGTTACTGGTGATGTCAATCTTGATCATTCGGTTGTTAACAACTTTTTTCACTTTATCAATTGTCTTAGTTACCTAGTTGCCACAACAAACATTACTACAAGTAAGTGGCTTAAAGAACAGAAATGCATTGTCTCACAGCTTTGGAGACTAGAAATCCAAATGAGGGCATCGGCTCTAGGGGAGGGTCCTTCCTTATCAACAGCCCCAGGAGTTCCTAGCTTTCCTTGGCATCACCCCCTTGTGCCTGTCTCTGTGTATGTTCTCTTTTTATAAGACACCACTTACAAGTGATTAGTTTAGAACCAACCCTATTCTGATATGACCTCATTAACATAAAACCTTTAGTTCCAAACATGATCATATTTACAGGTACAGGGATTAGGAATTAAACACATATTTTAGGAGGGAAACAATTCAATCCATAACACATTGTTATCAGTCTGTTCAGGTTTTGTGCCTCTTCTTGAGTTTCACTGTGATAATTTATATTTTGTTTTAAAAAAAATCACCTGTCTCATCTAGATTTAGAAAACTGTATTTGTTTAAAACAGTACAAAACATTTTACTCATTATTTTTATGTCCTCTAAATCTGCAATTACACTGCCTTTCTCGATCCTAATGTATTTTACTGTTTTCTTTTTTTCATTTAGGCTCTTTTGAGGCTTGCCAATTTTACTCATCTTTAGTTTTGAGTTTTATTATCAGGTATACTTCTGTTTTTCTAATTTACTGCCAACTTTAACTCCATTATTTACCAGAGAAGCAGTACCATATTTTCATACAATTAATGTGCACCTTCTACGTTTGTTTGCCAACTGCTCCATCCCCACACGAAGTAGTTTCACAAGAGTGCTGAGCTAATTTTTTTTACAGCAACATGTAAAAAAAAATGGGCATAGCAGTGTTTACGAAAATACCTCGCAGGGAGAGGAAGTGGTTGGCAAACATAGAAGGTGCGTGTTATTTACGTTAAAAAAAATATGGTATTTGGATCTTCACAGCTGGTCAGCGTTTTAACAGATCAAGAAGTGAAGAAGAAGAAGACAAAGAGAATGAGGCAAATGAGTAAAGCAACAGAGGATTGAAAAACACGGAAAATGTAATCTGGCCTAGCTACAATATATAATACATGTGGAGTGGAATAAGAACAGATGTAAGCAACGTTGTACAGGTGGGAATGTAATATTATATTCAATAAACAGATCCCTACTACCAGAAATTAAAGGTCATTCATAACTAGTTCGAAATGTTTATTACTTATTATCTCCCACCACAATCTGACAAAGTGTCTGGCTCTCAAAAAAAAGTTTAAAGAATGAATGGGCAAACCATCTCCCGTCACATTAGTCTTGTCCTCACAATCTTCTGAAAAAGCCCTGCTAATTCCCCCAAAATGCTTGCCCCTTTTTCTCATGCTGTTTTCTCTCTGAAAATACCTCTTCCACTGCCTCTGCACTCAGTCTCTCCATTTCAATCTTATCCATCCTCCAAGGATCAGTTCTCCTTCATGATGTTTTTGCCATGATTGCATGTCATAGTTCTCTCTCTAATTTCTGTCCAAACATCCTTTTGTGCCAAAGTATGTCACCTGACTATAATCAATTTAAAGCATCTTATTTATTAACATAATCTGTTGTTGTTGTTGTTGGATGCTGTCGAGTCGGTTCCGACTCATAGTGACCCTATACACGACAGAACGAAACACTGCCAGGTCCTGTTCCATCCTTACAATCGTTGTTATGCTTGAGCTCATTGTTGCAGCCACTGTGTCAATCCACCTCGTTGAGGGTCTTCCTCTTTTCCGCTGACCCTGTACTCTGCCAAGCATGATGTCCTTCTCCAGGGACTGATCCCTCCTGACAACATGTCCAAAGTATGTAAGACACAATCTCGCCATCCTTGCCTCTAAGGAACATTCTGGCCGCACTTCTTCCAAGACAGATTTGTTCGTTCTTTTGGCAGTCCATGGTATATTCAATATTCTTCCCCAACACCACAATTCAAAGGCGTCAATTCTTCTTCGGTCTTCCTTATTCATTGTTCGGCTTTCACATGCATATGATGCGACTGAAAATACCAGGTCTTGGGTCAGGCGCACCTTAGTCTTCAGGGTGACATCTTTGCTCTTCAACACTTTGAAGAGGTTCTTTGCAGCAGATTTGCCCAATGTAATGCGTCTTTTGATTTCTTGACTGCTGCTTCCATGGCTATTGATTGTGGATCCAAGTAAAATGAAAAAGCTTGAAAACACCTTAAGAGGTAGGGATTTATATCATGTTCCTTTTATATCCCAACATGGCCTAGTACAGTGTAAGTAACAGGAAACAGAAAGAAAAATACTTAGGAGTTCAAGCTTTGCTGTCACTAACTCAAAAACCAGTTCTACCACTTAATAGCTCATATGATGCTAGTCAAGTTATTCAATATCTCTAAGCCTCAGTTTTCTCATTTGTAAATCTGAAAGAGTAAAAGTATCTATACTTTATAACATTATGTGAAGATTAAATAAAATAATGAATGTAAAAAGAACATTGCTGTTTTAAGCTCCCATCGAGTCAGTCCCTACGTACAACAGGATAGGACCACTGTGATACATAGGCTTTTCACTGGCTGATTTTTTGAAGTAGATCACTAAGACTTTCTTCCTAGCCCATCTTAGTCTGGAAACTCCACTGACATCTGTTCAGCATCGTAACAATTAGCACTCAATAAAGGTTAGCTTTTAGTATTACTATTACAAAGTTCCTGATGTTATTCGGTATAACTGGTGTTCAGCAAGTTTCTAATAAATTAAATCATAAATAAAACTTTCAAACTATGGTAATTCTACAGCACATTGATTCTAAATGTTAGAAAACAGCAGGAGAAACATACTTGTTTGTTTCCTACTCCATTATCTTCCTAACTAGACTAGCTACATAAGATCAGGGATTATGTCTATTTAAAGTACTACCATATCGAAAGCACCTACCAGAGATCACGGGAGAAACACACTGTGCACAAATTGGGCATCCAAGTAACTGCTGAATAAATTAGTGAAATAACTAATATTTTATAAAGTCCAAAGAGTTTACACAGATGTTTACATCACTAACACCAGCTGCTTCACCCTTTCCCCTACCCACCCCCCCAAAAAAAACTTCAGCCTACGGAAAACATAAAAATGCTTAATTTCCTATTACCAAATACAGACTTAAATCTGCATCTATGAATAAAAGAAAATGACCCAAATAATGGCTGCAGTATTAAGTTCTGCATTCAGAAGTTTATTATAGTGTTTTCAGGTATCCAGGAAAGACCAGAAAGCTAGGTTATTATAAGTCACAAAGGACACTACAGCCTCTAATTGAGTGCAGGCGGTGCTCTTGACAGGGATATTTACAGAAACAACAAACTTAAAGAAGGTGGCAAGAGACAATCTCTTTCAGTTTCAAGCACTGCTTTTTGTGCTTGCTGGTTCCCTTTCACACTTGTCTCTCTTTATGTGTGTGTGTGTGCGCGTGTGCGTCTGTAAGGGATTTCAAATACCCAATGATTTTGAAAAAAGAAAGGTATCTGGTTCCCTTAGCTTATGCAACAATTACACTAATCTGCAAGAAATCCAGAAATTATTTTTCAATAAAAACATTAAAATTTTATCATTAAAACAAATCATCAAAATTGTAGCTTTACACTGAGCTTCTAATGTGCTGCTCCTGTTGATAAAATACTAGACATCTTTCTTGTCTTGAGTACGTATCATAGTTTCATAGCTGTCCTCACAAATACCTGTAAGTATAGGGCTAGAAATCTCATCATACAGAAAATCAAATAAAGCATCTATCCAGCTCTCCTTCATCAGATAGCTGATATGCCATCTCAAAAATAACCTTAAAAACAGTCACCACCAACCTTATACAAGACTTGCATTCAACAAGAAACCGTGCCATATCCCCTGAAGTCTTCTTAAAACCAAACAACCGTTTAGCTTAACTAGTAATAAAAAAAAAAAAAGTCTGCCTTGAGCATTATACTCTTTTAAGAACTATCTATATGGGATCAAATCGACAACAGCAACTTATACAGGTTAGAAAGAACAGAAGTGGAAATTATCCATCCTTTTTAAGCTCTTAAATTTTAAGATTTGCAGTTTAGCACCATTCCTTAGAAACACCACTCACCCCTTCCCCCTAGATTTCTGCCTATTTTTTTTTTCCTTGCCAATACTGAAATTCTCATATGGACGCAAATACTGAAGTCATCCTCATTAGCAGAGGAATAACCTAAGTCACAGGCATAAATTGCACAGTTTCTGAGCATTTTAGACAATTCTCATAGCAAAAAGCTTGATCAGGAGAGTCAATTTTATAACCTAAAATACTGGACAAGGCTTTATATTTATTATCAAGCACCTGCCATTTAGATGTAAATTACTTTTCTTACCTTCTACAGAGATTTTGGAATACAGTTTGGCTTTGCATTTTTTCAATATTTAAGGGAACTATGTTGTCAAGGGAGCCCTGGTGGTGCAGTGGTTAAGAGCTTGGCTGCTAACCAAAAGGCTGACAGTTCAAATCCACCAGCTGCTCACTGGAAGCACTATGGGGCAGTCTTACTCTGTCCTATAGGGTCACTATAAGTTGGAACAGTGGTATGTTGTCAAGTGCTCCTGCAGACTGAAAGGAGAACAAACCCTGACACTGAAACTAATCTAAAAACAAGGGTCATAGAAGAAAAACTCTTACATCAAAAAAAGCTGCAATTTCTAAGAACAGCAACCTTGCTTTTCAAGATTAGTTATTTTGGGTCAAAATATTTTTTCTTGTGATTTAACCAAATTCCAGAGCACTGGGGGTGCAGTGGTTAAGAGTTCGGTTGCTAAAATAGCTGCTCCTTAGAAACCCTAATTGGCAGTTCTACTCTGTCCTATTCGGTCACTATGAGTCGGAATCGACTCAACATCAACTGGTATTCTAGTACCTGAATTACAAAAGTTATATTATGCTGTTTCTTAAAGAAAAAAGCTTCTTGTATAACTATCATGAAATCACTATTCACTAAAGAAACAACTTCTGAAATGTGAATATCATAAATGACAGAATAAAATGCTATAAACCATTGACTACTTGGCCTTAATGATATTTATATCTGTACATAAAGCACTAAACATTGTGATGTTATGTGCATACATTTAAGCTTTTCCTACCACATTCATGCTCTGCATATTCAATATAACTACTTAATGCTCTAGAACAAGGGATATGTGTGACAAATGTTTTCTGAGTTAACACATATAAGTATAAATAAACTTTAAACACATTCCAGGAAGTTAGGATGATGTGAAAGAGAAAAAGTTCCATAGCCATTCCACAGTTATATAGAAAATGAACATAATCATTTTCTATACGTTCTTCTATGCTTAAAAAATATTTATGGTCTCGAGGCAGAGCCAACATGGCACTATAGACAAAAGTGCTATGCCGTCCTTTTACAGCAAAGACACGAAAAACTATGTGAAACAGATACAAACGTCAATCCTGTAACCCTAAGTACCAAATGAAGGAAGAAAGAACTCAATCAAGCACCGAATGGACATGGAAAAAATAAGACTAAAAAATTTACAACAGGGAACAAGAGACGTCAATCTGTAAATGATAACGTCAGAACAATAAAAGAGGCAATAAATTTTCAAATGGAGAGGAAATCAAGGCATTATCAAGTAATAAAAGACTGGGTTAAACTTAGAAAGACAGGGGTAAATTTCCAGGTAACCAAAGTTTACAAACCTAGTCAACAAAATAAAGAAGAAAAACAAAGTCTCAGTAAATACAAAATCTACAAAAATGAAAGAAACAAACAAAAAAAGCATAAAAAAAGGAATTCAGCACAGAAGAGTAAGAGAAAAAAAGAAAACACCACCACAAGAAAAAGCACTTGAAAATGACAGGAATAAACTCACACTGATCAATAATCATACTGAACATAAATGGCTTAAACGCACCCATAAAGAGACAGAGAGTGACAGAATGGATAAAAAAATACAGGACTCATAAATATGGTGTCTACAACAGACACATCTTAGAAACAAAGACATAAATTTATGAAAAATCAAAAAGATAGAAAAAACATATCAAGCAAAGAGCTGCCAAAAAGAGGAGTGGCAATACTAATGTCAGATAAAGTAACCATAAAAGACAAGGAAGGGTATTATATAATAATTAAAGGGACAATCCACCATAAAGACATAACCATAATAAACATCTACATACCCAATGACAGGGCTACAAAACACATGAAACAAACTCTTAATGGCACTGAAAAAAGAAGCTGACAGTTCCACAATAATAGTAGGAGACTTCAACATACCATTCTCAGTAAAGGACACAACATCTAGAAACTCAGTGAAGATACTGAAGATCTAAAGGCCACAATCAACCACCTCAACCTCGTACACATATGTAGGATACTCCACCCAAGAGTAGCAACGTAGAAATTAGTAACAGGAAGAGCAAGGAAAAAATCAAATACACGGAAACTGAATAACACCCTTCTTAAAAACCACTGGGTGATAGAAGAAATCAAAGATGGAATAAAACCCAAAGACAACTCATCAAACATGGAAGGGACTGGAGAGTGGGTAGGAGACAGATGCTGATGAAGAGTGAGCTATTTGTATCAGGTGGACACTTGAGACTGTGTTGGCATCTCCTGTCTGGAAGGGGGATGGGAGGATAGAGAGAGTTGGAAGCTGGCAAAATTGTCACGAAAGGAGAGACTGGAAGGGCTGACTCATTAGGGGGAGAGCAAGTGGGAGTACGGAGTAAGATGTATATAAACTTATATGTGACAGTCTGACTTGATTTGTAAACGTTCACTTGAAGCTCAATAAAAGTTAATTTAAAAAAAAAAAAAAGAATGATGAGAACGTATGATACAAAGCTCTTCATCCCGGTTGAACAAATAGAAAGAGAACAGCAAAAGAAGCCCACAGGCACTAGAAGAAAGGAAATAATAAAGATCAGAGCAGAAACAAATGAAATAGAGAAAACAATGAAAGAATCAACAAAATCGAAAGTTGATTCTTTGAAAGGATCAACAAAATTGACAAGCCTTTGGTCAAAGTGACAAAAGAAAAGCAGGAGAGGATGCAAATAACCCAAATAAGAAATGAAATGAGGGACATTACAACAGATGCAACTGATATTATTAAAAGGATCATAAAGAGTACTCTGAAAACTATACTCCAACAAACTTGAAAACCTAGAGGAAATAGACAAATTTCTAGAAACAAACTACCTACCCAAACTAACACAAACTGAGGTTGAAAATATGAACACACTCATAATAAGAGAAGAGATTGAAAAGGTAATTTAAAAAAATTTCCAAGAAAAAGTAGCCCTGGCCCAGATGGATTCACTGGAGAATTCTACCAAATATTCAGGGAAGAACTTACACAGTAACTACTCAACCTATTTCATAACAAAGAAAAGGAAGGAATACTTCCAAATTCATTGTATGAAGCCAGCATAACCCAGATACCAAAACCAGGGAATGACACCACAAAAAAAGAAAGTTACAGACCAATATCTCTCATGAATATAGATGCAAAAATTCTCAACAAAATTCTAGCCAATAGAATTCAGCATCATATCAAAAAAATAATACACCAGGACCAAGTGAGATTCATGCCAGGTATACAAGCATGCTCTTTGTTATCAAGTTTATTCCAACTCACAATAACCCTAAAGGGAGCAGAACTGCCCCCACAGAGTTTCAAAGGAGCAGCTGGTAGGTTCGAACTGCCAACCTTTTGGCTAGCAGCTGAGTTCTTAACCACATCACCACCACTGCAAACCCTGGTGGTATAGTGGTTAAGTACTATGGCTGCTAACCAAAACGTCAGCAGTTCGAATTCACCAGACACTCCTTGGAAAACTCTATGGGGCGGTTCTACTCTTTGCTATAGGTTCACTATGAGTTGGAATCAACTCGACGGCAACAGTTTTGATTTTTGGATACAAGGATGGATCAACATTAGAAAATCAATCAACATAATCCACCACATAAATAAAAGGATCACATGATCATCTCAATAGACACAGAAAAGGCATTCAACAAAGTCCAACACCCGTTCCTAATAAAAACTCTCAATAAAATAGGTATAGAAGGGAAAGTCTTCAACATAACAAAGGGCATCTATACAAAACCAACAGCAAACATTCTTAATGGAGAGAGGATGAAAACATTCCTCTTGAGAACAGGAACAAGACAAGGGTACCTTTTATCACTACTTCTATTCAACACTGGGCTGGAAGTCCTAGCTAGAGCAAGAAGGCAAGAAAAAGAAATGAAGGGCATTCAAATTAGTAAGAAAGAAGTAAAACTGTCCCAATCTGTGAATGATATGATACTATACACAGAAAACACAAAAGACTCACCTAATCTTCAACAAAGACCAGAAGTCCATCAAATGGGGAAGAGACAGTCTTTTTAACAAATGGTACTGGCAAAACTGGATGTCCATATGCAAATAAATGAAATAGGACCCATACCTCACACCGTATACAAAAACTAATTCAAAATGGATCAAAGGCCTAAACATAAAACCAAGAACTATAAAGATCATAGAAGAAAAACAGCGTGAACACTAGGGCCCTAATACAAGGCATTAACAGGATACAAACCATAACTAACAATACATAAACACCAGAAGATAAGCCAGATAACTGGGATCTTCTAAACCTTAAATGCTCATGTTCATCAAAATACTTCACCAAAAGAGTACAAAGAGAACCTACACACTGGGAAAAAATTTTTAGCTGTGACAAATCCAACAAAGGTCTTATCTCTAAAATCTATTGGAAAATCCAGCACCTTTACAACAAAAAGACAAATAATACAAGTAAAGAATGGGCAAAGGATATGAACAGTCACTTCACCAAAGAAGACGTTCAAGCAGCTAACAGACACATGAGGAAATGCTTGCAATCACAAGCCATTAGACAAATGAAAAACAAAACCACAATATGATCTCACCCCAACAAGGCTAGCACTAATCCAAAAACACAAAATAATAAATGTTGGAAAGGTTGTGGAAAGACTGGAACACTTATGCACTGCTGGTGCGAATGTAAAATGGTACAACCACTTTGGAAAACACTTTGGGCTTACTTAAAAAGCTAGAAATAGAAATACCATAAGATGCAGCAATTCCACTCCTAGGAATATACCCTAGAGAAATAAGAACTGTCACAAGAAAACACATGTGCACACCCATGTTAACTGCAGCATTGTTCACAATAGCAAAAATATGGAAACAACCTAGGTGCCCATCAACAGATGAATGGATAAAAAAAATTATGGTACATACATACAATGGAATATTATGCAACGATAAAGAACAATGATCAATCCGCAAAACATCTCACAACATGGATGAATCTGGAGGGCATTATGCTGGGTGAAATTAGTCAGTCACAAAAGGACAAATATTGTATGAGACCACTCTTATAAGAACTCAAGAAAATGTTTAAACACAGAAAAAAGCATTCTTTGATGGTTATGGGGGAGGGGAAGAAAATTCACTAACTAGATAGTAGAAAAGGATCAACTTCAGTGAAGGGAAGGACAACACATAATACAGGGGAAGTCAGAACAATTGGACCAAAGCAAAAGCTAAGAAGTTCCCTGGAAACATCCAAACACTTTGAGGGACAGAGGAGCTGAGGCCTGGGGAACCACAGTTTCAGGGGACATCTAGGTCAACTGGCAATAACAAAGTTTATTAAGAAAATGTTCTGCATCCCACTTTGGTGAGTGGCATCTGGGGTCTTAAAAGCTTGCAAGCAGCCATCTAAGATGCGTCAATTGGTCCCATTGCACTTGAAGCAAAGGAGGAAGAAGAAAACTGAAGACACAAGGAAAATACTAGCCCAACAGACTAAAGGACCAGCCTGAGAACAGAAGAACTAGATGGTGCCCGGCTACCACCAATGACCACTCTGACAGGGAACACAACAGAGAGTCCTGGGCGGAGCATGAGAAAAGTGTGGAGCAGAACTCAAATTCACCTAAAAAGACCAGACTTAATGGTCTCACAGAGACTGAAGGAACCCATGAAAACTACGGCCCCTGGAATATCTGTTAACCCTGGACTGAAACCATTCCTGAAAGCCTACTCTTCAGACAAAGATTAGATAGGACTATAAAACAGAAAATAATACTCGTGAGTGTGCATCTTAGTTCAATCAGATATACGAGACTAAACGGCGGTTCCTGCCTGGAGGCAGGATGAGAAGGCAGGAAGAGACAGAAGCCGGTCTAAAGGACACCAGGAACCCAGGGTGGAAAGGGCGAATACGCTGTCACATTGTGGGGATTGCAATTAATGTCACAAAATAATATGTGTATAAATTTTTGTATGAGAAGTTGACTTGAGCTGTAAACTTTCACCTAAAGCACAATTAAAAAAAAAAAAAAAAAACGACGCATTGTATTAGGCAAATCTGCTGCACAAGGCCTGTTTAAAGTGTTAAAAAGCAAAGATATCACTTTAAGGATTAAGGTGTGCCTGACTCAAGCCATAGTATTTTCAGTCACCTCATATGCATTCGCCAGCTGGATAATGAATAAGGAAGACCGAAGAATTAATGCCTTTGAATTACGGTGTTGGTGAAGAATATTGAATATACCATGGACTGCCAAAAGAAGGGAAACGCTGGTGGTGTAGTGTTTAAGTGCTATGGCTGCTAACCAAAGGGTTGGCAGTTCAAATCCGCCAGGCGCTCCTTGGAAACTCTATGGGGCAGTTCTACTCTGTCCTATAGGGTCGCTATGAGTTGGAATCGACTCGACAGCACTGGGTTTGGTTTTTTTGGTTTTGGCCAAACGAAGGAACAAATCTGTCTTGGAAGAAATACAGCCAGAATGCTCCTTAGAAGCGAGGATGGCAAGACTTCTCACTTACTTTGGACATGTTATCAGGAGGGACCAGTCCCTGGAGAAGGACACCATGCTTAGCAAAGTAGTGGGTCAGCAAAAAAGAGGAAGGTCTTCAACAAAACGGACTGACACAGTGGCTGCAACATTTGGCTCAAACATACCAAAGACTGTGAGGATGGTACAGGACCTAGGAGTGTTTCATTCTGTTGTACGAAGGGTTGCTATGAGTCAGAACCAACAGGACAGCACTTCACAACAACCAGAAGTTTTAATTTACAGTATTAATTCTGGCATAACTATATGGACTTAATTATACTCTAAAACAAAAATTTTAAAAACAGTCTTCATGAAAGACAGAGTTCTCTCCTGCAGAGTGAAAACTTAGGACAGAAAACTCTTAGTGTCTTTTCAGGAGCAGAACACCATTTTCATTCCCTGACCAAATATCCAAATAGAAGGAATTCAATAGGTTAAGATTAGTTATTTCTAGAGAGTGGAATTACTGATTACTTCCACTTTCAACTTTATATATTTCCTTATACTTTGAGCTTTATAGGAAAGAACGTACAATTAAAAAAAGGTGTTTTCAATTTAATGAAAAAGAAATAACTGATCAAAACAAATAACAAAATTTTAATAGCTAATAAAAATTCATACAAATTTACATGATCAAAAATACAGATAAATAGGCAAAGGAAATGAGATGATTCACAGAAAGAACTATAGTTAGAAAGTTGAAAAGATATTTAATCTAAAAATATTCAAGGATATCATTTACATTTTATAATGAAAATTCCTAATAAAGGAACCATGGTGAAATTTATGTAACAAACTTAAATAACACTTTTATTCATTGCAACCGTTTAGAAATGTCAACTATATAGCCAGTTCTAGGCACTTTACATAGCATTTATAAGCTCATGTAATCCTAACCACAATTCCCCTAATAAAAATATGATCCCTGTTTAACAGATGAGAAACACTGAAGGTCAAACATGTTAATTAGCTCAAATAAATTATATCACGTAGCTAGAAAGTTGGAAACCTACCTGATGCCAAAATCTATGTGCTTTCACTCCATTACAACGCAACCTCTTTAAAGATAAACGCAAATTATTGCCATTTTAGGATTTTTCTTTTTAAATTTTAACTTAACATTTTTATAAAATAATTTCTAAAATTGAAATATATTACTACCTCTTTGCCACATACAGATTTTTACAAAATTATCATATAGTACATGCTATTTTATAATCTGCCTTTTCACTCAAATACATTGTAAATACCTTTCCAAAATATTTATCTATAGCATCCTTCTTAACGGTTGTTTAGTACTCCACTGTATACCAGTATCATAATTTTTTGTTATTTTTAGTTTTTTCTCTATGTCAGTTTTTTTTTTTATTAAAGTACTTTTTAACAAATGTCCATCATTAAAAATCGTTACTTATTTGTGTATGTATGTAGGTAGGTAAATATGTATGCTGTGGATAAACATCAAAAAAAAATTGTTTTAAATACTAAAATTAGAATAACAATATCTAGATATAATCAACAATATACTCTCAAAATCTAAAATTACTGAGTAATTCAATTAATCTTTCTGAGACTTAATTCCCTGATTTATAAAATGGCAATAATATCTCTCCTACCTAATTAACATGGGAGTTCAGAGCAGTCATTTGCAACATGCACTGCCTGTACCCATTAGGGCAAGAGAAGAAATTTCATTTGCATTTTTATTTAACCCTGTTTAATATCTATTTTCTTATTTTATAATATATACTCTATATTAGTATAGCACCAAAAACCAAACCCATTGCCATCGAGTTAACTCTGACTCACAGCAACCCTGTAGCACAACAAACGTACATAAATAAATCACACATTACGGGGGCTATATCTCAAACATTTTACTGACAGAGTATTCAAACAAAAACATTTAGAAATCATTGATTTAAAGAAGAGGTATGCAATCTACAGCCCACAAGCCCAATACAGTTTTTGTAAATTAAGTTTTATTGGAACATAGCCACATTCATTTGTTTATATATTTTCAATGGCTGCTTTTGTGCAACAACAGCTAAATTGAGTAGTTGTGACAGAGACCATATGGCCCACAAAGCCTACAATATTTACTATCTGGTCTTTTAAAGAAAAAAATTTGAAAACCTATGGTTTAGAGGAACACATAAAATAACTTTTGGTGAACATACTATGCAAACTGTAAAACAATAATATACTGGGCACATGGCTACAAAATGCTGGCCAAGCTTACAGCCTCCTTCTAAAGCATTCCCTTCCACAATGATATCATGTGACCCCCTCACTACTCCAGCCACTACTTACTAGGTTCCCAATAAAAAGCCAGCCATTTTATAGGTGACCAGTAGACTAAGAAGTAGTCTGAAAAGTAAAGTCTGCTCAGCAGAGACAACAGTTGACAAATTAGACCAGACGCTCTCTCCTGGAGAGTTTAAACCTGACACAAGAAATGTCAAGCACCTTGCAGCAGCAGGTATAAGCCACAGTAGCAAAAGCTAATAGGGAGGGTAGAGAAAAGCTGGTTGGTAGTAATATAACCAGTAGTACCAAAGGTTTATTATCAACGCTAGGAGCCCTATTACATGGCATAAACAAACTATAAACCAAGACACACATAACACCATAAACGTGAATACACACCAGAAGATAAACTAAATAACTGGGAGCTCCTAAAAATTAACCACTTATGCTCATCAAAAGAGTAAAAAGAGAACCTACAGACTGGGAAATAATTTTTGGCTATGACATATTCAACAAGAGACTGATCTCTAAAATCTAGAGAATACTTTAATACCTCAACAACAAAAAGACAAATAATTCAATTAAAAAATGGATATGAACATATACTTCACTAAAGAAGACATTCAGGTAGCTAACAGACAAATGAAGACATGCTCGCTATCATTAGCCACTTGATGTTGTGGTTAGGTGCCATCAAGTCAATTCCAACTCATAGCGACCCTATGCATAACTGAACGAAACACTGCCTGGTCCTGTGCCAGTCTCACAATTGCTGCTATGCTTAAGCCCACTGTTGCAGCCATTGTGTCAAATCCATCTCCTTGAGAGTCTTCTTCTTTTTAGCTGACCCTTTACTTTACCAAGCATGATGTCCTTCTCCAGGGACTGATCTCTCCTGATAACATGTCCAAAGTATGTGAGACACAGTCTCGCCATCCTTGCTTCTAAGAGGCATTCTGGTTGTACTTCTTCCAAGACAGGTCTGTTCTTTTGGCAGTCCATGGTATATTCAATATTGCAAATCAAAACTATAATGAAATAACATCTCATCCCAACATTACTGGCACTAATCAAAAAACAGAAAATGACAAATGTTGGAGAGGCTGCAGGGAGACTGGAACTCTTAGGTACTGCTAGTGGGAATGTAAAATGGTATAACCACTTCGGAAAATTATATGGCGCCTCCTTAAGAAGCTGGAAATAGAAATATCATCTGATCCAGCAATCCCACTCCTAGGAATATATCCTAGAGAAGTAAGAGCTGTCACATAAATAGACATAGCAAACCCACGTTCACTGCAGCATTATTCACAATAGCAAAAAGATGTAAACAATCAAAGTGCCCATCAACAGATGAATGGATAAACAAATTAAGGTACATACATACAATGGAATACTACCCAATGATAAAGAACAATGATAAATTAGAAAAACATTTCAAAACATGGGCGAATCTGGAGGGCATTATGCTGAGTGAAATCAGTCAATCCCAAAGGACAAATATTGTACGAGACCACTATTATAAAAAGCCAAGAAAAGGTTTACACACAGAAAAAACCAATCCTTAATGGTTATGAGAGAGGAGACGGGTGGGGAGGGAAAACCATTAACAAGATAGTAGACAAGTGTTAATTTTGGTGAAAGGATAAACAACACACAATATAGGGTAAGAGAGCACAACTTGACCAAAGCAAAGTCATAGAAGCTTCCTAGACACATCCCAACACCTTGAGGGACCGAGTTACTGGGGCTGAGGGCTGGAGACCATGGGCTTTGGGGACATCTAAGTCAACTGGCATAACATAGTTCATAAAGAAAACATTTTACATCCAACTTTGGTGAGTAGCGTCTGGGGTCTTAAAAGCCTGCAAGCAGCCATCTAAATACAGCTATTGGTCCCATCCTGGCTAGGGCAAGGGAGAATGAAGAAAAACAAAGGCAGAAGAAAAAAACTAGTACAAAAGACTAATATGCCATACGAACCACAGCCTCTAATGGCCTGAGCCCAGAGGAACTACATGATGCCTGGCTACCACCACCGACCATTCTGACAGGGATCACAGTAGAGGGTCCCTGACAGAGCAGGAGAAAAATGTAGAACAAAATCCAAATTCACAAAAAAAGAACAGACTTACTAGTCTGACAGAGGCTGGAGGAGTCCCCAAGACTACGGCCCCTGGACACCCTGTTAACTCAGAACTGAAGCCACTCCCAAAGTCCACCTTTCAGCCAAAGATTAGACAGGCCTATAAAATAAACAATAACACACGTGAGGAACGCGCTTCTTAGTTCAATCAAGTATACAAGACCAAATGGGCAACACCTGCCCAAAAGCAAAGCTGAGAAGGCAGGAAGGGGCAGGAAAACTGGACGAATGAACATGGGGAACCCACACGGAATGGATCACAACCAATGTCACAAAACAATTTGTGTGTAAATTTTTTAATGAGAAACTAATTTGTTCTGTAAATGTTCACCTCAAGCATGATAAAAGTGAAAAAAAAATTTTTTAGTATCAAATATACCATTAGTGGCAAAGCCTTAATAAATGTTTCCTGCTTAAGGGAATAATGGAAAAACCCAGGCACTAAAACTATGTGATATCACAAATTAATGGTCAGTTCCCAAACTAATTCTTTGAGAAGGCTAACTGAATAGCTTTTTATAGGCTTATATGAAATTGATCTTTGACTATTTCTGAATTCTCATGACACCTGTCTACTGAAATTCCCTTCTTCCTTATTTCCACATGTATCATCCCCATTAAGCCCCATTACCTAAGGTAACTTGATTCTTCTGCTCCTGTCAAACAGGACATCCTAATCAAATCATACAAATATGAACTATAAAGTACATTGATTCATTATAAAGTATCACTCCCTGCAACAATAACTTATAAAACAAAAATAATAGATTTCTGGGTTGAGAATTAAATAACCTTGTACTTGAGGATGAGGTGTGATGGACACAAATAAGTAATTTAAATACCAGAACTTACTCCCAACCCACTGCTGTCAAGTCAATTCCGACTCCCAGCGACTCTACAGGACAGAATAGAACTGCCCCATTGGGTCTCCAAGGCGGTAATTCTGTAAGGAAGCAGACTGCCACATCCTTCTCCCGCAGACTGCCTGGTGGGTTCAAACCACCAACCTCTTGGTTTGTGTCCAAGTGCTTTAACCACTAAGCTACCACGGCTGCTGCTGAAATTACCAGGTATACTGACATCTAGTTCAACAACTACAGATGCAATTCTTTTGCCCCCTGAATTAATTCATTCTAAATTGAAAAATCAGTTGAGAAATAAAAAGGGAAAGAAAAAAGCTTGTATTTCCTTTCCATACTATAGAAACAGAGAAAAGAAGAGGGAATGTACTGAAGCGCAAATTTAATAGATTATCATTAAAATTTATTATAAGTGGGCTGAAATGGCCTAAAATCTATTTTAAAACATAAATATAAGTTTTAACTACATGGATAGTCCTTGTTTAAATACTTAAATTTATTTCATTGAATAAGACGATCTAGGCTACAAAAACTGTTTTTCAGCTGTTGAATTAAAAATATGTCATATTGAAATAATTACCTTTTAATTCTATCTTAAAACAAATGTCTTGAATTTTGCACCTGAACAAAACAGTTCAAACTTCACAAAAACTCCAAAGAAAAACATTCTCTAAATATGGCAGGTATGAGATGTTTTCAGTCCCCTGCCCCGGCCCCCAGGTCTGTATAAAAAGGTTAACTGCTAAGTAAAATGAAGAACATGCATGAAATGGGAGGATGAATGACCAAATAAGGATAAAGGCATAACTGGAGCAATTACCTAATGTATTATTAAATTCACAATCAAACATGACTTACACCTTCTGGAATTGGGGTGAAACCATTATAGAAACGCCAGTCAGCATTTCTTGGATGACTCCTAGATAACTAAAGGGTTCCTCCCAACTTCTTATGCGAAAGGTTGATATGCATCTCCTTTGGAGAAGAACATATTTATATGTTATCACTGAATCTTATATTCCATGATCTGTAACTTCCAAGGAATATAATGCTAGATGAAACTTTTTCAGAGAGATAATTTATACCTGGATCATGAAAGGACTTTTCTTCCACAATAAGGAGAACGAATTTCATTCTGCAGATAGTAGGATGTCACTGGAACTTTTGGAGAAAGGGAAGAATGACAGAATCAGATTGGTGTTTAAATATTATACCTGTGGCAACAGTGAAATGGAAGCAGTGATAAACTAAGGGAAGTAAGACTAGTTGGGAAACTGTTATAAATCATCAAGAAGAAGGATAACAAGAGTCTCAAACGTTAGTTGTAGAAGCCGAAGTAGATCAAATTCTGCTCATGAAGAAAGGATTCAATAAATTTAAAACTACTGAAATCAGACAAACGGTATCCTCTGACTACAACAGAGTTAAATTAAAAATATAATAAAAGAAAGGTATCTACAAAATCCCAAAATACTAGGGAGCTACCTAACACAATTCCAAATAACCCGTGGTCAAGAAATAATTCAAAGGGAAAATTGTGAAGTATTTTAAACTGAATGAAAATGAAAAGACAACTTATCAAAGCTTTTGAGATGCAGTTAAAACAGTATCTTCAGGATAATTTACATCACTAAAGAATAAAGATCTCAAGTGGAAGACCTCAGCTTCCACTGTAAGAAATCAAAAGAGAGCAAATTAAATCCAAATTAGGAAAAAGAAAAAAAAAACACAGATGAGAATGAAAATAAATGAAATGGATAACAGAAAAAAATCAATGAACCAAAACCTCATTGAAAAGATCACAATAAAATAGATGGATCAGGAAAAACGGAGAGAAAGAAAGCATTCGGTTTTATAGTTTTAGATTTTACATTTAGGTCCACGGTCCATTTTGAGTTTATTTTTTAATATACTGCTGATACAGGTCAAAATTTCATTTTTTTAATATGGCTATTCAATTAGTTCGGCACCATATTGTTGACAAGCCTACCCACCTTTGTTAAAAAAAAAAAATCGTTTTTCTATATATGTAGGGGTCTATGTCTATACTCTCTATTCTGTTCCACTGATGGAATTTTGTAATGTTGTCTATCTTGACACCAATGTTATATTATCTTGATTGCTATAACTTTATATTACACTTATAAATCAGCTAGTGTACATTCTCCACTTTGTTCCTGCTTTTCAAAGTTCTTTTGTCTATTATAGGTTTTCACATGAATTTTCACAAGAATTTAAATTCCAACTATTCACTGTTGAAATGTAGAAATACATTTTTGTATATTAATCTTGTGCTGAGAGGCAGTCATTTGAACAGAACAAGGAGATACTATGTAGTTTAAAGTCAGGAAAGGTGTGCATCAAGTTATATTCTTTCACCATACTTATTCAAACTGTATGCTGAGCAAATAATCCGAGAAGCTGGGCTATATGAAGAAGAATGGTGCATCAGGATTGGAGGAAGACTCGTTAACAACCTGTGATAAGCAAATGACACAACCTTGCTTGCTGAACGTGAAGAGGACTTGAAGAACTTACTGATGAAGATCAGAGACTACAGCATTCAGTATGGATTGCACCTCAATATTAAGGAACCAAAAATCCTCACAACTAGACCAATAAGTAACATTACGACAAAGAAAAGATTGAAGTTGCCAAGGATTTCATTTTACTTGAATCCGCAATCAACGCTCACAGAAGCAGCAGTCAAGAACTCAAACAACGTTATTGCATCAGGCAAATCTGCTGCACAAGATCTCTTCAAACTGTTAAAAAGCAAAGATGTCACTTTGGGGACTAAGGTATGTTTGAACCAAGCCATGGTATTTTCAATTGCCTCATATGTGTTAGAAAGTTACACGATGAATAAAGAAGACCAAAGAAGAACTGACTCCTTTGAATTATGGTATTGGCAAAAAATACTGAATACACCATGGACTGCCAGAAGAACGAACAAATCTGTCCTGGAGGAAGTACAGCCATAATGCTCCTTAGAAGTGAGGATGAGAGACTTCATATCACGTACTTTGGACATGTTATCAGGAGGGACCATTCCCTGGAGAAGGACATCATGCTTGGTAAAGGGTCAGCAAAAAACAGGTAGACCCTCAGTGAGATGGACTGACCCAGTGGCTGCAACAATGGTCTCAAGCATGGCAACAATTATAAGGATGGCGCAGGACTGGGCAGTGTTGGTTCTGTTGTGCATGAGTTGGAACCGACTCGACAGTATCTAACAACTATTTTGTATTCTGCAACTCCCCTAAATTCATTTATTAGTTCTACTACTTCTTCTGTAGATTCTTTAGAATGTTTCATTTACACATGTTCACGTTATTTACTGTTTTCTGTATTTTTTATTGTATTTTTCTCACCATGAAATACTTTCGATATTTCCTTCCGACCTATCTTCTAGTTCATTGATTCTCTCTTCAGCAATGCCTAACATGCTGCTAAACCAATCCTCTGAGTGACTCATTTCAGTTACTGTATTTTTCTTTTAAGTTTTATGATTTATTTGTTTATTTAGTCTTCAGTTCTCTGCCAAATACTAAATCTTTTTATTCCCTTAAACATATCAAGCACAGCCATGCCTGATAACGCCATTTTAATGCTCTGTGAGTCTGCTTTTACTGTTACTTCTCTTAATTTTTTGTCACATTATCTTGTTTCCTCAAATGCCTCATCACTTTGGACTGAATGCTGAGCACTGTATATTTTTTAAAATGGGGAAATAATTTGAGAATTTGAATGATGTTACCTTCCTCAAAAGTAAGTTTATATTTTCTTTTGGCAGGCAGCTAGCCAAAAGGACTTAGAAATTGCAGATCACCTTAGTCTGGTGAAATTATTCAAGGCTAGGTTTCAGGCCTGATGAGAGTTGATCAAGTTCCAGTTCATTCATATACCTACAATGTAGCCTATTAAGATAGTAACACTTCAACTAAATCCAGAAACTTAAGTAAGTTAAAAGAATAGAAGTTACCCAGCTTCTGATGCCATCTAAATCACAAAATTCTGACTATTTTGTTATTGAAAGCTCTCTTGAAAACTGAATATTCCTATGGAAACCCTGGTGGCGCAGTGGTTAAGAGCTATGGCTGCTAATCCAAAGGTCAGGAGTTCATATCCACCAGGCGCTCCTTGGAAACTCTGTGGGGCAGTTCTACTCTGTCCTATAGGATCGCTATGAGTCAGAATTGACTCACCAGCAATGGGTTTACTACATATATTCTGCTTTTGTGTTTATCTCTAACTATCTAGACTTTCCTTTTAATTGTAATGAAAAGTAAAATCATTTACAGTGATACACAATCTGGTTAACCGGAAAGAAAATAACACTAGGCAACTACACCTTTTGGTAAGAGCTGTAAGTCAGTAACTGTTGCACTATAACTCAGAAATGCTTCATACACAGACCACATTTAATCCACAATTTAAAATTATTTTCCCTTGCAATAAAATATCGAAATGTAAGAGAAATACAAAAGCCATTTCTAGAGACATTAAATTTTGTAATATTTGCATTACAAATATTTGGAATACTTGTTTTACTTGGATCCACAATGAGTGCCTATAGAAGCAGCAGTCAAGACATCATATCCAATGCAATCAAATGACATACTGCATTGGGCAAATATGGGCAAAAGACCTCTTTAAAATGTTGAAAAGCAAAGATGTCACTTTGAGGACTAAGGTGCGCCTGAACTAATCTGTGGTGTTTTCAGTCTCCTCATATGCATGTGAAAACTAGACAGCAAATAAGGAAGACTGAAGAAGAATTGATGCCTTTGGATTATGGTGTTGGCAAAGAACATCCAATATACTATAGGCTGCCGGAGGAACAAACAAATCTGTCTTGGAAGACTTACTCCAGAATGCTCGTCCAGAGCGAAGACGGTGCTAGTCTGTCTCACTTACTTTGGACATATTATCAGGAGGGACCAGTCCCTAGAGACGGACATCATGCTTGGTAAAATAGGTAGTTAGTGAAAAAGAGGAAAATTGTGAACAAGATGGATTGACACAGTAGCTTCAACAATGAGCTCAAACAAAGCAATGATTGGGAGAATGGTGCAGGACCCAGCAGTGTTTCATTCTCTTGTACAGAGGATTGTTATAAGTAGGAACTGACTTGACAGCACCTAACAACAACCAACTACAATGACATGTTCTTCAGGCAGATAATATTAAAGTGAAATAAATAAACTTACAGAGTTTGAAAGTATGTGTTATGAGTTGAACTGTGTCCCCCCAAAATGTGTGTCAACTTGGCTAGGCCATGATTCCAAGTATTGTGCGGCTGTTCTCCATTTTGTGATCTGATAAACCTATGTACTGTAAGTTCTAACCTCTATGATATTAATTAGGCAGAATTAGAGGCAGTTATGCTAATGAGGCAGGACACAATCTAGGGAATTAGGTTGTTTATCTGGAGTCATATGGTTTTGAGATATAAAAGAGAAATGCGAGCAGAGAAAAGAGGGACCTTATTCCACCAAGAAAGAAAGGCGTGGAGCGGACCATGGTATTTGGATCTGGGGTACTTGCACTGATGAGTTCCTAGACCAGGGGAAGACTGACGGCAATGACCTTCCCCCAGGACCAACAGAGAGATGATGCCTTTCCCTGGGGCTGGTGCCCTGAATTTGAACATTTAGTCTCCTAGACTGTGAGGGCATAAATTTCTGGTTGTTCAAGCCGGCCGCACGTGGTACTGCCGTCATAGAGTACTGGGTAACAGTGTGTACCGTGTTCTTGGTTCAAGATGAGCAAACCTTGCATGCAAAAAGATATATTGTCCATATTTTTTTTAAGGGCGATATAAAATGAGAGTTACAGGTAATGCAAAACTAAGTAACTCTACTAGTTCTCTGTTAAAATTTTCCATCTCCTTTTTCCCTACTTCAGAGACTATTTAAAAAGAAAAATCACATGCAGGGTTATATAGCTAAACAACTTCTATATTTCTGACAATTTTGCACTCCATCTTGTCATTCTAAAACAAATGAACTTTTTAGATTTCTCCATAAATTCTCTTTTTTCCATGCCTACTGGTGTTTATACACTATAGGAATATTTACAAACACTAATTTCCCAAGAGTATAATACTATTGATATCTTTTAAAAACATCGAATTTGTTAAGCTACATTTGCTTTACCAAAAATAACTGAATATCAGTTATATAGATAAAACTCATTTCTAGACAGAGTAACTCTTCCAATTGCCAAAAATGAAAAAATGCTAAACTAGTATGAATGGAAGTGATTCATAGTATCCTAAACTAGTAAGATTGGAAGAGATCCATATTTATGTCTATTCCAAAGAAAGATGATCCAACAGAAATGCAGAAATTATCGAACAATATCACTAATATCAAACGCAAGTTCTGCTGAAGATTTTTCGAAGGCAGCTGCAGTAGTATGTTGACAGGGAACTGTCAGAAATTCAAGCCGAATTCAGAAGAGGACATAGAACAAGGGATATTATTGCTGATGTCAGATGGATCCTCACTGAAAGCAGAGAATACCAGAAAGATGTTTACCCGTGTTTCATTGGCTATAAAAAGGCATTTGACTGTGTGGGTCATAACAAATTATGGATAACATTGAGAAGAACGGGAATTCCAGAACACTTAATTGTGCTCATAAAGAACCTGTACTTAGGCCGAGAAGCAGTCGTTCGGACGGAACAAGGGGATACTACCTGCTTCAAAGTCAGGAAAGGTGTGAGTTAGGTCTGTATTCTTTCATCATACCTATTCTTTCTACAAGCTGAGCAAATAATTCGAGAAGCTGGCTACATGAAGAAGAAAGCGGCATCAGGATTGGAGGAAGGCTCATTAACAACCTGCGTTATGCAGATGACACAACTTGCTTGCTGAAAATGAAGAGATTTGAAGCACTTACTGATGAAGATCAAGGACCACAGTCTTCAGTATGGATTATGCCTCAACATAATGAAAACAACAATCCTCACAACTGGACCAATAAGCAACATCATGACACAAGCAGGAAAGACTGAAGTTGTCCAGGATTTCATTTTACTTGGATCTGCAATCAACACCCCATGGAAGCAACAGTCATCTACTGCAAAAGACCTCTTTAAAGTGTTAAAAGGCAAAGATGTCACTTTAGGACTAAGGTGAGCCTGACCCAAGCTGTGGTGTTTTCAACATCTCATATTCATGCAAAAGCTGGACAATGAGTAAGGAAGACTGAGGAAGAATTGATGCCTTTGAACTATGGTGTTGGTGAAGAATATTCAACACACCATGGACTGCCAAAAGAACAAAGCAAATCTGTCTTGGAAGAAGTACAGCCAGAACGCTCCTTTGCAGCAAGGATGGTGAGACTTCATCTCACATACTTTGGACATGTTATGGGAGGGACCAGTCCCTGGAGAAGGACATTATGCTTGGTACAGTAGAGGGCCAGCAAAAGAGAGGAAGACCCTCAATGAGCTGGACTGACACAGTGGCTGGAGCAATGAGCTCAAGCATAACAATGATTATGAGGATGGCACAGGACTGGGTGGTATTTTGTTCTGTGGTACATGAGGCTGCTGTGAGTCCAAGCTGACTCAACAGCACCTAACAACAACAGTATCATTAGAAAGCAGACTCTTCTAATGTTAAAAGCTTTCCTTTTCACAGAAAACAATATTTCCTATATTCACCTAAATATTTTTAGATACAACATGTCTAAATTTTCATATAAATGTAGGTTCTTTTGAGGTATAACTGCAAACTACCACTCATTCACAACCATGCCACTACACTTCTTTTTTAAAAATAAAAAACAAAAAGCAAAAAAACAAATCAAATTCCTTTATCTGATTTGATCTGTTAACACTCGTAAGTAAAAATGATTTAAAGGCCTTCTCACATTGTCTTTTTAGACATTCCATTTTGGATAAAATGGACTCTGATACAAGTCCATTCTGTGACAAAGATCCAATGTCCAAGAGCATTTAGAAGCAGAAACACTGGTGAGTCTGCATATATTTTGAGCTCTTTCTGGAAACTCCCTTTGCTCTCAGACTTCTTCCACAATGACAAGGAAAAGCAAAATGGCTAGATACAACAGAATTATGAACTTCAAATAAATTATAAATACTGTAAAATCAGTCAACTCAATGGCAGTAAGTTATATAAGGTCAACATTTTGGTTTTAAAAAAATCAATTGCAGAAATATATTATTGGGAAGATATATATTGGTAACCAATCATCTAAACAAAAACTCAAGGGGGAGTGGTGACTACAAGGCCAATATGTGTGCTAGGGCAACAAGGCATAAAACCAAAACCAAACTCGTCACCATTGAGTCATTTCTGAGTCTCAGCGGCCCTATGGACATAACAGAACTGCCCCATAGGGTTTCCAAGACTGTAATCTTTACAGAAGTAGACCGTCACATCTTTCTCCCATGGAGCAGCTGGTGAGTTTGAAATGCCGAACTTTTGGTTAGCAGCTGAGCGCTTAACCGCTGTGCAACCAGGGCTCCTTACAATAAGTTACAGTTTTTTTTTTTTTTTAAAGGCAATACTGTAATGCAATCTTTGTTACATTAATGAAAGCAGCATCCACAGCAATGGAGGAACATACGTTAGCCATAAAAAAAATTATGTAAGATACAGTTTAAAATAATAGTGCCAGAGTAAAGATTCCCAGAGACAAGCAACTAGGAAACAAGGCATACTCACATCACATCATCGCAGAAGATTTGTCTGAGGACATAAGAAACATTAATTCTCATGACCTTAACATCTTCCTATGTGATAACTTCCAAATCTATATCCCCAGGGCTGACCTTAGAAACGCTGGTGACGTAGTGGTTACGAGCTACAGCTGCTAGCCAAAAGGTCAGCAGTTCGATTCCACCATGCAATCCTTGGAAATCGTACAGGGCAGTTCTACTCTGTTCTATAGGGTCACTACGAGCTGGAACCAACTCCATGGCAATGGGGTTTTTCTGGACCTGGTCCCTGGGCTTCAAATGCATATCTACCTGCCTACTGTGAATACTAAACAAACCTTAGTGATTTTGCTCCGAAGTTAAGGAACATGTATCTAAGAGAATATATAGACATTACCATGCTTGGCAAGGTTAGGGACTCTGAATTAGGAGTGTGATTAAACTACTTAAAGACAGCAGTTCTCAATCTTATTATTTTGACTACCACAGACATGGACATATCCAGAGTCATGCATTCTTTCCACAGCAAGCTAAATACCCCTAATGACCACAGCATGAAGCCTCAAAGTACTTACCATTACATTAACCTTTCTTAGAGAAACAAGCAAAAAGCAGTTGTTTATCAACTGGATTATGTGGTTCAAAATGTAAATCCTAACCTCTATGCCTATTGTTGTAATTCCCTTTGGGACTGGGTTGTCTTTGTCATGTTAATGAGACAGGATTAGTGTAAGGTATATCTCGCATCAATCCCTTTTGAGATATAAAAGAGATCAAACAGGCAAGTGAAAGCAGGGATGCTGGAAGAGAGATCCCAAGCCACACCAAGATCACCCAGAAGCAGAAGCTCAAAGAGACAAGGACTTTCCTCCAAAGCCGACAGAGAGGGAAAGCCTTCCCCTAAAGCCAGCACCCTGAATTCTGATTTCTAGTCTTCTAATCTGTGAGAGAATATATTTGTTTGTTTAAGCCATCCACTTGTGGTATTTCTGTTACAACAGCGCTAAATAACTAAGAAAGAGAATGACATTTCCTGGGATTGCTACAAATGATAGAAATTCTTTTTATGTTCACAGGTTTTATAGCGAAGTCACAGCATTAGTTGAGAAATGACAATAACAATTAACACAATGTTTATTGTGTACTAGGCACGATTCTAAGCTCTTTATGTATATTAATTCATATATACCTTCATAATGAGCCTATGAGGTAGGTACTATTTTTATCCCTTTTCAGCTCATAAAAAGAGGCACAGGGCCTTTAAGTAATTTGCCCAAGGTCAAGAGTTACAAAGTAGTGAAGCCAGAATAAAAACCCAGGTAGTGTGACCCTGAAGTTCATCCTCTAGTCACTTTACCAAAGTATCTTTCTTGTTTTTACACCTTACATTCATTTGGAAAAGCCAACCTGAACAAAGCTAAAATTATTTCTACCTTATCATTATTCAACGTATTGTTACTGTCTCAGTCACCCAAATTCAAAACTGTGAGATATCTTCTGGTCCATCAGTGAATTTCATATTCAATTAGTCATCCAACCAAATCCTATCAATTAGATACTCCATTTTCACACATACTGTCATCATTCTGGCTATTCTACAGCTGAAAACTACATTAGCTTTTCAAGAAGCTAATAGCTCATCTACCCCATGTGTCTGTCAGTTTGTCATACTGTGGGGGCTTGTGTGTTGCTGTGATGCTGGAAGCTGTGCCACCGATACTCAGATACCAGCAGGGTCACCCATGGAGGACAGGTTTCAGCTGAGTTTCCAGACTAAGACAGACTAGGAAGAACGACCCAGCAGTCTACTTCTGAAATGCATTGGCCAGTGAAAACCTTACGAATAGCAGCAGAACATTGTGCGATATAGTCCTGGAAGATGAGCCCCCCAGGTTGGCAGGCACTCAAAAGGTGACTAGGGGAGAGCTGCCTCCTCAAAGTAGAGTCGACCTTAATGACGTGGATGGAGTAAAGCTTTCAGGATCTTCATTTGCTGATGTGGCACGACTCAAAACGAGAAGAAACAGCTGCAAACATCCATTAATAATTAGAACCTGGAATGTACAAAGTATGAATCTAGGAAAATTGGACATCGTCAAAAATGAAATGGAATGCATAAACATTGATATTCTAGGCATTAGTGAGCAAATGGACTGGCATTGGCCATTTTGAATTGGACAATCATATAGTCTACTATGCTGGGAATGACAACTCGAAGAGGAATGGTGTTGCATTCATGGTCAAAAAGAACGTTTCAAGAGCTATCCTGAAGTACAACACTGTCAGTGATAGGATAATATCCATACGCCTACAAGGAAGACCAGTTAATACGACTATTATTCAAATTTACGCACCAACCACTAGGGCCAAAGGTGAAGAAATAGAAGATTTTCATCAGCTGCTGAGTCTGAAATTGATCGAACATGCAATCAAGATGCATTGATAATTACTGGTACTTGGAATGCAAAAGCTGGAAACAAAGAAGAAGGCTCAGTAGTTGGAAAATATGGCCTTGGTGATAGAAACAATGCCAGAGATCGAATGATAGAGTTTTGCAAGACCAACCACTTCTTCATTGCAAATACCTTCTTTCACCAACATAAACAGCGACTATACACATGGACCTCGCCAGATGGAACACACAGAAATCAAATTGACTACATCTGTGAAAAGAGACGATGGAAAAGCTCAATATCATCAGTCAGAACAAGGCCAGGGGCCAACTGTGGAACAGACCAACAACTGCTCATATGCAAGTTCAAGCTGAAACTGAAGAAAATCAGAGCAAGTCCATGAAAGCCAAAATAGGACCTTGAGTATATCCCACCTGAATTTAGAGACCATCTCAAGAATAGATTTGACGCACTGAACACTAGTGACCGAAGACCAGACGAGTTGTGGAAGGACATCATCCATGAAGAAAGCAAGAGGTCACTGAAAAGACAGGAAAGAAAGAAAAGACCAAGATGGATGTCAGAGGAGACTCTGAAACTTGCTCTTGAACGTTGAGCAGCTAAAGCAAAAGGAAGAATTGATGAAGTGAAAGAACTGAACAGAAGATTTCAAAGGGCCTCTCGGAAAGACAAAGTAAAGTATTATAATGACATGTGCAAACAGCTGGAGATGGAAAACCAAAAGGGAAGAACACGCTCGGCGTTTCTCAAGCTGAAAGAACTGAAGAAAAAATTCAAGCCTCAAGTTGCAATACTGAAGGATTCCATGCGGAGAATATTAAATGACGCAGGAAGCATCAAAAGAAGATGGAAGGAATACACAGACTCGTTATACCAAAAAGAATTAGTCGATATTCAACCATTTCAAGAGGTGGCATATCATCAGGAACCGATGGTACTGAAGGAAGAAGTCCAAGCTGCTCTGAAGGCACTGGCGAAAAACAAGGCTCCAGGAATTAATGGAATATCAATTGAGATGTTTCAACAAACAGACGCAGCACTGGAGGTGCTCACTCATCTATGCCAAGAAATATGGAAGACAGTTTCCTGGCCAACTGACTGGAAGAGATCCATATTTATGCCTATTCCCAAGAAAGGTGATCCAACCAAATGTGGAAATTATACAACAATATCGTTAATATCACACGCAAGCAAAATTTTGCTGAAGATCATTCAAAAATGGCTGCAGCAATATATCCACAGGGAACTGCCAGAAATTCAGGCTGGTTTCAGAAGAGGACGTGGAACCAGGGATATCATTGCTGATGTCAGATGGATCCTGCCTGAAAGCAGAGAATACCAGAAGGATGTTTACCTGTCTTTTATTGACTATGCGAAAGCATTCGACTGTGTGGATCATAACAAACTATGGATAACACTGCGAAGAATGGGAATTCCAGAACACTTAATTGTGCTCATGAGGAACCTTTACATGGATCAAGAGGCAGTTGTTCAGACAGAACAAGGGGGTACTGATTGGTTTAAAGTCAGGAAAGGTGTGTGTCAGGGTTGTATTCTTTCACCATACCTATTTAATCTGTATGCTGAACAAATAATACGAGAAGCTGGACTATATGAAGAACAAACGGCCATCAGGATTGGAGGAAGACTCATTAACAACCTGCGTTATGCAGATGATACAACCTTGCTTGCTGAAAGTGAAGAGGACTTGAAGCACTTACTAATGAAGATCAAAGACCACAGCCGTCAGTATGGATTACGCCTCAACATAAAGAAAACAAAAATCCTCACAACTGGACCAATGAGCAACGTCATGATAACCGGAGAAAAGACTGAAGTTGTCGAGGATTTCATTTTACTTGGATCCACAATCAACAGCCATGGAAGCAGCAGTCAAGAAATCAAAAGATGCATTGCATTGGGCAAATCTGCTGCAAAGGACCTCTTCAAAGTGTTGAAAAGCAAAGATGTCACCCTGAAGACTAAGGTGGGCCTAACCCAAGCCATGGTATTTTCAATCATATCACATACATGTGAAAGCTGGACAATGAATAAGGAAGACCGAAGAAGAATTGACGCCTTTGAATTGTGGTGTTGGTGAAGAATATTGAATATACCACGGACTGCCAAAAGAACAAACAAATCTGTCTTGGAAGAAGTGTGGCCAGAATGCTCCTTAGAGGCAAGGATGGCAAGACTGCGCCTTACATACTTTGGACATGTTGTCAGGAGGGATCAGTCCCTGGAGAAGGACATCATGCTTGGCAGAATACAGGGTCAGCAGAAAAAAGGAAGACCCTCAACGAGGTGGATTGACACAGTGGCTGCAACAATGAGCTAAAGCATAACGATTGTAAGGATGGCGCAGGACCGGGCAGTGTTTCGTTCTATTGTGCACAGGGTCGCTATGAGTCGGAACCGACTCGACAGCACCTAACAACAGCAATAGCTCATCTCATACAACATTATTAATAAAACACTCAGGTCTTTTTCACATGAATTGCATGCAGGTCTCTAACATCATAATTTTATGGAACATAATTTTAATAAAATGTTACGTTTCCCCATGAACGTCCACTTTATTAATTCAAGTACATCATCTCAGCCTATATATTAACTATCCCTTCCCAATATATACCAAACACAAATTGGGTAAGCAAAAGTTTAAAGTAAGCTGAAAAGGAATCACAATACTAATGGAGAACTGACTTGAAGGCAATGGGTTTAAGGGTTTTTTTTGGCGGGGGGGCTTAAAAACAGTTCACAGAATACAATAAATCACAGCACTCTTCAACCTTTTTCATCTCATGCAACATAGAAGATGATATTTACACAGCATAGCATAGTAAACAATAAGACTGCTCACAGTCAGCAGCAACTAGCCACAGGGCAATAGCTGTGACTGCTCCAAAGGCTGACTGAACTCAACATTCCAGCACACTTAGGGCCCTGCCTTGGCAAGTTTCACACTCTGCTACCATAGCTTCTCTACTTTCTCATTCTAACTTATTCCAAGCCAGAGAGTCCTCCAAAGTCCTGAAACAACCCTGAAGGTCCCTCATATGGATTCCTTGCTTCCCAGATCTCTCTGGGCCAAGAAAGTGCTATCTTCTATCCTTTCTCTTGAGAGACAGAAAGAAATAGCTAATTCTGAACTACACTTTGGGCCCTCCTACTTTATTTCTCTTTTTTTTTTTTTACTTTATTTCTGTTTTTAATCTGAAAGAAATGCCTCTTCTAGCTGATCGGTCACTGATAACATGAATGACTTTAGTCTTTACGTGAGCTCTTACACTCACATACACTCATACTACCTGAATCAAAGGGCTACGGTCACAAGATTATAAAACATACTGCTATTGGTACTTGAAACTTGTCACAGATACTAATCAAGTATGATATGGAGTTAATTGACTTTACATTACTTGATATATTGCAATGTTTTCATATCCTTAAGGTACTGGAACCAACACCCTGAAAAATGTTTGCCAAAACAGTAGCAAGAATTCATGGCTCCACTAGCAAAACAGCTGGCACTAGACCCGAGTCTACAATATGATCTGTTGCGAAGCTAGCCAAAAATAATTTCCAAAGACTTGCCAGAGCTGGAAATTCCTTTTGAAAGGCAGAAGGGAGCTTAATAAAGATACTAAAAGTACAATGCCACAATATAACATCCAGCACTAAACGGAACCAGATCCCCATCTTAGTCACTTCGAGTAGATCATGTTAGGTGTCCAGAATCTCACCTTTGGCATAATGTAATTAAATGGGATGATAAGACTACATATTACACCCTGCATATGCTCTAGAAAATCCAATTTTATTAGGTTGAGAGACCTATATATGTAACTTAGTGACATATTCGAACATTTTAGGACCACCAACTCCTGAAAAAGGAATTTGAATATGCATACACTTTAATATAAATTTAGTAAATACACTTTTGAGAAGAAAAAAAACCTCATGGTATTTCTAAGTACAGTAATAACTGGACGTTTAGCATATACCAGATTAATACTCTTATAAAATTGTGGAAAAGAGTAAGATTTGTGAAGATGATGTGTATAAGACTATGAAGGTATGAATACATACAAGAGAAAGTTCACAATCACTGCAAATATACACATAGGCTAAGCTCTATGAGGGCAAGGGCCACTGTATTCCCAGCACCCAACACATTGTCTACCAATATACTACACACGAAGAAAATACATAAGGATGAAAGAATTACTAGAGGTATTTAAAGGCTAAATGACCACTTGGCAAGGGCGTTACATTACAGAACGATTTACGCATCAGAAGGGACACGGGAGTTTGGCCAGGAAAACTTTAAAGTCTCATCCAAACTCTGAATGCCCATAATTTTCATCATTACCCCACTGATGACTTTAAATGGCAACTATACATACGAACCTCACCGGACTGAATTAATAGGAATCAAATTGATTACATATGTGGAAAGAGGCAATGGAAAAAGCCCAATATGATCAGTCAGGAGCTGACTACAGACTAGACCATCAATTGCTCATATGCAAGTTGAAGCTGAAGGTGAAGAAAATTAGAACAAGTCCACATGAGCCGAAGTACAACTCTGAGTGTATCCCACCTGAATTTAGAGACCATCTCAAGAATATATTTGACAAACAGCATTAATGATTGAAGACCAGAGGATTTGTGGAATGACATCAAGGACGTCATAAGTGAAGAAGGCGAGAGGTCATTAAAAAGACAGGAGACAAAAGGCCAAAATGGATGTCAGAAGAGACTCTAAAACTTGCTACTGAATATCAATTAGCTAAAGCAAATGGAAGAAATGATGAAGTAAAAGAGCTCAACAGAAGATTTCAAAGGGCAGCTCAAGAAGCCAAAGTAAAATATTATAATGACATGTGCAAAGACCTGGAGTTAGAAAAACAAAAGGGAAAAACACACTCAACATTTCTCAACCTGCAAAAACTGAAGAAAATATTCAAGCCTCGAGTTGCAATAGTGAAGGACTCTAAGATTAAAACACTAAGAGACGCAGGAAGATTCAAAAAAAGATAGAAGGAACATACGGAGTAACAGTATCAACAAGATTTGGTCAACGTTCAGCCGTTTCAGGAGGTAGCATATGATCAAGAACTGACAGTATTGAAAGAAGTCCAAACTACGCTGAAGACACAGGCGAAAAAAAATGCTCCAGGAACTGAGTGAATACCAATTGAGATGTTTCGGCAAACAAATGCAGCGCTGCATGTGCTCGCTCATCTATGCCAAGAAATTTGGAAAAAAACTACCTGGCCAACCAAGTGGATGAGATCCATATTTATGTGTATTCCAAAGAAAGGTGATCCAACAGAATGTGGAAATTAATGAACAATATCATTAATATCACACACAAGTAAAATTTTGATGAAGGTCATTCAAAAGTCGCTGCAGCAGTACATCAACAGGGAACTGCAGAAAATTCAAGGCAGATTCAGAAGAGGATATGGAATGAGGGATAACGCTACCGATGTCAGCGGGATCTTGGCTGAAAGCAGAGAATACCAGAAAGATGCTTACCTGTGTTTCATTGACTATGCAAAGGCATTTGACTGTGTGGATCGTAACAAATTATGCATAACATTGCGAAGGATAGGAATTCCAGAACACGTAATAGTGCTCGTGAGGAACCTGTACATAGATCAAGAGACAGACGGTCGAACAGAACAAGGGGGTGCTGTGTGGTTTAAAGTCAGGAAAGGTGTCAGTCAGGGTTGTATCCTTTCACCATACTTATTAAATCTATATGCTGAGCAAATAATCTGAGAGGCTAGACTATATGAAAAAGAACGTGGCATCAAGATTAAAGGAAGACTCATTGACAACCTATGATATGCAGATGACACAACCTTGCTTGCTGAAGGTAAGGAGGACTTGAAGGACTTACTGATAAAGATCAAAGACCACAGCCTTCAGTATGGATTACACCTCAACATAACCCAAAAACCTACTGCCGTCGAGTCGATTCTGACTTATAGTGACCCTACAGGACAGAGTAGAACTGCCTGATAGAGTTTCCAAGGAGCGCCTGGTGGATTCGAACTGCTGACCTCTTGGTTAGCAGCCGTAGCACTTAACCACTACGCCATCAGGGTGTCCACACCTCAACAAAAAGAAAACAAAAATCCTCACAACTGGACCAATAAGCAACATCATGAAAAATGAAGAAAAGATTGAGGTTGTCAAGGATTTCATTTTTCTTGGATACACAATCAACACCCATGGAAGCAGCAGTCAAGAAATCAAACACACAAAATAATAAATGTTGGACAGGTTATGGAGAGACTAGAACACTTATGCACTGCTAGTGGGAATGTAAAATGGTACAACCACTTTGGAAATCTATCTGGCACTTCCTTAAAAAGCTAGAAATAGAACTACCATACGACCCAGCAATTCCACTCCTTGGAATATACCCTAAAGAAATAAGAGCCTTTACACGAACAGATACATGCACACCCATGCTCAATGCAGCACTGTTTACAATAGCAAAAACATGGAAGCAACCAAGATGCCTATCAACGGATGAATGGATAAATAAATGATGGTATATTCACACAATGGAATACTATGCAACGATTAAGAACAACGATGAATCTGTGAAACATTTCATAACATGGAGGAATCTGGAAGACATTATGTTGAGTGAAACTAGTCAGTTGCAAAAGGACAAATATTGTATGAGACCACTATTACAGAACTCTAGATAAAGTTTAAACACAGAGGAAAATATTCTTTGATGGTTACGAGGGTGGGGAGGGAGGGAGAGGGATATTCGCTAACTAGATAGTAGACAAAAAATTATTTTAGGTGAAGGGAAGGGCAACACACGACACAGGGGTAGTCAGTACAACTGGACTAAACCAAAAGCAAAGCAGTATCTGAATACAACCAAACGCTTCTAAGGCCAGGGTAGCAGGGACGGGGTTCTGGGGACCATGGTTTCAGGGAACATCTAGGTCAACTGGCATAACAAAATGTATTAAGAAAACATTCTGCATCCCACTTTGGTGAGAGGCGTCTGGGGTCTTAAACATTAGCAAGCAGCCATCTAAGATGCATCAATTGGTCTCAACCTACCTAGAGCAAAAGAGAATGAAGAACACCAAAGACATATGGTAAAGAGGAGCCCAAGAAACAGAAAGGGCCACATAAACCAGAGACCACATCAACCTGAGACCGGAAGAACTAGATGGTGCCCAGATACCACATATCACTGCCCTGACAGGGAACACAACAGAGAATTCCTGATGGAGCAGGAGAACAGTGGGATGCAGATCTCAAACTCTCATAAAAAGACCAGGCAGATCTCAAATTCTCATTAAAAGACCAGGCTTAATGGTCTGACTGAGACTGGAGGGACCCTGACAGTCATGGTCCCCGGACCCTTTGTTAGTCCAAGATTGGAATCATTCCCGAAGCCAACTCTATAGACAGGGATTGGACTGAACTGTAAGATAGACAATGATACTGGTGATGAGTGAGCTTCTTGGCTCGGGTGGACACTTGAGTCTTTGCAGGCAACTCCTGTCTGGTGCCGAGATGAGAACAAAGGGGTTAGGAACTGGTTGAATGGACACAGGGAACACAGGTTGGAGAGGAGCAATGTACTTTCTGATTAGGAGGAGAGCAGCTGGGAGTGCATAGCAAGGTGTGTATAACTTTTTGTATGAAAGACTGGCTTGATATGTAAACTTTCACGCAAAGCACAATAAATAATAAAAAAAAAAACTAAAGGTATGGCAAAGAAAGAAAATAAACAAAAGAAATCAAACAACACATTGCATTGGGCAAATATGCTGCAAAAGACCTCTTTAAAATGTTAAAAAGCAAAGATGTCACTTTAAGGACTAAGGTGCGCCTGACCCAAGCCATGGTGTTTTCAGTTGCCTCATATACATGTGAAAGCTGGACAATGAATAAGGAACACCGAAGAAGAATTGATGCCTTTGAATTATGGTGTTGATGAAGAATACTGAACATACCATGGAGTACCAGAGGAATGAACAAATCTGTCTTGGAAGAAGTACAGTTAAAGGAATGCTCCTTAGAAGCAAGGATGGCGAGACTTCACTTCACATACTCTGGATGTGTTATCAGGAGGGACCATTCCTGGAGAAGCACATCATGCTTGGTAAAGTGAGCATCAGCAAAAAAGAGGAAGACCCTCAACAAGATGGGCTGACACAGTGGCTGCAACAATGGGCTCAAGCCTAACAACAATCATGAGGATGGCAGAGGACTGAGCTGTGTTTCATTCTGTTGTACACAAGGTCGCTATGGGTCAGAACCAACTCAACAGCACCTAACAACGACAACAGCTACCAGTCAGCCTTTCTACACAAATCCTTGTCAAGAAGGAAAAAGAATCCCTGCTATATTGGTGATCTTAAAGAAGAAAATTAGCCTTATTTATATATTTCTATGTTTAGAAACTATAAATTATATTCCTCTAAAAAGAACGACTAGGTCTATGAATTGTAAGAATAAATTCCAAAATGCTGAATTACGTATTATTATGGATTGAATGGAGTCCCTCAAAAATGTGTATCAACTTGGCTTAGCCCATGATTCCCAGTATTGTGTGACTGTCTACCATTTTGTCATCTGATGTGATTTTCCTATGTTTGTAAATTCTGCCTCTATGATGTTACTGAGGCTGAATTAGAGGCAGTTGTGTTAATGTGGCAAGGCTCAATCTACAAGAATAGGCTGTATCTTCAGTCAAACTCTTTTGAGATATAAAAAAGAAGCGAGCGCAGACAGACGGGGGACCTCACATCACCAAAAGTAGTACCAGGAACAGAGTGCATCCTTTGAACCCAGGGCCTCTGTGCTGAGAAACTCCTAAACCAAGGGAAGATTGACGACAAGGACCTTCCCCCAGAACCAACAAAGAGAAATTTTCCCCGGGAGCTGGCACTCTAAATTTGGACTTCTAGCCTTCTAGACTGTGAGAGAACGAAATTCTGTTTGTTAAAGTCATCCACTGGTGGTATTTCTGTTACAGCAGCACTAGAAAGCTAAGACACACATGCTAACTAATAATTAGGAAGCAAAGTCCCTGGTATCAAAAGTATATAGAATTACGTTTCCCTTACAAGCCCCAAACTGAAAAGTTCAGTATCAGTTAAGAAACTGCCCAGTTACAGATTACTTTTGAGAGACATAAGCATTCTTATACTTACATTTAACTTGCTTTAATACACTGCAAATATGACTCTGTATCTCTTTACCCTTTTTTCTTTCCTTTTAGGAAATACAAATGTTTTTGAAAGTTTTGTATTACATACAAATAGGTGGCTTATTAAATGTGTGACCTATTTGATTACGGAAAATCATAATCATAGTCATGCAGAATTCACATATCAGAATAATTTTTGGCTGATTTAAACCAATAAATTAATATCTATCACTACTTTGTATTAAAGATATCTTCTGTAAACTTTCATATGGTTAAAAGTATATAGTTACAATCTGCTTGGTAATATTAAAAACTTGGAAAACTGATGAAAGCTATCTAATCTAGCTCATTTGTTTTCCTTAGACACTGTCTGGCAAGCAAAGACTGGTAACTTGTTGCCTTGATTGTTCACAAACTAACGGATCATAACTACGCTTGAAGAAACTGCGTTTTTACTTTTCCATAGTATTTATTATTTTCATGTACCATGTAATTTACTTACTTATGATGGTTACTGCCAGGGTGCTACCTCATCTTTATCAGATCTCAGAATTTTCCTTTAATGCAGCCACTACCAGGAGATAGCACCAAAGAAAACCAAACCCCTTGCAGTCCAGTTGTTTCCGACTCATAGTGACCCTGGGGGAAAGAGTAGAACTGCCCCATGGCGTTTCCAAGGAGTGGCTGGTGGATTTAAACTGCCTATCTTTTGGTTAGCAGCTGAACTCTTAACTGCTGCATCACCAGAGCTCTGGGGATAGCACAGGGAACATTCAACATTGGAAACCACAGTTAATTCATAAATTGACAGCATTTCACATCCAAGTTTTATAGCAACTTATTCCTCTTTCCAAAGTAAGTACATAGTACTGAGTAGGAAAAAAATACTGATTTGAAAATCAAGCTACCTTTAATGAAACCTTTCAATCAATTATGAACTCAATAGCAGAATCTAACTTTTTCATTAGAAGACTATGGCCATTATAATCAAAACTTTTCCTAACTCCACAGATACTACAGGTGTTTCTTGTAGATATGGTCCATCTTTTAGAAGAAATAAAAAAGCTGCCAACACCTTAAGGACCAAGGATTCGTTTCATCAAACTCTTCTGATTTTACTATTAAAACACTTTTCTATAAGTGTCTTTCCAATACCAGTTAAGCCTTCCTAATTAGAATAAGACTTTTCCTATTAATTTTTAATTTGCAAAAGTAGTGGGGAAAAAAAGCTTTTAAAAAGAATCAGCTTGCCCTATATAATGCAAAAATATTTTTATTTCAGTTTAAACAAGCTTTAGAAGAGAGTTAAAAGACTAGGGTTTTATTATAATATCAGCCACTATTAAAAAGATGTATAACCATGGGCAAGTCATTAAATCTCTCTAGATTCTAATTTCCTAATTTTTAAAATGAATGGAGATAAATTTTATCGTTGAAAATTTTAACTCATTTAACTCAAACTGTCATTTTTCTTTCTTTAGTTCCCCAAATACTGACTTTATACAAATTTTCCCAAACTTTTGAGATGGTATGTCTAAATTTCCACATATATTTAGGTGTCTGGATAATTCCTGGCCTTACTAACTTAAAGTATCTTTCTTAAGCTAGTCAGAATTAGCTGTTTAAAGAAATAAACTTGACCAAGGATTAATTATCTTCATGATCAACTTATAAAATATTGGCCCTACTATTAGCTTTTATTATATTTAAAAAAAATATTTAAGGAGATGCCAAAAATCATTCCTATCATCCTATTTCATGGGCATATTTCAGTGTAATGCAACAGTAAACTGTTAGTGAACATAGACAACGTACATAGAAACACTACGTAAACGTAAGTATAGAATTACAAGGTGTGTTTAAAGGTAAAGAAAGTGTAGTGATGATAACAATTTGCTATAATACTAGATACCCTCCACATAACTGTAAGATTTATAATTGACTAATAAATTTTTAGTCTGCAAAGACTAAAAAACTTTTCTTCAGTAAATATACATATCTGTGTTATTCTGTCATCTTAATAAGTCTCTTAGCCTAAAATTTTGTATACTGAAGATATTGATATTAGTGACTTTTTCTAGACACACAAGTACCACTAGAGGCCACCAAATACTTCATTTTTAAAAACTGATGCCTTTGCAACTTATAAAAAGGAGACGACCATGCACAGTAATATTTATAACTGGGTAAAGTTCCACATGAATCCTCAGAGCACAACACAAACCCAAGCCAAAAGACCTGAACATACTTCATATAGGATATCTGGATCACTAAAAAAAAAAAAAAACTAGATTAGACCAAGAATCTGGGTAGGGAAAGTGGTATAAATACTCATTCTTTAAATACCTTTGAAAATAGATTAAGTGACCTAAACAGTTGATGCTCTTTCTAAATAGCTACTGCCTTTTATAATCAAATTAAATATCTACGGACAGTTAATATGGAGATATATAAAGTCCCAGACCTGTCTTACACAAAGTCTTCCACTGATAATTTTTTGTTAATATCTAAAGTTGGCTACTGTCTACAGCAATCAAACCTTAAAGAAGTCCTGTTGACAAAGTCATTCCACAGACTTGAATATACCCAAAATTCTGGCTTGAAAAAGAAAATCTGTCATCAGGAAGAATAGATAACACCTGGGAAAACTTTGCTCTGAGTTCCTAAGTGAATTGCTCCTATATTTTACCAAGTCCCCTTATTTTTCCCAGTTTTTCCTACTTATTAAAGATGAACATCAAAAAATAGAAGGCCCTAAAATGGTACAACCACTTTGGAAATCGATTTGGCACTTCCTTAAAAAGCTAGAAATAGAACTACCACACGATCCAACAATCCCACTCCTTGGAATATATCCTAGAGAAATAAGAGCCTTTACACAAACAGATATATACACACCCATGTTCATCGCAGCATTGTTTACAATAGCAAAATGTTGGAAGCAACCAAGATGTCCATCAACAGATGAATGGATAAATAAATTATGGTATATTCACACAATGGAAAACTACACATCGATAAAGAACAATGATGAATCCGTGAAACATTTCATAACATGGAGGAATCTGGAAGGCATTATGCTGAGTGAAATTAGTCAGTTGCAAAAGGACACATATTTTATGAGACCACTATTATAAGAACTAGAGAAATAGTTTAAACAGAGAAGAAAATATTCTTTGATGGTTATGAGAGTGGGGAGGGAGGGGAAGAGAGGTTTTCACTAATTAGATAGTAGGTAAGAACTACTTTAGGTGAAGGGAAAGACAACACAAAATACAGGAGCAGTCACCACAACTGGACTAAACCAAAAGCAAAGAAATTTCCTAAATAAACTGAACGCTTCGAAGGCCAGCGAAGCAGGGGCGGCGGTCCGGGGACCATGGTTTCAGAGGACATCTAAGTCAATTGGCATAAGAAAATCTATTAAGAAAATATTCTGCATCCCATTTTGCAGAGTGGTGTCTGGGGTCTTAAACGCTAGCAAGTGGCCATCTAAGATGCATCAATTGGTCTCAACCCACCTGGAGCAAAAGAGAATGAAGAACACCAAAGACACAAGGTAATTATGAGCTCAAGAGACAGAAAGGGCCACATAAACCAGAGACTACATCAGCCTGAAACCCAAAGAACTAGATGGTGGCCAGCTACAACCGATGACTGCCCTGAGAGGGAACACAATAGAGAACCCCTGAGGGAGCAGGGGAGTAGTGGAATGCAGACTCCAAATTCTTGTAAAAAGACCATACTGAATGGTCTGACTGAGACTAGAAGGACCCCAGAATTCATGGTCCCAGACCTTCTGTTAGCCCAAGACAGGAACCGTTCCCAAAGCCAACTCTTCAGGGATTGGACTCGACTATGGGACAGAAAATGATACTAGTGAAGAGTGAGCTTCTTGGATCAATTAGACACATGAGACTATGTGGGCAGCTCCTGTCTGGAGAGGAGATGAGAGGGCAGAGGGGGTCAGAAGCTGGCCAAATGGACACAAAAATAGAGAGTGGAGGGAAGGAGTGCTGTCTCATTAGAGGGAGAGCGACTAAGAGTAAATAAGCAAGGTGTACATAAGTTTTTGCATGAGAGACTGACGTGGTTTAAAACTTTCACTTAAAGCACAATAAAAATTAAAAAAAAAAAAAGAAGGCCCAAGTGGCATTCAGAGATTTTGCAGATCCAAGGTAAACATATGAAACAAAATAGGGTTTCTTGCTATCTCATAACCTACTGTTTTGCACAGTGGTGCACTATTTTTCAAGGGTTTCTAGGTACTCCAGAAAAATTTTAGATGTGTTTTTGGTGGTGTATGTAAAAAAATTTTTACTTAACCAATGGTCACAAAGATGTTCTGCTACATTTTCTTTTTTGAAGTTTTAGCTTTTACATTTAGTCTATATCCATTTCAAGTTAATTTTTGTGTATGGTATGAGGTAGGGTCAAAGACGATTTTTTTTTTTACCCCATATGGATATCTAGTCGTTCTAGCACCATTTGCTGAAAATCCTATCCTTTCCATGACCTTGGCCACTCTGCTGAAAATCAATTTATCATATATGTGTGGGTTTGCATCTAGTAGAACAATCCAAAGATTGTTCCATGGATCTAAATGTCTATCCTTAAGCCAATACCATATTGTTCTGACTACTGAGCTTTACAGTAAGCCTTGAAATCAGGTAGTGTAAGTCTGCTAACTTTGTTCTTTCTTTCTAAAACTGTTTTGGCTACTTGCTATACAAATAATGTGTCTTGGGAGATCTACACATGTCAGTACATAAAGTTCTATCTCATACTTTTTAACAGTCACATTATAGTCCACTGAATGGATGTGGTATCATTAATTCAACCAGTCCCCTCCTAACAGACATTTAAATAGTGTCCAATCTTCTGCCATGAATATATGCATTTGTATAGGCAATCATACAAATCAGTTTTTCCAGGAGAGTCTCACTTTATGCCTGTTTTCCCAATTCACCTACTTTCACTCTCAAAAGCATTTTGGTTTGAATAATATGTTACATAGTTACTCTAATGTCAGTTTACCTATAGGACAAATTAGTATAAGTGAAATTAGGCAAGAACTAACTTTGATTCAACTTCTCAGACTATTTGTTACAAGAACATATTCCATGTTAGAAACCAAAATATGGGATACCTCTACTTCGAGACTTGTAGGTTATAGGTTATAAGAATTGCAGTATAATCAAATACATGATTAGGATCTGTCTTGGTTATCTAGTGCTGCTATAACAGAAATACCAAAAATGGATGCCTTTAACAAACAGAAATTTATTTTCTCACAGTCTGGGAGGCTAGAAGTACAAATGCAGGGTGCCAGCTCCAGGAGAAGAATTCTCTTTGATGATTCTGGGGGAAAGGCCCTGTCATCAATTTTCGCCCAGGTCTAGCAGTTTCTCAGCACAGGAACCCGAGGTTCAAACGACGCATTCCACTTCTGTTCTCTTCTTGCTTAATGGTAATGAGGTCCCTCTCCTCTGTTTACTTCTCTCTTTTATATCTCAAAAGAAACTGACTCAAGATACAACCTAATCCTGTTGACTGTGTCTCTCCCTCGTTACATAACCGCCTCTAATCCTGCCTCATTAACATAACAGAGGTTAGGATTTACAATACATAGGATCACAAAATGGAAGACAACCACACAATCACACAACACTGGGAATCATGGCCTACACAAGTTGACACATGTTTGGGGGGGGCACAACTCAATCTATGACATTCCACCCTTAGGCCCCCAAATATTTATGTCCTTGCCACATGTAAAACACTTTCGCCCCATTATATCATCCCAAAAATCTTAAATCAACTCCAAGGCCAAATTCCACCCTGGGACAAAATTCCTCTTCATCTATGAAATCTACAAGTTATCTGCTTCCAGAGCACAATGGTGTGGCAGGCAGAAAGTAGACATTTCTATTACAAATGGGTGAATTTGGAGGGGAAAAAAATACACGCACTAAGTCAGAGTCGACTTGATGGCGGCGGGTTTCGTGTTTTTTTGTTTTTTAAGCAAGTCAAAAATTCAGCAGAACAATTTACATTAGCTCTCAAGTTTTGAAAATAATCATCTATTCTCTGAGACCATCTAGGCATTGGCCCTGGCCTTCAGACTCTGTGTGTTAGCCATGCTCTCTAGATTTTGGGCAGAGGCCTCTCAGCCCTGGGCTTAAGCTCCGCCTTCCAGGCCCAGTGAAACAACAACTCTGCTCCCTCAGCTCTGGGCAACCCCATTGTCCCAGTACATCTGAGTGGCAACCCCACCCCCTTGGCCCTGGCAGGCCCCATTCTTCTGTCCCTTGGGCATGGTAGCCCCGCGCCCTCAGCTTCAGGCAGCCCCATTCTGCTGATACTCATGAAAGGCAGTCCCACACTTCAGAACCAAGTTGGTAAAGATCTGACTCTCTGAAACCTAGGAAGCTACGGCCCCACCTTTTGAGACCGCAGGGGTTGTAGCCACACATCTGAGACTGAGGTAGCTCTGCTTCCTGTGCCTCTCATCTATTCAGCTTCTGCTTTCTAGTCCCTTGGCCCCTCGGGCCTCTTGGGCCAGCCTGGCCTCTGCCCTGCTCAGACAAGTGTTTTAAAGCTCTTTAGCTCTATCGATAGGTGCCTGGAGGTACCGCACTCTGTCAGTAAACCTCAGCTGGAAGGCACTTAGCCCTCTCGCCCCATGGGTTGTTAAGCCTAGCTTCACCAATAAGTACCAAGGGGCACCCAACTCTGCCAGAAAGCCTCCTGTCCAAAGGCACTTGGCTCTCTTGCTCCATGGGTCAGCTCCCATTCCATCTCACACCAGTCTTCTGGTTCTGCTGCTGCTGCTTCTTGCTGTCTGGCCATCTCCAGTATTACAGCTCTTCTGACTTCCTTCTGAGCTCTCACTAGAATTGTCTTTCATGTCCATAATTCCACCAACAGTCTCTTCAAGGCAATCTAGGCTTTTACTATTAGGCATTTTAAAACGCCTCCAGCTCTACCCATTCCTCAATTCCAAAATCGCTTCCACACTGCAGGTATCTATTAGAGCAGCACCCCACTCTTGGTACCAAATTCTGTCTTAGTTATCTAGTGCTGGTATAACAAATATAACAAGTGTTTAACAAACAGAAATCTATTCTCTCACAGGCTAGGATGCTAGAAGTCCAACTCCAGGGCACCAGCTCCAGGAGGTGGCTTATTCTCTCTGTAGACTCTGGGTAAAGGTCCTTGTCATTAATCTCCCCCTGGGTATAGAAGTTTTGAATAACCCATAGGTATATAATATGGCTGACAATTACATGAGAGATAAGCAGCAGTATTCCATGTGGTAATGAAGGACAGGATGTTTGCAAACGACATGAATTTGCAGTGGGTCAGGATATTGTACTTCTGCATCTTCCTTAGAATGTTCATTATGGCCTCAAAGCTTCAAAAGTGGCATAAACTCAGAATGGCAAGAAAATCTTGTATAAGGTGGTTCTGACAGCAGTGCTAAAGTAGTTGACCATAGAGACTGGGTAGGGGAAAGGTTCCTTAGCACAATTGAGATCAATGCACTAGTGAGATGAGCAGAATTGTAACTGAAAGTCTAGTACAAGATAACAAATCATTTAAGTGAATATAAAGAATACAAGAAGAGTAACACCAAGGTTGATAGAAAATGCTGTCCCATACCTATCCTCTTCCTCAAAGAGCTTTAAAGATTCTAATGCCTCAGATGTACCCTCTAGGCTCCATCAGGTTCTCTGACATGTGGTTTTACTACTTCAGCAAGGCAAAAGTGGGAAACAAAAATGTGAGCAAAAATCATCAACTTTTCAGCTTAAATCCCATTGATATTCACTTGCTTTGTTCTGAACTTAACTTAAAAAGTCCTTTTTGTAGTCCTTAGCGTATTTTAAAAGCCATGTTTTAATACCTCATAGCAATATTCTTATGTTCTCAAGCCTCACCTTTATGCAAAATCAGACTTTTTCCATACATTTTTTACACCAAGTTCTGCATCATCTTTAAATCTGAATTCATCACCAAGTGCCCTACCCCAGCACAGTGGCTTTAGATTCTACCTCTAGTACTTTTCATTTGCACCTTTTATAATTATGTATATGTTTACTTTTAGCTGGCTTCTTGAATTTTTCAAATCTCTCTGGCTGGCATATTTTCCAACTTACCTTTATTCTAAATTACATATACAGCTGGCTTTTTATACCTACATGCAGGAGCCTATATTTTTACCTATTATATTTCGTCTTCTTAGATAAAGCGTCCATAAATCCAGCCTTTTAAGATCTTTGTGAACAATGATTCTGTCATCCAATATATTCACTCATGTTCTCTTTCTCCCTTCATGCATATTTTTATATAAAGAGGGGAGACAATTATCTTCCAACCTTTCTAAACTCAGTTCCATGACCAAACAATATTAATACTAGGTCAGGTGGATAAGTGTTAACCCATATATTCACTGTATTTTAAACAGTTTAAAGAATTAAAGCATCAAGGCCGAGGACAGAAGCTGGCTGAATGGACAGGGAAACACAGGGAGGAGAGAAGGACTGTGCTGTCTCATTAGGGGGAGAGCAACTAGGAGTACCTAGCAAGGTGTATATAAGGTACTGTACGAGAGACTAACTTGATTTGTAAACTTTCACTTAAAAAAAAGAAAAATAAAAGAATTAAAGCATCAAATGATACTTATACTTACTTATCTTCCATCAACTATGGTCCCGTACTAAGGCACATCTACAGAATGCTAAGTACAAGATTTTTTTTCTTTTCTCCTCAATTTATACTTAATTTACAGGAGACAAAATTCATATTGAAGGTACTTAAATCACTAGTCTTTAAATTAAGAACTGAACTAATAGCTTAAGAGTCTCAAATTTAGAAATTCTAATGTAATGTCTATTTCTCTTTTACTCAAGCCACAAAATTATTTAACACAGTACTTTAGTCTTCTAAGAAAACCTAGGTAGATCTACAAACGCCTCAGTACTGGCATTCCCTAGTGCAGATTAAGGCATATTTTCTGAATTGTTATATAAAAAGATATATTCCAGAGACAGAGCATCTTTAAAAAGGAGCTAGTGCCAAACAATGCTATTTTTCTAATGTCCAAGACCTAGCCAATGAAAACACATGCTCCCATAATCAGAAATAGATTGTCAACCATAGAATGCCTCAGCAAAACAATTCTTTAATGTTCTTTGAAATACTGTCACTAAAATTAACTGAAACTTTATTTATATGACTGTCTGTGGTTTCCCTGTATGCTTAAAAAGCACAAGAAAAGAATAAAAATATCCTAGAATTGGAAAAGTAGTAATTATGTTTGGTTAAACTTATTTTTAAAATTCTTCCAAATTGAAGTTCACCATTTCTCAATAGAGGAAAAGAAGAAAAGACAAAGGCGGCAATTTCCTTATTTAAAAGAGTAAGTTCAGCCATCCTCTAAATTAAAATTTGGATTTGGTTTGTTAGTGAATAGATGTTCAAAATTCTTTTCTCTAAGTCTTAAAATTTAGTCTACAGGCTGAACACAATTACATTTTGTTTAGAATTTAAATATATCAAATACGTGCTGCCTAGGGGAGAGAGGTGGCAAGAGAAAATAATTTCAATATAATACTATTCTCTGAACTCAGATTTCTCATCAGATGAAATAAATAAGTAAAGTTGGTCTCTATTCAAAGGAGTCCTGGTGGCACGGTATTTAAGCACACTGCTGCTAGGCAAAAGATTGGCAGTTTGAAACCACCAGCCGCTCCAGTAGAAAAGGATAGAGCAGTCAGCTTTTGTTAAAATTTACAGACTTGGAAACCCTGTGGGGCAGTTCTACTCTATGCTGCAGGGTTGCTATGAGTTGGCATCGACTCAACAGCAGTGGGTTTAGTTTTGGTTTTGGTGGCCTCTATTCAATAACTCAGTATTCTCTTAGTAGTTCTCAACCTCAGTTCTTCCAAATTACAGAAACCTATTTTCAGGTTCTGCATGTACACTAAAATACAAATGCCAACTATTGCTTAAAGTGTCACTTCCAGAATACTCAAATCTAGGCTAAGAGTAAGAGTCAAAAGACGTGAGTTTGAATCCCAGTTCTGCTACATCCTACCTGTCAGACTTTGGTGAAATCTAAACTTTCTAAGCTTCAGTTTCCCTATCTGTTTTAATACCTATCACCTAATTTATTGGAGTTAACCTTAGCCTATCATTTTTATATAACTGTTAGGTATTAATATTAATGTTATATGCTAAGTTTTTCAAACACCTTGACAGGGGTAAGATTTTGTTTTCTGTCAATCACTGGAAAAGGATCACTACCAGCCTAGAATAAAATCAGTAAGGGACTGAGCCAGGCCACCTTCAAATAAACTAAAACTTAATTATGTCCATCACTGGTCTTAAAGCTACAAGACTTACTCAATATTTCAAGGTATATCACAGTTATTCATGCTATTGGCTATTCATATGCAGAAACATTGCGTATTTCTAATACGTGCAATAATAACACAAGGCAATAAATAAGAAAAAAACAAAAATTTACAGTAAATGATTCTATTTTGTTAAAAATGGACTTTGACAGCTATAAGATAAAGTACTTCTGTACTTCATAAGGCATAACAGATGTTAAGGAATCAGAATTGGTATTAATTATGGAAAAGTTAAAAGAAAAAAATCCAACATAATTCAGTAGGTCTTTGGAATTCTTTAAAAATTAATCCAATTGGAAAAAAATCTTTGAAATGCTAAGATTTGGTCAAGAAGTGATCAAGGAAAACCTTAGAGAAGGAAAAGTTCTACCTATGCCTTACCACTTCTATTTCACCAACTCCACCAGCACATGACTCTACTTCTTACTGGAGAGACACTAACAAAACCCCAGTGGAGAGACACTAACAGCACTTAAATAGGCCAAATCTTCATACAAAGAAAAGAGCTATCCATTTACTAACTAGTAAAATCAATATGTGTCTCTCCCTCACTACTACAAAAACATCAGTAGCATTGCAAGTATCTATTCCTTTGGATTTCAAAACACAAAAATTATCCTTTCTCAGACCTAGCTAAATAGCTGGTGGCAAGCCATTATCTCCCTCTCTCTGCATCCCATAATGTCTGTTCTTACTGAAATTTATGTGGTATTCACTGTTCATATTGTCAAACTGATGCAGTTTATCTTGCCGCATTTTTTTCTTATTGTGCTTTAAATGAAAGCTTACAGCTCAAATTAGTTTCTCATACAAAAATTTATACACACATTGTTAAGCGACCCCAGTTGCTCTCTCCACAATATGACAGTACACTCCTCCTTTCCACTGCAGATTTCCCGTATCCATTCAACCAGCTCCTGTCCCTTTCTGCCTTCTCATTTCACCTCCAGACAAGAGCTGCCCATTTAGTCTCATGTATCTATGTAAACTAAGAAGCACACTCTTCACGAGTATCATTTTATGTCTTATAGTCCAGTCTACTCTTTGTCTGAAGAGTTGGCTTCGGGAACGGTTTTAGTTCTGGGTTAACAGAGACCGGGGCTATGTCTTCTGAGGGTTCCTCCAGTCTCACGCATATTATTAAGTCTGATCTTTTCACTAGAATTTGAGTTCTGCACCCCACTTCTCTCCTGCTGTCATGGACTCTGTTGTGTTTCCTGTCAGGGCGGTCACTGGTGGTAGCCAGGCATCATTTGGTTCCTCTGGTCTCAGGCTGATGGAGTCTCTGTTTTATGTGACCCTTTCTGTCTCTTGGGCTCATATTTTCCTTGTATCTTCATTCTTCTTTGCTCCAGGTGGGCTGGGACCAATTGATGCATCTTAAATGGCCGCTCATTAGCTTATTAAGACTACAGATGTCACCCACCAAAGTGACTAATTTCACTCAGCATAATGTTTTCCAGATTCATCCATGTTATGAGATATTGCACGAATTCATCATTGTTCTTTATCAGTGCATAGTATTCCATTGTGTGAATACACCATAATTCGTTTATCCATTCGTCCATTGATGGGCACCTTGGTTGTTTCCACCTTTCTGCTATTATGAAGAGTGCTGCAATGGACACGGGTGAGCACGTATCTATCCATTTGATGACTCTTATTTCTCTAGCATACATTCCAAAGAGTGGGACTGCTGGATCCTATGGTACTTCAATTTCTAGCTTTTTAAGGAAGTACCAAATTGATTTCCAAAGGGGTTGTACCATTTTACATTTCCACCAGCAGAATATAAGTGTTCCAATCTCTCCACAACCTCTCCAACATTTACTATTTTGTGTTTTTTGGGTTAAAGCCAGCCTTGTTGGGGTGAGTCGGTATCTCATTACAGTGTTGATGCGCATTTCTCTAAAGGCTAATAATTGTGAGCATTTCTTCATGTATCTGTTAGCTGCCTGAATGTCTTCTTTGGTGAAGTGCTTGTTCATATCCTTTGCCCATTTTTTAATTGGGTTATTTCTCTCTTTGCTGTTGAGGTTTTGCAGTATCTTGTAGATTTTAAAAATTAGACTCCGATCAGATACGTCATAGCCAAAAATTTTTTCCCAGCCTGCAGGTTGTCTTTTTACTCTTTTGGTGAAGTCTTCGGATGAGCATAAGTGTTTGATTTTTAGGAGCTCCCAGTTATCTAGTTTCTCTTCTGGTGTTTGTTCACTGTTAGTAATGTTTTGTAGTCTGTTTATGCCCTGTATTAGGGTTCCTAGCATTGTCTCTAGTTTTACTTCCATGATCTTTAACGTTTTAGATTTTATATTTAGGTCTTTATCCATTTTAAGTTAGTTTTTGTGTATGGTGTGAGGTAAGAGTCTTGTGTCATTTTTTTGCAGATAGATATCCAGGTATGCCAGCAACATTTGTTGAAGGGACTAACTTTTCCCCAGTTAACTAACTTTGGGCCTTTGTCAAATACCAGCTGCTCATAAGTGGATGAATTTATGTCTGGATTCTCAATTCTGTTCCATTGGTCTATGTATCTGTTGTTGTATCAGTAACGGGCCGTTACAGCTACCATGACGGTAAAATAGTTTCTAAAATCAGGTAGTGTGAGGGTTACTACTTTTTCAGTAATGCTTTACTTACCGAGGACCTCTCCCCTTTCCATATGAAGTTGGTGATGTTTTCCTCCATCTCATTAAAAAATGCCATTGGAATTTGGATCAAATTGCATTGTATCTGGAGATCACTTTGGGTAGGACTGACATTTTCACAATGTTGAGTCTTCCTACCCATGAAGAAGGTATGTTTTTCCATTTATGTAGGTCTCTTCATTTGTTGCAGTAGCATCTTGTAGTTTTCCCTGTATAGGTCTTTTACGTCTCTGGTTAGATTTATTCCTAAGTATTTTGTCTTCTTGGGGGCTATTGTAAATGGCATTGATTTGGTGATTTCCTCTTCAAAGTTCTCTTTGTTGATGTAGAAGAATCCAACTGATTTTTGTATGTTTATCTTGTATCCTGAGACTTTGCTGAAATCTTCTATTAGTTCCAGTAGTTTTCTTGTGGATTCTTTGGGGTTTTCTGTGTATAAGATCATATCATCTGCAAATAGAGATACTCTGAATTTTTCCTTACAAACTTGGATGCCCTTTATTTCTTTTTCTGCCCTAATTGCTCCGGCTAGGACCTCCATCACAATGTTGAGTAAGAATGGTGACAGAGGGCATTCTTGTCTGGTTCCCATTCTCAGGGGAAACAATTTCAGACTCTCTCCATTTAGAATGATGCTGGCTGTTGGCTTTGTGTAAATGCCCTTTATTGTGCTGAGGAATTTCCCTTCTATTCCTATTTTGCTGACAGTTTTTATCATGAATGGCTGTTGGGACTTTGTCAAATGCCTTTTCTGCATGGATTAATAAGATCACGTGGTTCCTGTCTTTTAATGATGTGATGGATTACATTAATTGTTTTTCTAATGTTGAACCATCCCTGCATATCTGGTATGAATCCCACTTGGTCGTGGTGAATTATTTTTTTGACATGTTGTTGAATTCTGTTGGCTAGAATTTTGTCGAGGATTTTTGCATCTATGTTCATGAGGGATACTGGTCTGTAATTTTCTTTTTCTGTGGTATCATGTCCTGGTTTGGTATCAGGGTTATGCTGGCTTCACAGAATGAGTCTGGGAATATTCCATCTTTTTCTGTGCTCTGAAATACCTTAAGTAGTAGTGGTGTTAACTCTTCTCTGAAAGTTTGGTAGAATTCTCCAGTGAAGCTGTCAGGTCCAGGGCTTTTTGTTGTTGTTGGAAATTTTTTAATTACCTTTTCAATATCTTCTTTTGTTATAGGTTTGTTTAGTTGTTCTACCTCTGTTTGTGTTAGTTTAGGTAAGAAATATGTTTCTAGAAATTTGTCCAATTCCTCTAGGATTTCAAATGTTAGAATACAATTTTTCATAGCATTTTGTTATGACTCTTTTAATTTCAGTTGGATCTGTTGTGATATTGCCCATCACATTTCTTATTCAGGTTATTTGCTTCCACTTCTATTTTTCTTTTTTTCAGTTTGCACAATGGTTTATCAATTTTGTTGATCTTTTCAAAGAACCAGTTTTTGGTTTTGTTAACTTTTTCAAATGCTTTTCTATTCTTTACTCCATTTAACTCTGCTCTAATTCTTATTACTTGCTTTCTTCTGGTGCCTGAGGCTTCTTTTGCTGCTCTGATTCTATTTGTTCAAGTTGTAAAGTTACTACTTTGACTTTGGTCCCTTTCTTCTTTTTGGATGTGTGCACTGACTGCTATAAAATTGACCTCTGACCACTGTTTTTGCTGCGTCCCAAAGGTTCTGGTAGGATGTGTTAACATTCTCATTTGATTCTACAAATTTCTTTATGCCATCCTTAATTTCTTCTATAACACAGTAGTTTTTCAAGCAAGGTGTTGTTCAGTTTCCACGTGTTTGATTTTTTTCCTTGCTTTTTCTGTTACTGATTTCTACTTTTATGGCTTTATGGTCAGAAAAGATGCTTTGTAATATATTCTGATGCTTTGGATTCTATTAAGGCTTGCTTTATGACCTAATATATGGTCTATTGTGGAGAATGTTCCACGTGCATTGGAAAAGAAAGTATACTTGGCTGCTGTTGGGTGGAGTGTTCTGTATATGTCTATGACATCAAGTTGGTTATGGCATTTAGATCTTCCATATCTTTATTGAGCTTCTTTCTGGATGTTCTGTACTTTACCAAAAGTGGTGAGTTGAAGTCTCCTACTATTATTGTACAGCTGTCTATTTCTCCTTTTAATGCTGTTAAGAGTTTGTTTTTTAATGTATTTTGGAGCACTGTCATTGGGTGTATAGATACATATTATGGCTGTGTCCTCCTGGTGTTGACTCTTTAATCATTATATAGTGTCCTTTCTTCTGTATCCTTTGGGTGGCTTTTACTTCAAAGTCTACTTTGTCAGAGATTAATATTGCCACTCCTGCTCTTTTTTTGATTGTTGTTTGATTGATATATTTTCTTCCATCCTTTGAGTTTTAGTTTGTGTCTTTAAGTCTAAGTCTTTAAGCCGGCAGCATACAGATGGACTGTGTTTTTTTAATCCATTCTGCCACTCTCTTTCTCTTTATTGGAGCATTTAGTCCATTCACATTCAGTGTAATTATTGATAGGTATGACTTTAGTGCTGTTATTTTGATGTATTTTTTGTGGGCATGTGTTGTTGACAGTTTCTTTGTTCCACTTAATTTTCTGTCCTGAGTTGTTTTTCTTTATGTATTTTCTGTTCATCCTTTTCATTGTTGTTGATTTTGTATGTGCTGAGTCTTTGTTTTTCTTGTTTTTTATTTGGATGTGTAGGATTGTTAGTTTCCTTTGTGGTTACGTTAATATTTACCTCTATTTTTCTAAGTTTAAATCAATCTTTATTTCTTTATATCGCCTTTACTTCCTCTACATATGTAAGATCTATGACTACATTATTTATTATCTCTTCTTTGTTTTAATGCTGTCACTTTTACATATTGACGTCTCTGTTTCCCCATTTTCAGTGTTTTAGCTTTGATTTATTTTTGTGACTTCCCTGCCTGGGTTGATATCTGGTTGTTCTGTCCTGTGTTCTAGTCTTAGGTTGTTACCTGATGTTACTGATTTTCTAACCGGAGGGCTCTCTTTAGTATTTCTTGTAGTTTTGGTTTGGTTTTTGCAAATTCCCTAAGCTTCTGTTTATCTGGAAATGCCCTAACTTCGCCATCATATTTAAGAGTCAGTTTTACTGGATGTATAATTCTCAGTTGGCAATTTTTTATATATAATTCTTGGCTGGCAATTTTTTTCCTTCAAGGTTCTATATATGTCACCTCATTGCCTTCTTGCCTGCATGGTTTCTACTGAGTAGTCAGAGCTTAGTCTTACTGACTATCCTTTGTAGACGACTTTTCATTTATCCCTAGTCACTCTTAAAATTTTCTCTTTATCTTTGGTTTTGGCAAGTTTGATTATGCCTTGGTGACTTTCTTTTGGGATATACCTTGCATGAGGTTCAATGAGCTTCTTGGACAGATATTTTTTCATCTCTCACAGTATCAAGGAAGTTTTCTGCCAACAATTCTTCAACAATTTTCTCTGTATTTTCTGTTATCCCCCCCTGTTCTGGTACTCCAATCACTTGTAAGTTATTCCTCTTGATAGAGTTTCACATAATTCTTAGGGTTTCTTCATTTTTTTTTTAATTCTTTTGTCTGATTTTTCCTCATATAAGTTGGTGTCAAGGGCTTTATCTTCAATCTCACTAATTCTGACTTTCATTGCCTCAATTCTGCTCCTACGATTTTCTATTGAGAGTTGTCTAATCATGCAATTTTATTGTTAATCTTCTGAATTTCTGTTTGCTGTCTCTCTATGGATTCTTGCGGTCTGTTAAATTTGTCCTTATGCTCTTGTATAACCTTCTTAAGTTCCTCTATTGCTTTGTTTGTGTGTTCCTTGGCTTGTTCTGCATTTTGTCTGATCTCCTTCCTGATCTCTTGTACAGCTCTGTTTTTTAGTTTTTTTTAATTCCCAGAAATTATCTTCCTCCAGAAGGTTTCTTGATTCTCTGTTTTGGTTGTTTGCTGAAGCCATCGTGATCTGCCTCTTTATGTGATATGATACTGACTGTTGTCTCTGAGGAAACCCTGGTGGCGCAGTGCTTAAGAGCTATGGCTGCTAACCAGTAAAGGTCTGCAGTTCGAATCCACCAGATGCTCCTTTGAAACCCTGTGGGACAGTTCTACTGTGTCCTTTAGGGTCATTATGAGTCAGAATCAACTCTATGGCAATGAGTTTGGTTTGGGTCGTTAGTCATCTCTGAGCCACCGATAAATTATATTTATTTTATGTTCGCTTACTATTTCCTAGCTTGTTTTGTTTTGTTTTGATATGCCCAGATAGGCTAGTCGTGTCAGTTTATTTGATTTTTGGCATCTTTGAATCTCTCACATCCTGTCACCAGGTGGTTAGAGCTGTTACTAGGTCTGTAAGCCCAGGAGTCCGTTTACATTTCTTTATGGATTCAGCTCAGGTGTCCAGGTAGTCAGTCACCAAGTATGTAGTGCAGGCTCTCACCTATAGTCCTAGATAGGCAGGACTGATTGGAGTAGCCACAGGTATCTGGCTGCAGTAGGGGGTCATGCACTGAACAAGGCTAATGGCTGCCCCTAAGTGTTTGGGAGGAAAGCGTGTCCCTGTTTGCTAGAGTGTGTAGGTGGGTGGGTTTTGCAGCCAGACTATGGGCATCCAACGCTGTTGGCTGTAAGGGCTGGGAGACACCACTTATTCTTGGACTCCTGTTGCAGGTGGCTAGGTGGCATGGGTGGCGCCACCAGTCCTCAGGCCCCTGATGTGGGTAGGTGAGGACCGTGCTTAACAGGCAGAGCAATGTCAAATGTCACATATCTGCCACTCCACCTTATAGCTCATATACACTTGAAAACAGGCTTCAGGTATACACCCTGTTGTACTGTGCTACTGATGGCCTTTGGTGTTGAAATGGGCCCACACAGGTCTATGCAGGGGTAAAAGGCATTCAAAGTCTATGGACTCCTTATGCCTGTGCCTAGGCAAAGGGGCTCTGCCTGCCCTGAGCTCCCGACTTACCAGAGCTAGCGGATTATTTTTCCCGTTTGTTAATTTGTTCCCTCTCCCATGCCAGGAGAATGGCTCAGAATATGCAATGGGTCCTACTTCCAGCCCAGTGGACACAGCAATCACTGAAGCAGGCCTGGGACTTGGTGCAGAGCAGGGAGGGGACAAGTAAATGGGAGAGAGGTTCTTTCCAAAGGGGATGTTTTTTAATCCACACGGTAGCTCAGAACCATGTACTTATCTTTTGCCAACTGAGCACCACTTTTCACTGGTTCTGGAGGCTTGAGTATACTCTCCACCACTCAGTATTTACCAATGTGGAAAACGCATCCCAAGTGCCACTGCTTGCCTCACCACACACGCCAGCTAATCCAGCCTACAGGGTGCCCGTTCCTGCTGGGTCAGGTCCGGCAACTTGTCATTGCCTCTGAAACATCTCTTCCTCCCCCACCACTCAGTTTGATTCCTCAACTTTGCCTTTGATGTTCAGGGCTCCTATATTGTCATATATAATCAATTCACTTGTTTTTTGGGGTCTTTGTTGTAAGAAGGACCACAGGAGTCATCTGGCTACTCCACCATCTCGGCCTCACATTTTGATGTGAGGGGAGGCAAGGGCTCACAAAAAATTCTAAAAATTCCCCAGCACCAAAATTTTCCCCTTTCAGTTATCACTGAAAAGGATGTTGAAACAGATGTTTAAGAGCTTTTATAGTACAAATACCTGGTTATTCACACCCTAAGACCAAGGCAGTAAGGGAAGAGAAGGAATACAAGGGGCTTTCCAAAAAGTTACATACCCTTGAATCCTCATATTTTTTCCCCATTTTTAATGCCAAAATTCAAGATTTACCATCTTTGTGGGCCTGTGGAACCCACAACCTTCTTTACACAACTGGGTTAGACAATCAAAACTAAGCATTCGATGATGCATCTTTTATTTTCAGTTTAGCAGAACTAGGTAGAATGAGAAAATTCTCAATTTTCAATATCAGCTTTATTCTAATAGATACTTCTGATCCATGCTAACAAGAGAATGAACAATTCTTCCTCTGAGGGAGAGGCTGCGAGATGTCAAATAAACAGCAACAAGGATAACAATAAAAAAACCAGCTAGCTCATTTACTGAATGCTTATTTTATGGAAGACTTTGTTCTAAGCATTTTATATATATTCATGTGCATTTTTTTCCCCATTTTTATCTTCACAACAATTCTATGAGATTAAACCCCTTTCCTTCGAGAGATTTCCAACTTAAAAAGGCCCCATGCATTATAGAGTAGAACTGTTCCACTTAGTTTTCTTGGCTATAATCTTTTACAGAAGCCATTCTTCCGTCACGCCATGTGGTGAGTTCAAACTACCAAACTTTAGGTTAGTAGTGCAGCACAAACCATTTGCACCACCCAGGGACCTTCCCTATGAGATCAGTACAATGATTCTCCTCGTTTTATAGTTGAGGACTCTAATGCTCAAAGCGGTTAAGTAACTTGCCAAAAGTCACACAGTGTAGCTGGGATTTCAACCCAGATGGTCTGCTCCAGAGCTTGCGCTCTTGACTATCATTTTATACCAAATGTTCTCTCATCAAGAATGCTTGGAAGATACCATTCATACATATATACTTACAAGTGTGTGTGTGTATATACACATGATGTATAAATAAATAAATATACACAGACACACACTCCAGTATTTTTGGAGAACCAAACTTTATAGTCATATTATGAAACACTTTACTGATCATCTTTCCACACCCTCATTTTACCACCACGAATCTGCCACCAGATATTGTGCCCTGGGCATCATAAATTATGTTCAACGTTTTAAATTCCTTAAAAATGGCTGACAAAAAAAAACAGTTAAATTTCTCTATGATAAAGCAACCTACAGATTCCGTAGTTAAGAAGGAAAGAATTCAGATTTGTGATTTCGAGACCAAACTCAAATCCTGACCAACCACCACTAAACCAACCTCTAGTTATTTGTGTTTTTTGTTTTGTTTTCACTAAAAGAAAAAAAAAAAACTGGAAATTTCAGAAAAAATATAATGAATATTTGCTTAGTAATACACTAGCACTGAAGCTACTAGGCTGATTTTGACTGAAGAAACAGAGGGATTTTTCAGCATCCAAGTACATAAAGATCATCAATTTCATCTTTAATATTAGTAAGAAGTTTAAATGTGAAAAAGAAGAGCAAAACAGGCATTCTAAAATCAATATACTCAAAGATTATTGTACATTGGGGTTAGAGGAAAGAGAAGTATTCCTAATAATTATCTTGCGGCTAAATAATCAAATTATTTAACAATAAATATAAACTGGCATAACATAGTTCATAAAGATAATGTTCTACATCCTAGTTTGGTAAGTAGCACCTGGGGTCTTAAAAGCTTGCAAGTGGCCATCTAAGATACAACTATTGATCTCTTCCCATTTGAAGCAAAGGAAAGTGAAGGAAACTAAATACTTAAGGAAGTAATCTGCCCACAGGACTAATGGCCTGCATGAACCACAGCCTCCTCTAGCCTAGACCAGAAGAACTAGATGGTGCCTGGCTACCATTACTGACCACTTTGTCCAGGGTCACAACAGAAGGTCTGGGTTAGGATGGGAGAAAAACGTAGAACAAAACACAAATTCATAAAAAAGACCAGACTTACTGGACTGATAGAGACTGGAGGAACCCCAGAGACTAGCACCCTAAGATACCCTTTTAACTTGGAACTGAAGCCACTCCCAGAGGTCACCTTTCAGCCAAATAATAGACTGGCATATAAAATAAACAGTAACACCTGTGAGAAATGTGCTCCTTAGAACATTCAACCATACGAGACCAAATAGGCAACATTTGCGTAAAAGCAAAGATGAGAAGGCAAGGAGGGGTAGGGAAACTGGAGGGGTGGAAATGGGGAAGGTAGGGTAGACAGGCGAAGAGCGCTGACACATTGAGGGGACAGCAACCAATGTCACAGAAAAATTTGTGTATGAATTGCTGAATGGGAAACTAATTTGCTATGGAAACTTTCACCTAAAATGCAATAAAATGTTTAAAAATAAATAAATAAATGCAACATAAAAAGACATCTGAAAATACGGAACAAGAAATGCATAATTATAAAAGTGCAATAATGCAACACAGATTTACCAATTCAATTCCCTGTGGAAAAGGTGTATCATCCCAGTCCTTCTGTGGAAATCTCTGGATTATTTTCCCCAGACCTTCTCCTGATCCTGTTAATAAAATGCAAGTGAATTAGTTACAGGGCAGTAAAAAATCCAAAAACTCATTATATTAATACTTACTTCTAAACAAATATTTATTGAATAAATTGATATATTGTCTAATCATCTTCAACTTTAAAACAGCTGAAAGTCTTTACCTTCTAAACATAATACTAAAATGGCAGGCAATCTCTATCCTATAAACAAAAAAACAAACCCAATGCTGTCCACTGTCTAGGTAGGATTTCTCAGCTTAGTATTATTGACATTTTGGGCTAGATAATTATTTGTTGTGGGCAGCTGTCCGGTACACTGCAGGATGTTCAGCATCATTCCTAGCCTCACCCCACTAGATGCCAGTAGCACCCTTCCCCTCAGTATCTAACAACCAAAAATGTCTCCAGACATGGCTAAATGTCCCATTGCCCCCATTTGAGAACTTTGGCCTAGAGCACTGTTATTACAAAATTATCCCATGACACCAAAGAGTGGGTCAACTTGTAATGCAACTTTGGGGACGTAATACGTAAGTAGCTTGGGGATGGAAAATATGTCAGAGCTAAATTGCTTTTTCCTATACTTTTTAAAGAGCTTCACATGATTTCACACTCTATCTACATGCTGTCCCAGCTCGCTCTGAAGTAATACCAACAACACTTCTCTTTTTAGATCCTATGTCTTTTACTCATTGTATTTAGTATATTTCTCACTTTCTGTTTTGTTTTGTTAGTGTATAAACCAAAAACTAAACCCGATGCCGTCGAGTCGATTCCGACTCATAATGACCCTATACGACAGAGTAGAACTGCCCCATAGAGTTTCCAAGGAGCGCCTGACGGATTCGAACTGCTGACCTTTTCAATAGCAGCCGTAGCACTTAACCACTACACCACCAGGGTTTCCTTGTTAGTGTATACATACCATAAAATGCAACCATTTTAGATTAACAGTTTGATGGGCATTTATAAGCTCTCAGTGAAAACAATTTCAGTAAAATTTTTTAAAACTGAAAAATGGAAATTAGTCAATTGTGTTATATTTTTTTAAATGTTCAAGGAGTTTCCTCCAGAAAAGATTTTCAAAAAAAACTTCGACAATATTGGCATAGTCTGATTAATTTTTTTTTTTTTCCTCAACTGGAGTCAAAACTTCCAAAGTCAAAAAAGTCTTGGTCAAAACACACTATATACACCTCACTGACACACTGGCACTAGTCATTCTATTCCATTCTATCCTAAAACAACCTGCTTGGAAAGTCAACATTGTGCCTAGTGGATGTTCTTCCCTCCTTCACCTCAGAAGAATATCATCCCAGAGAAAAGCATGAAACAAAAGCACAATGCTAGGAAATCAGAACTTCTGGCCTTCCAGGTACACATAATTAAAGCGTTCTTCTTAACAGGGTAGAAGCTGCTCAACCAAAATTTAACTTTACCATAGGAATAGTAGGCCATATTCATCTTGCAGGTCCCAAGTTTCCCATCCTTAATTTATTAAAATCTGGTTTTTAACAAATGACTTTTTTTTTTAATGCTGTTTTATCTTTCCCCTGAAAACTAGTATTACAATAATCAAACAAAAACAATCAACCAAAAATTCAAAGTTCACCAAAATAAGTAGATCTAATTATGCCAATACAGACCAACTTTCAAAGAATAAGGAAAATAAAAGCTGTTCATTCAGTGAAAAGAAAGCACACAGGAAATCATTTTACAAAAGGCTTTCATATTTGATCCATTTAGAAGTTAATGAGAGAAGTCTGTTTATTTCAACTGAAACAAGCCTTTTTGTGGTTATTCAAAAATTTAGGTAGGAATGCAATGTGATTTTCCAATTTTCCAGTAAAATCTCTTATTATTCAAAAGGTTTATTTGGAACACAAACTATTTCTTTCCAGAGTTAAACTTAGCAAAGAGCCCAAAGGCTTTCAGAGAAATGAAAAAGAATGTATTTTAAAATTGAGCAGAATACATAAAGAACAAGGTATACCACTAAAAACAATAAATTAAAGAGACTCAAACACTTGAATACCAATGTTCATAGCAGCATTATTCATAATAGCTAAAAGGTAGAAACAATCCAAGTGTCCATCAACTAAAAAAAAAAAAATCAACAGATGACTGTAAAAGCAAAATGTGGTTTATATACATACAATGGAATGTTATTTAGCCATTAAAATACTGAATACATGCTACAACATAGATGAACCATGAAAATATTTTGCTAACTGTTAAATAAACAAGATTCAAAATGGTCAAATATTGTATGATCCTTCTTATATGAAGTATTTAGAATAGGCAAATTCCATAAAGTCTTTACTGTCCTCCATCCACCAGAAAAACTCCTGAACCTTGAAGGCCTGCTTGAGGCATTTTCTCAAATACGTTTGTTGTTGTTGGGTGTCATATTCAATTTTGACTCAAAGCAACTCCATGTGACAGAACAGAATTGCCCCACAGGAGTTTTCCTGGCTGTAATCTTTACAGAAGCAGATCACCAGATCTTTCTCCTGGGTGGGTTTGAACCGCCAACCTTTACGTTAGCTGCTAAGCACTTAACCATTTATGCCACCAGGGCTCCTTCAAACATGTTACCCCTCTCATATAATTGACAAATCCTTCGTGTAAGCCCTCATTATGCCTGGTATTCCCATAGCACCTAGATATTATAAATTAAATACAAAAAAGGAACCAAACCCATTGCTGTGGAGTTCATTTCCAACTCACAGTAATCCTATAGGACAGAGCGGAACTGTCCCAAGAGGTTTCCAAGGAGCGGCTTGTGGATTCAAGCTGCCAACCCTTTGTTTAGCACCCCAGTGCTTAACCACTCAAAAAGATGTGTTGGCCCACTTAACCAGACTAATAATGTGTATAGTCTTCTGTTCTACTTCCTAGTTTGTTGCACAGTGCCTGAGGCCTCAAAAGCTGGCAAGTGGTCATCTAAGGCACAACCGTTAATTTCTATTCCCCTGAAGCAAAAGAGGAACAAAAAGAATCAGGAGTAAGAGGAGGATATGGAATGCAGAACAGAATTTCAAACTCTCATGAAACCCAAATTTTCTAGTATCATGGAGGCTAGATGAACCCTTGAAACTATTACCCTGAGATAATTCTTAAACCAAAAATATCCCCTGAAGTCTTATAACCAAACAATAGTTTACCTTAACTAGTAAAGAATGTCAGCCCTGAGCATTATGCTTTTTTAAGAGCTATCTATTTAAGATCATACTGACAAGAGCAACTCGAAAGATTAGATAGGAACCTTGGGGGCCAGTGAGATTATGTTAATGGGGGAGAAACAACTCAGAAAAGGGAGGTGAGAATGTTTGCACATCTAGAAAAATATAACCAACGTCACTTGAACTATACATGTAGAAACTGTTGAATTGGTGTATGTTCTGCTGCATATATTCTCAGCAAAAACAAAAATAAATAAATGAATGAATGACTAAATAAATATGTTAGAATCCTAACCCCTATACCTGTGGGGAGGTGCCCTGGTGGAGCAATGGTTAAGCACCCAGCTGTTAACCGAAAGGCTGCAGCCAGCCTTTCAAACCCACCAGCTGCTCTTAAGGAGAAAAAATCTAGTGATCTACCTAGGGAACCCTATGGGGCAATTCTACTCTGTCCTATAGGGTCACTATGAGTCAGAATTGACTCGGCACACATCAGCATACCTGTGGGTGTAGTCCCATTTAGGAACTGGATATTCTTTGTTATATTAATGCCCCATTTCAGTGTAGAGTGTGTCTTAAGCCTAATCACATTTAAGATACAAAAAAAAATAAAATAAAATAACAGATTGGGAACAGAGAAAAACCAGCACAAATTAGGGAACACAGAAACACATGTGGGGATGGCAAAGACCTCAGAAACACCGAGTTTACAGAAGCTAAGACAAGAATCTTCTATCACTTAAAGCACAATAACAATTAAAAAAAAAAAAACCTTCTCCTAGGATAAACAAACAGAAGCTTTTTCCCAGAGCTTCTGGTTGTTGTTAGGCGCCCTTGATTCAGTTCTAACTCATAGCGATCCTATAGGTACAATGCCCAGTCCTGCACCATCGTCACAATCGTTGCTACGTTTGAGCCCACTATTGTAGCCACTGTGTCAATCCTTCTCATTGAGGGTCTTCCTCTTTTGGGCTGAACCTCTACTTTACCAAGCATGATATCCTTCTCCAGAGAATGATCCCTCCTAATAACATGTCCAAAGTACGTGAGAGGAAGGCTCGCCATCCTTGCTTCTAAGGATTCTGGCTGTACTTCTTCCAAGACAGATTTCTTTGTTCCTCTGGCACTCCATGGTATATTCAATATTCTTCACCAACACCATAACTGAATGGCATCAATTCTTCTTCAGTCTTCCTTATTCATTTTCCAGTTTCCTCATGTATATGAGACAACTGAAAATACCATGGCTTCGGTGAGGCGCACCTTAGTCCTCAAAGTGACATCTTTGTTTTTCAGCACTTTAAAGAGATCTTTTGCAGCAGGTCTGTCCAATGCAATACATACATCATTTGATTTCTTGACTACTGCTTCTATCAGTGTTAACTGTAGATTCAAGTAAAATAAAATCCTTAACAATGTCAAACTTTCCTCCATTTATCATGAAGTTCTTGCTTATTGGTCCGCTTGTGAGGATTTTTATTTTCTTTATGTTGAGGTGCAATCCATACTGAAGGCTGTGGTCTTTGATCTTCATTAGTAAGTGCTTCAAGTCCTCTTCACTTTCAGCAAGCAAGGTTGTGTCATCTGCATAACGCAGGTTATTAATGAGTCTTCCTCCAATCCTGATGCCCTGTTCTTCTTCATATAGTCCAGCTTCTCGGATTATTTGTTCAGCATACTGGGTATACAGATTGAATCACTATGGTGAAAGGATACAACTCTGAAGCAAACCTTTACTGATTTTAAAGCACACAGTATCCCCTTGCTCTGTTCGAGTGCCTGTGTCTTGGTCTATCTACAGGTTCCACACGAGCACAGCTGCAAACATTCATTAATAATCAGAATGTGGAATGAAAAAGATATGATTCTAGAAAAACTGGAAATTGTCAAAAATGAAATGGAACACTTGAACATAGATATCCTAGGGACTAGTGAGCTGAAATGGGCCAGGTTTAGATGTTTTGTATCAGACAATCATATGGTCTACCAAGCTGGGAATGACAAATTCAAGAGGATTGAAGTTGTCAAGGATTTCATTTTACTTGGATCCACAATCAACAGCCATGGAAGCAGCAGTCAAGAAATCAAAAGACGCATTGCAATGGGCAAATCTGCGGCAAAACACCTGTTCAAAGTGTTGAAGAGCAAAGATGTCACCCTGAAGACTAAGGTGCGCCTGACCCAAGCCATGGTATTTTCAATCACATCATATGCATGTGAAAGCTGGACAATGAATAAGGAAGACCAAAGAAGACCTGACGCCTTTGAATTGTGGTGTTGGCGAAGAATATTGTATACTGCCAAAAGAACAAACAAATCTGTCTTGGAAGTGCAGCCAGAATGCTCCTTAGAGGCAAGGATGGCAAGACTGCGCCTTACATACTTTGGATATGTTGTCAAGAGGGATCAGTCCCTGGAGAAGGACATCATGCTTGGCAGAGTACAGGGTCAGCGGAAAAGAGGAAGACCCTCGATGAGGTGGACTGACACAGCGGCTGCAAGAATGAGCTCAAGCATAACAACAACTGTAAGGATGGCGCAGGACCCGGCAGTGTTTCGTTCTGTCGTGCATAGGGTCCCTATGAATCGGAACCGACTCGACAGCACCTAACAACAACAACAACATCCTGAAATACGATGCTGTCAGTGATAATATCCATAGACCTATAAGACCAGTTATTAGACTACTGTTCAAATTTATGCACCAACCACTAATGCCAAAGAAGAAGAAACTGAAGATTTTTACCAACTTCTGTAGTCTGAACTGATCCCTAGAGCTAGCGCCCTGAATCCAGAATTCTAGCTTCCTAAACTGTGAGAAAATTAATTTCTGTTCATTAAAGCCACCCACTTGTGGTATTTCTGTTACAGTAATAGCACTAGCAAACTAAGACATTAACACAAAGCAATTATTTGTTTTATGCTTGATGCTCAATCACTATGCCCTTTTGAAAGCAGGGCCCGTATTTAGTTCATTTCTGAATTGCCAAGAACTAGTTTTTTTTTTTTTTAGTGTTGACATTTTAGAACCAAGCAATTCATAAACCAAATTTAAATATAAATTAATCTTTTGTATACTATATAAATACTATAATAGCTAAGATTTTCTCAGTCCCTATAAAAAAATAATCATTTTAAGATAAAAATCTCTCTGTCCTATAACGTAAAAGTCATAAACATAAAAGTTGGAAATAAGCCACTAAGATACACCTAAGGAAAAAAAGGGGAATGTGTCTTTACATGAAGGAAGGGAACGCTAGTCCCCAAATCTCAAGGTTATGATGGAAATATAGGGGTTATTTGCCTCACATTCCAATTCAATGTTTGAATAGTTTCTCCAGTACCCTCCAAACAGTTGTTCATCTGCTGCCTTAACATCTTCAAGTGAAAATGAAATCACTACTTCCCAAATTATTACAAAATTCTTCTATATGTGGAAATTGCACTTCAGAATCCAAGTCTCCCAAGGAATGAGGTTTTGTTTTTGCTCAGGTCAGTCGCCCTCAGATCCAGATCCATCCAACATTTATCGTGCACTTACTATGCATACGGCATTTAATCCTAAGAACCTTTGAAACAGAAACATTAATCTCCATTTCATACATAAAGAAAACTCTGATATCAGGTAATGTTCCAAAAGTTGTATTATTTAAGTAACTGGTAGACCATGAATGTGAATTTAAGTCATCTTGAATCCAGTATACACTAATGCTTCTCAACTCCAGTCCAGTGGCTGGTGTCCTGATGTCAACTGACTCTAAGCCTCTTCACGGGCAATATTCTCAATCCTCCATCCTTATTCCAACAACTTTTGGGATGGCATGGGACTTCTGATTTGCAACCTTTAGTTACTGTACCATGGAAGATGTGTGGGACTGCTGCAATTAACCCTCTTTCAACACGGAACTTAATCTGGGTATGCCTCTAAAAGACGGGGGTCTAGTTCTAGGATCCTGGCTCTCTCCTATTCCTCCTATTCTACCAAGAGAAACTAGATCATCTCAGGGAAAACTCAGAGATACAATAATTAATATGTGATGTTCTCACTGTAGCAACAAGCTAAAACCCTCTCCCACAAGAAGTCTTTTAACTGCTTAAAAGTATGATTTCTATTTCCCTTCCTATCTTGTTCAAAGATTTTTTATTTCTCAGATCACTACTACATTAAAGACATCAACAATTATTGATAAATGGAAATAACCCAAAATATGAATATCTTCCCACAGCTGATAGCTTCAAATCAATCCAAGAAAGTCTTTAAAGATATACACCACTGTATCATGTTCTGAAAAAAACATCAAAAAAAAAAAAAAAAAACCCCGAACCCATTGCTGTTGAGTAGATTTAGATCCATACACACGCTACAGGACAGGGTAGAGCTGCCCCATAGAGTTTCCACAGAGTGGCTGATGGATTCAAACCACCGACCTTTCGGTTAGCAACGGAGCTCTTCTTAACCACTGTGCCACCAGGGCTCTATGAAAAGAATACTACATTGCTAATCAGGAAATCTTAGGCTTGTCTTAGGTCTGTCTCTAACTAGTTCAGTCATCTTCAGCAAATTCTCTAACATCTCTGGGCCTCAGTCTCCCACGTATAATGTGATCTTAAGTCACTTTTGGCTCTAAAATTCTATTCATCGTAAATAAGCCACCAGAAAATGTGAAATGCGTGTATCTACCACTACATGGCTTAAAATTATGGTTGCTGACTAAAATCTCCTCCAGATAGTTTACATAGCTAGGAAAACCGTACCAATTAAAACTAAGCCTCAATAACTTGAATGCTGACAAAGAACTCCAGACTACCACCTAAACACTCTTCTTTTGTATGATGAAGAATAACATCTCTTTCCGGACTTTTCAAGTTATCTTACACCAAACTGAATATCACAAAGACATGCTTATTGTATAATAATGAGAAATCAACAACCTCAGAAATGAAGAAGGAGTTGAGGAGATGGGGAGAAAAAGAACATAGAATAATGGGAAAGGAGAAGGGGAGAAGAAGAGAAAAAGGAGCTTTTTCTTTGGAAATTTCTTCAGTATCTGTGCATTTCAAGGTATCATAGGAATGTATTACCATTATATCACATAATATTTAGCCCTGTGGATAATACCGCAGAAAAAATTTCCATATTAAAACTTCAGACAATTTTTTTTTAGGAATAGCTTAATAAACACTAATATTCTGATCGTATCTATAAGACACAGATACTTTTAGAATTAAGGGAGAACTGCAAATTTAAAACACAATTCCTCTCTACTGTGACTTCGTATATTATTTTTGCTATGTTATTTAAGTTTCCTTCAGTTAAAGATAAGGTTATTAAGTGGCATGTGCTAAGCATAAGAATTTTAAAGTACTGAGGATGAAAGTTTTTGATTAAACAACAGCAAAAGCTATCATGTTTATCTTCTTTAAACAAGAGATTCACATTAGTCTTACAATGCAACCAACTCATGCAACTCATTCAACAGGTAACTATCAAAGGATCCCCTAACCCTACGTCAATAAAGGGGAAGGCAGAAATACCCCTAAGTTCTTAAAGGATCTTCAGCGACCTGTGCCTTGCAAATCAATCAGCCCTCTCCCTTTAAAGAAATTAAGATGACAAATTTCTATTCTTCCCGAACAGATTTTAAACATGTCCTCTACCTTCAATGATCTCCTCCACAAATACATATTCTTTCCCATTTCCAATTCCCTGTTTCTAACTCAAGGTTCACCGTTGAGTACAACTACAGCACAAATAATCCAACCCTTATGTTTTCAGTTCATCTCTTTTCAAAAATCAAACTTTCCATCCTACAAAAAATAAATAAAAGTTGTTTAAATGGCTAAACAAGTTATAAGGCTGGTTAAAATATATTTTACTACAGATTGTTTTCCTTGAGGTTTCACTATCCTGAAAACATTGTGTTCTCTTAACAGACAAAACAATCTTTTTCAAGCTCCTAATGCCATATACACACCCTACTGAACATTTCCACAAGCACAGCAAGTTAACCACAACCAAAATGATTTGCCATAATTTCTACAAAATCTTTATCTCCTCCCCCTTCATTCCTTATCTCAGAGACTGACACCCTATCTATCCACACATTCTGGGTCTCAGTTAGGATTCGGTTTACCTGTATGTGACAGAAAACCTAAAATGTCAGTAGCTTAAGAAGTTTATTTCCTTTCATATAAAAGAAGTCTAGAAGCAAAAGTCCAGGACTGATGGCAGATCTGTGGTCTCAGGGACCCAGCTTCTCAGGTTCATTGTTTACTATCTACAGGGCCTGGCCCTTGTTCTCATAGTTTAATATGGCTGCTGGAGCTCCAAACATGACAACCATGTTTCAGGCATAAGTTGAGAAGAAGAAGGGCACAGTCTGCTTAAGCAGAATTCCTGAATGAACAATTTCATTTATATACCACCGGCCAAAACTTAGTCATGTAACCATGCCCAACAGCAAGAGTCTCTTAGTTAAGTAACAACTGAGCTGCTAAAATTTTTTTTGTCTCTACAAAAAGAACAGATATTAGAAGCAACGGATAGTTTCTACCAGAGTCTGCCCCTTAGTCTGACAAGCATCAACACATTGGGCAGAGCTCTCTCTTAACCGTGAACATCAGGAAGTCCCCAGGTATAAAGACAGGGCGGAGGGTTATGGGAGGGGTAACAGTATAAAAGCTCTCTTGCTTATGCAATTCATATGTGATTTCAGGACCTGCTTGTGCCCAATTCCAGAGATATCACTTCTATTCGACGGCACTGGGTTTTATTCAATGATAGGATGCTGCTAGGCATGCCCTCCATCGACAAGTATCTCATGTCGCTAGTAGCCAGTGGTTGGGCTTTCATTCTCTATCAGATCTAACAGCAAGCCAGCAGCTTCTATCTTAAGTAGAATATTTACCTGCCAAAGAGGATATAGCTTAGTTCAAAACCAAGGGCCCTCACTGTGTTTCTCCTATGAGGACCTGACACAAATTCCACAGGGCAACCTAATGGTAGTGAAGCAGGCAGTCATGAAAGGGATATTAAGGGTTATTAACCACAATAATAGTTGTTTTTCAGAAAAGTCTCCTCTTGCTACATTTTTGTTACAATTTTTACAGCACTTCACCATGATTTGTAGAATCCCCAGGGTTCTTGTCTTCTCCTGAGGCCGAGACACAAGCTCACTGACTCCGAATCTACCCGCTATATGACCTTCCTGGGGTGGCAGCAGCAAACCGTTGCCATGTTTTCAGGGCTGTGCGCAGTATTTTTAGAGCCGTGCACAAAAACCCATTCACTAAAATTATGCAGACTGCACATGCATCACAAGACTGAAGATCCTCCCCTCACTGTTCGTGCGTATGTACGTCACTCCCTATAGAAGGAGCAAATCTGCCCTGGTTCAGGAAGCTGGCAGCCTTAGGTCACGAGACCCTGCCTGTCTCCGGTTTGCAAACTGTGAATAAACCTTTCTGCTCTTCGAAACCTGTGTCTGGCTGACTTCAATTCACTAGTCTGCTTGACAGGAACCTATTAGTTGCCGGCTTCATTTGGCACCCCAGATGGGACTCAGTGGAGACTCTGGCTTGGAGTAAGTTAGGTCCTGAAACTTCCTCCAAAGGGTGCCGTTGACCCTCCATTGGGTCCAACCCCAAAGCAGAAAACCTGTGAGTCCCTGGTTGGAGAACAGAACCGTTCTGACAGCCCCACGAAACAGGTACCTATTTTAAGTTTCATTTTGGAGTAGCTACCAGGTGGTGGATTGTGTCCTCGGAAATGGGTGTTATTAGGCCTTGTGGTGATCTCACTGTGTCCTGGGGCTGTGTCTCCACCTACATGAGGGCACAGATCGCCATCTGGTCTTTTGTCTCGACCCCTGCATGTCTTTTTGGTCGGGATCTGGTTACTGGATCTGGTTAATTGTCTTTGTATCTTGGGACCCCTGTTTGTCTTGTGTGTTAGCTATGAAGACTCGACTGGCTCAGGTCCAGGACCCTCCCCACACAGGACAGTTTTATCTCCCTGTCTCTTCTGAGGAGTATACCGAAACATTCTTTCTAATTTTAGATACTGATTCATGTATAAGACCCTAACTTAGTTGCAACAAAATATACCCCTTACAAATACTGGCTCTGGAAGGTGTGGTATTTGAATTGCGTTGCCTGAGATTATTTATCAAGGTAACCGAGCTCTGCACCTCCGTATAGCCAGGCCCTCTCGAATACTGGCCAACTAATTAGAAGGGATAAGATCTATAAACAAGTTGGGCGCCAGTCAGTCCACCCCTAAACCGCCCCCCCTTAGAGTGCATCTTGACCCACTGGAATTTTTTTTTTAACTGGTGACACCAAGAAGAAGCATTTGGGGTTCCTCTGTGGCACAGCTTGGCCTGAATACAGCTTAGAAGATCAGGAGAAGTGGCCGGCAGAGCAAAGTCTGAATTATAATACCATTTTGCAATTAGATTTGTTTTGTAAGAAAACCCCTACGTGAGATGAAGTACCTTATGTTCAAATGTTCATGACTCTGTATTATAATCAGGGATTACAACAGCAACGAAAATTAATGGTTCAGATTAATCAGAAGTCCAAACAAGTTCTCAAGACACAAGAGTCTGAGGTTGTGGTGGGACTGCCACCCCCATATAACCCTATTTACCCTCAGATTCCCCAAGTGGTTCCCACCAACCCCGGCCCTGGGGCCTCAGGAGCAGCCCCTGCCGATCCTGGGATGTCAACTACCACAGCCTCCACCAGGCAGAATCCAACACAACTAGATGGTGCCCAGCTACCGCCACAACTGTCCGACAGGGATCACGGTACAGGGTCCCAGCCAGAGCTGGAGAAAACTGTAGAACAAAATTCTAACTCACACACAAAAAAAAAAAAAAGACCAGACTTACTGGTCTGACAGAGACTGAAGAAATCCTGAGAGTATGGATCCTACTAGATACCCTTTTAGCTCCGTAATGAAGTCACTCCTGAGTTTTACCCTTCAGCCAAAGATTAGACAGGCCCATAAAACAAAACGACACTGAGTGGGCACACCAGCCCAGGGACAAGGACCAGAAGGCAGGAGGAGACAGGAAAGCTGGTAATGGGGAACCCAAGGTAGAGAAGGGGAGAGTGTTGACATGTCGTGAGGTTGGCAACCAGTGTCAAAAAATAATATGTGCATTAATTGTTTAATGAGAAACTTGTTTGCTCTGTAAACCTTCACCTAAAATACAATTTAAAAAAAATTTTTTTAATAAAAAAAAATAAATGTCTCCAGATATTGCTAAATATCCCCTGCAGGGCAAAATCATCCCAGGTTGAGAGGCAAGGCTTTAACCCCTGCAGTAAAGTTAAAAAATAGCCACTCCTCCCATAATTTTTATATTCTTTTGTCTCCTAATATGCAGCACCACTGAGTCCAACCAAAGCCTTGCTTTCAACAGGTACTTCATTCCAGGTGACCACAAGCAACAACTTAAGTAACTTTCACCACTAGGTGCCACGGACTAATTACCAATGACCCTTCCATATTCCTGTGTCCTTGAAGATCTGTTACCTATAACACTTTTGGTACCAATTACTGTATTGGTCCAAGATCAGACCTCAGAATCCACTCACTATAGATAGTTTAAGCAAGTAAGAATTTAATACAAGGATCAGATGCTCACAAAATCATTAGGAAAAGTGGAGAGACAAGTCGTGGAAACAAGTCCTTGCCCACAGAACCACTGTGCTTCAACCACAATCTGGAGAGATACCACCATCATTGCAGGAAGATGGCAAACAGAAGTTGCAGTAGAAGCTGCAGAATTAGAAAGCCACCTGCTAAATCAGGAAGTTGCCACACAAGCTGCTAGCTCAGAACCATTTTACCTCTCTCACAATCCATGCCAGCAAAATCCAAGCCCACAGTCTACCTCTCTTCCCATGTGATTCCATTCCAAATCAAAGTGCATCTGAAGGGTAGAACTTAAATCATGCCCAGAAACAAAGTAGCCTACAGGGGAAAAAATGTATCGGTCAGGAAGACAATTAAGCACTCCCATTTTGGAAGTTGCATTTCTCACTGTAATTTTGGATACCAAATTTCTCCAAGAAACACACTGAGTTTTAACCTATCAGTAATATTGTTTCCTGAACCTCAACTGATGTAAACAACCATATTTCTCACAAATCACATGCCAACGTAAATAACACACCCATACATATACCGCACATGGCGTGGTAGGAAAATAATGCAGGAGGGAATCATGAGGTTGTCAAAAGGCATAATGCACACATTATTTCTGTAAAAGTACAGTCGATTCTAGACCAAGGTAAATGACACCTTGTAGAAATCTGTGTAAACATCTGGCCTTCCCTAAAGGGGGATCCCCTACATCAATAACAACCATGTGCCTCTTACGATTTTGAACTGCAATATTACCCCACACTCACTGCCAACAGTTTTGTTTTGGGGTACTCATCGTTTCTTTCATGGACTACCACAATTGCTTCGTAAGTATTCTGAAAAAACTCCCTAATTATTCTAACTACTCTGAAGCTCTTCCTGACTTCACTGTTGCCCGCTCCAAACCATTTTCCTCAGCACTGCCAAAATTTGTACAGCATGGTACTCCAGTTAGCTAACTTCTCAGCACATTCAGGATAATGATCGAATTCCTAGTAATCTAAACTTAAGCTAACTCACACCTATGTCCTTATAAGCATTCTAGTTTCAAAACTTGATTATAGCTCTCACCTATCTGCCTTTGAACAAATTGTCCCTTCTGCCTGAAATGTTCCTCTTCAACCACATCCCACTTCCCCCATCACCAGGTTAACTCTCATTCATTTTACGGTATTCAGTTCAAGTATCATCTTATAAAAATGTTTCCTGACACCTAGTACCCCAAGACTAAGCCATCATATTTCTATGCTCCTTTTTGTACTTCCATAATATCTTATATACACTCCGACTAAAATCTTTAAGGGAAGAAATTCACAGAGGTATGTCATCTTCTCCAACAGGATTTAGCAGCTCTAAATTGAATCATTAGGCTCATTCAAGGTTAAGATCATTAGACTGAAATAATCAGGAGAACAAGAAAGGTGGATAAGATAAATTAAAATGAATCACTCTGGGATTCTAACTAGGGAAGGAAGAAAATGATGCTAAGAGAGGGCTGAGGGATTATTTCATTCCATTGTTGGAAAAATTTAAATTCTTTTAACACTTTGTTTTTCTTTACAGTGAGTTAAAATCTTTTTTAAACATTCTCACCAATTGATGTCACCTGCAATAACAGAGACTATGTCTATTCTTTAAAACAACAGCTTTCCAGCTTTCAGAAGACAACAATCATAACTTTCTCATTCCCATCCCACCTATTTCCTCTAATGAAACCGAGTAATTTTCCCATTACAGATTGCTTAAATCCTTCTTACACGCTGTCCAGGTACAGCTACACAACTTAAGAAATATGGAAGAATAGCTCACAATAAACATTTCTAAAAGGATTTAAAAAAAAAAGTAGAAAGAAATGAGAGACAAAATGAAAAGGCGATTATTTAAATTATGTAAATAAATCAACATCTAAATTAGTATTTTTTAAAATCACAATGAATAATATATGAGAAAGATAGGCAGGAATTATAAGTATACAAGTCATTCTTGACTTATGACAGGGTAACGTTCCAACAGCTCTCTTTTAAGTCAGTTCTGACTTAAGTCAAATACTTCATGGTTTTTGCTTCCCCCGCCCCGCCCCGCCCCATTGTTATTGGCTTTTATTATCAGTACTTTTAAAAACCTGATCTTTGGCTTTCACCTTGAGAGTAAGCACAAGGATGATAACATCAGCAAATTATGCGCTGCAACACTGTATGTAGTAAAAAACATAAAATGGAAAAAAAAAAAAAGGATAAATCTAAGTGTGGGTTCCCTGTAAATCAAACACATTGTAAGTTGGGGACTACCTATACTAATTACCTGATCTTTCACATTAAGGAGTCAGCAAACACTATTCACTTGATAATTCAAGAAACAGAATTTTAATAATATAACTTAAAATAATAAAGTACCTTCTGTTGTTGTTCTTAGGTGCCTTAGAGCTGGTTCCAACTCACAGCGACCCTATGGCACAAGAAAACAAAACACTGCCTGGTCCTGTGCCATTCTCACAACTAGTGATATGCTTGAGCCAGTGTCAACCCATCTCATGAGGGTCTTCCTCTTTTTTGCTGACCCTCTATTTTACCAAGCATGATGTCCTTCTCTAAGGACTGATACCTTCTGATAACATGTCCCAAGTATGTGAGATGTAGTCTCGCCATACTTGCCTCTAAGGAACATTCTGGTTGTACTTCCAAAACACATTTGTTTCTTCTTTTGGCAGTCCATGGTACATTCAATATTCTTCCTTATTCACTGTCCAGTTTTCACATGCATATGAGGCAACTGAAAACACCATGGCTTGGGTCAGGCTTAGCTTAGTCTGCAAGGTGACATGTTTGCTTCTCAACACTTTAAAGAAGTCCTTTGCAGCAGATTTGCCCAATGCAATGCATCTTTTGATTTCTTGACTGCTACTTCCATGAGTGTTGACTGTGGATCCAAGTAAAATGAAATCCTTGACAACTTCAATCTTTTCTCCATTTATCATGATGTTGCCTATTGATCCAGTTGTGAGGATCTTTGTTTTCTTTATGTTGAAGTGTAATCCATGCTGAAGGCTGTGGTCTTTGATCTTCATCAGGAAGTGCTTCAAGTCGTCTTTACTTTCAGCAAGCAAGGTTGTGTCATCTGCATAACACAGGTTGTTAATGAGTCTTCCTACAATCCTGATGCTGCGTTCTTCTTCATATAGTCCAGCTTCTCGGATTATTTGCTCAGCATACAGACTGAATAGGTATGGTGAAAGGATACAACCCTGACGCACACCTTTTCCGACTTTAAACCATGCACTATTCCATTATTCTGTTCAAACGACTGCCTCTCGATCCATATACAGATTCCTCATGACAGTAATTAAGTGTTCCGGAATTTCCATTCCCCACAATGTTATACATAATTTGTTATGATCCACACAGTCCAATGCCTTTGCACAGTAAATAAAACACAGGTAAACGTCTTTCTGGTATTCTCTGCTTTTAGCCAGTATCCATCTGGCATCCCTGGTTCCACGTCCTCTTCTAAATACAGCTTGAATTTCTGGCAGTTACCTGTGGAAATACTGCTGCAGCCACTTTTCAATGATCTTCAGCAAAATTTTGCTTGCATGTGATATTAATGATATTGTTCAATAATTTCCACACTCAGATCACCTTTCTTTGGAATAGTCATAAATCTGAATCTCTTCCAGTCGGCTGGCCAGTAGCTCTCTTCCAAATTTCTTGGTACGCACAAGTGAGCACTTCCAGCACTGCTTCTGTTTGTTGAAACGTCTCCATTGGTATTTCATGAATTCTCGGACCCTTGTTTTTCGTCAATGCTTTCAGTGCAACTTGGACTTCTTCCTTCAGTACTATCAGTTCCTGATTATATGTTACCTTCTGAAATGACTGAATCAATTCTTTTTGGTATAGTGACTCTGTGTGTTCCTTCCAACCTCTCTTGATGCTTCCTACATCGTTTAATATTTTCTCCGTAGAATCCCTCACTACTGCAACTCGAGGCTTGAAATTTTTCTTCAGTTCTTTCAGCTTGAGAAATGCTGAGTATATTCTTCCCTTTCAGTTTTCTATCTCCAGGTCTTTGTACATGTCATCATAATACTTTGTCTTCTCAAGTTGCCCTCTGAAATCTTCTCTTCAGCTGTTATACTTCATCATTCTTTCCTTTTGCTTTAGCTACTCTACATTCAAGAGCAAGTTTCAGAGTCTCTCCTGACATCTATTTAGGTCTCTTCTCTCCTGACTTTTTGATGATCTCTTGGTTACTTCATTTATGATATTCTTGATGTCATTCCACAATTTGTCTGGTCTTCAGTCATTAGTGCTCAACGCATCAAATCTATTTTTGAGATGGTCTCTAAATGCAGATGGGATATATACTCAAAGTCCTACTTTGGCTCTCATCAACTTGTTCTAATTTTCTTCAGTTTCAACTTAAACTTGTACATAAGTAATTGGTGGTCTAATCCACAGTTGGCCCCTGGCCTTGCTCTGACTGATGATATTGAGCGTTCCCATCGTTCTCTTTCCACAGATGTAGTAAATTTGATTCCTTTGCATTTCATCTGGTGAGGCCATGTGTAAACTCACCGTTTATGTTGTTGAAGAAAGGTATTTGCAATGAAGAAGTCTTTCGTCTTGCAAAATTCAATCATGCGATCTCTAGCATCGCTTCCATCACCAAGGCCATATTTTCCAACTAACCGATCCTTATTCTTTGCTTCCAACTTTCGCATTCCAATCACGTAACTATTAGTGCATCCTGATTGCATGTTCAATCAATTTCAGACTGCTGAAGTTGGTAAAAATCTTCAAATTTCTTCATCATTGGCCTTAGTGGTTAGTATGAAAATTTGAATAATAGTCGTATTAACTGGTCTCCCTTGTAGGCGTTGTACTTCAGGATAGATCTTGAAATGTTCTTTTTGACGATGAATGTAACGTCATTCTTCTTCAAGTTGTCCTTCCTGACATAGTAGACCATATGATTGATCGATTCAAAATGACCAGTACCAGTCTACTGCAGCTCATTAATGCCTAGGATAATGAAGTTTATGTGTTCCATTTCATTTTTGACGATTTCCAATTTTCCTAGATTCATACTTTGTACATTCCAAGTTCCGATTATTAATGGATATTTGCAGCTGCTTCTTCTCATTTTGAGTTGTGCCACGTCAGCAAACAAAGGTCCCAAAAGCTTGACTCCATCCATGTTATTAAGGTCAACTCTACCTTGAGGAGGTAGCTCTTCCCCAGTCATATTTTGAGTGCCTTCCAACCTGAGGGGCTCATCTTGTAACCTGACAACATTAATATAGCAAACAAAATCCAGAAAGTAGACAGAGAAGAATGACTAGTTATAAATTTACTAAATTCCCATCTTCCATATTGGAGAACCATTTAAGTACTCTCTAGAGTTGTTCAAAATATTAATTCTTCCATTACACGTCTACTGACATTAAAAAAACTGAAATCTTACTTTGAGGAAGTAAGACTAAAGTAGGCAACAGACAGAATACCTTATATTTTATGTTTTTCTGTCCTGTTCAAACCCTTTGTAGCTAAAAATGAAACTTACTATACATATGTTGTTGTTGCTGTCATTAGGTGCCATCAAGTCAATTCCAACTCATAAGACCCCACGTACAACAGAACAAAATGCTGCCCAATCTTCATAATTCTTGCTTTGTTTGAGTCCACTGATGTAGCCACTGTGCCAATCCATGTTGCTGAAGGTCTTCCTCTTTTTCACTGACCCTCTACTTTATTAAACATGATATACTTCTCCAGGGACTGGTCCCTCCTATTAACATGTCCAAAGTACGTGAGATAAAGTCTCACCATCCTCACTTCTAGGGAACATTCTGGCTGTACTTCTTCCCTTCTGGCTGTACTTCTTCCAAGACAGATCTGTTTACTCTCCTGGCACTCCACAGTATATTCAATATTCGTCATCGACACCATAATGCAAATGCATCAATTTTTCTTTGGTCTTCCTTATTCATTGTCCAGCTTTTGCACACATATGAGGCAACTGAGAATACCATGCCTCGGGTCAGGCGCACCTTAGTCCTCAAAGTGACATCTTTGCTTTTTAACGCTTTAAAGAGATCTTTTGCAGCAAATTTGCCCTATGCAATACATACTTTGAGTTCTGGACTGCTGCTGCCATGGGCACTGACTGTGGATCGACGTAAAACAAAATTCTTGATAACTTCAATCTTTTCTCTGTTTATCATGATGTTGCTTATTGGTCCAGTTGTGAGGATTTTTGTTTTCTTTATGTTGAAGTATGATCCATTCTGATGGTGGCAGTCTTTGATCTTCATCAGTAAGTGCTTAAAGTTCTCTTCACCTTCAGCAAGCAAGCTTGTGTCATCCGCATAACACAGGTTGTTAATGAGTCTTCCTCCAATCCTGATGCCACGTTCTTCGTCATATAGCGCTGCTTCTTGAATTACATGCTCAGCATATAAACTGAATAAGTATGGTAAAAGGATACAACCCCGATGCACACCTTTTCTGATTTTAAACCATGCACTATCCCCCTGTTCTTTTGAAACGACTGCCTCTTGGTCTATGTACAGGTTCCACACGTGCACAATTAAGTGTTCTGGAATTCCCACTCTTTGCAACATTATTCATAATTTCTTATAATCCACAAAATGGATGCATTTGCACTGTCAATAAAATACAAGTAAACATCTTTCTGGTATTCTCTGCTTTCAGCCAAGGTCCATTTCACATCAGTAATGATATCCTTCATTCCACGTCCTCTTCTGAATCTGGACTGAATTTCTGGCAGTTACCTGTCAGTGTACTGCTGCAACCATTTTTTGAATTATCTTCAGCAAAATTTACTTGCATGTGATATTGATGATATTGTTCAATAATTTATACATTCCATTCGACCACCTTTCTTTTTTTTTTTTTATTTTGTACTTTAGATGAAGGTTTACAGAACTAGCTTCTCATTAAACAATTAGTATACATATTGTTGTGACATTGGTTACCAATTCCACGACATGTCAACACTCTCCCTTCTCAACCTTGAGTACTCTATTACCAGCTTTCCAGTCCCCTCCTGCCTTCCAGTCCTTGCCCCTGGGCTGGTATGCCCCTTTAGTCTCATTTTGTTTCATGCGCCTGTCTAATCTTTGGTGAAGGGTGAACCTCAGGAGTAACTTCATTACTGAGCTATGAGGGTGTCAAGTGGCCATACTCTGAGGGTTTCTCCCTTCTTTATCAGGTAAGTCTGGTCTTTTTGTGTGAGTTAAAATTTTGTTCTACATTTTTCTCCGGCTCTGTCCAGGACCCTCTATTGTGATCTCTCTCAGGGCTGTCAGTGGTGGTAGCAGGGCACCACCTAGTTGCGCTTGACTCAGTCTGGTGGAGGCTGTGGTAGTTGTGGGCCATTAGCCCTTTGGACAAATCTTTCCCTTGGGTTTGTTTTTATTCATTCTCCTTTGCTTCCAACAGGGTGAAACCAGTGGAGTATCTTAGACGGCTGCTCAGAAGCTTTTAAGACCCCAAATACTTTCACCAAAGCAGAATGGAGAACATTTTCTTTATAATTATGTTATGCCAATTAAGACAGATATTCCCCAAGATCACGGTCCCCAAAGCCATCAGCCTAGTAATTCGATCCCTCAGGGAGTTTGGATGTTACTACAGATGTATCACCTTTCTCTGGAATGGGCACAAATACGGATCTCTTCCAGTCAGTTGGCCAGACAGCTGTCTTCCACATTTCATGGCATAGATGGGTGAGCACTTTCAGCATTGCATCCATTTGTCAAAACACCTCAACTGGTATTCTGTTGATTCCTGAATAACAGTCATATTAACTGTTCTTCCTTGTAGGTGTATGAATATTATCCTATCACTGACAGTGTTGTACTTGAGTATACATCTTGAAATGCTCTTTTTGACGATGAATGCAACACCATTCCTCTTCAATTTGTCATTCCCGGCATGGTAGACCATATGATTGTCTGATTCAAAATGGCCAACACCAGTCCATTTCAGCTCACTAATGCCTAGAATATCAATCTTTATGTGTTCAATTTCATTCTTAATGACTTCAAATTTTTCTAGTTTCATAGTTCGTATATTTCACATTCCAACTGTTAATGGATGATTAATGGATCTTTGTAGCTGTTTCTTCTCATTTTAAGTAGTGCCACATCAGCAAATGAAGGTCCTGAAAACTTTATTCAGGTCATTAAGGTCAACTCAACTCTGAGGAGGTAGCTCTTCCCCAGTCATAGTTTGAGTGCCTTCCAACCTGAGGGGCTCATCTTCTGGCACTACCATCAGTGTTCCACTGCTACCCATAAGGTTTTCACTGGCCAATTTTTTTCAGAAGTAGATCGCCAGGTCCTTCTTCCCAGTCTGTCCTAGTCTGGAAGCTCTGCTGAAATCTGTCCACCATGGGTGACTCTGCTGGTATTTGCAATATCAGTGGCATAGCTTCCAGCATCATAGCAACTTACAAGCCACTGCAGTAAAACAAACTGACAAACAAGTAGTGGAATGCATATAATACGGAAGAAAATAAGTAGTAAAATCTATGATTACATACTCAAGAAAATAAAAAGCAAATGAAATGACCACTGATAACTTTAGATAGTTTCTTCTATTAGCCCTAATGTATTATGCTATGAAATCACAACATGCGCACTGCTACAACTCAGAGATAGTGATACCTCTACCATAGGAGAGTATGTCCTGCTGCTTCCTGGTAATATTTATGAGGGAAAAAATTCTGAGCCCTAGAGACACGTGACTCCATTTCATAATAATAATCTCTGAGAGGAAGGATAACTTCCAATCATTCTAGACTTCTCCTGTTCATTAACCCTACCCGCACATACAACAAATTTGTTAACCAGACCTGCTGCTTCTACCTCTAAATTCTCACTCAAATTCAACCACTCTTCTCTATGACCACTTCCTTAACCAGGTAACCAGTTGCTATCAAGTCTATTTCAGCTCATGACAACTCCATGTGTTGTTGAGTAGAACTAGGCTCCATAGGATTTTCATGGCTATGACCTTTCAGAAACAGAGCACCAGAACTTCCTTCCAAGGTGCCTCTGGGTGGGTTCGAACTGCCAACTTTGAGGATACCAGCCAACCATTTAACCACTGCACCACCAGGGCTCCTTTGAGTTTCCCTTAGGACTTCATAATTTCTGGCCTGAATTGGCACCCCCACCTCCAATTTCTCCCCCTTCTTTACATTGCTACCAAAATAATCATTCTAACATGCAAATTTGATTATGTGATTGATAGAAAAATGCCCTCAAGTCAACTCAGACTCATGGCAACCTATGTACAACAACAAAACGTTGCCTGGTCCTAGTCATTGTGATGGCTAAGATTGTATGTCAGCTTGCCTGGACCATGATTCTGAGTGTTAATATGTGATCACTCCCCATGATGGGATCTGCTGTGAGTGGCCAATCTGTTCAAAGGGAGTTTCCTGGGGTGTGCGGCCTGCACCCGAGTATAAGCAGACGTCCTGGCTTTTTGCTTGCTCTGGATCCTGAAGCTGGCTCTTGTTTGTCTGACCTCTAGTTCTTGGGACTTGAGCTAGCAGCTTACCTGCTGAACTTGAGAGTCGTTGATCTTCACAGCCTGTGAGCAAGAGCCCTGCTCTCCAACTTACCAATCCTGGGTTCAACCTATCAGCTATGTGAATCAGGAGAAGCCTCTACCCTGATACACAGACTTGGGATGTTCCAGTCTCTACAACCATGTAAGCCTTTTCCTTGATATACACATATATATACATATATGTATACATATACATGTACATATACATGTTTTTGCATTTCTAGAGAACCCAGCCTATGATAGTCATACTCACAATCGCCTTCATGGTCTAGTGCATTGTTGCAGCCACTGTGCCAATCCAGCTCACTGAGGGTCTCCCTTACCCTTGCTGGCCCTCTACTTCACCAAAAACGACATCCTCCTCCAGCATTTGATCCCTCCTTGTGATGTGTTCAAAGCGAGTGAGTCAAATAATGTTCTGTGGTGATCCATAATGTTTTCACTGGCTAATTTTCAGAAGTAGATCACCAGGCCTTTCTTCCTAGTCTGTCTTCATCTAGAAGCTCCACTGAAACCTTCTCACTATGGGTGACCCTGTTGGTATCTGAAATACCAGTGGCACAGCTTCCAGCATCACAGCAACACAAAAACTACCATAGCAAAACAAACTGACAAATGAATGGTGGGATTATGTGATGTCCACATTTAAAACATATCAATGGCTTTCCACTACTTATACCTTAAAGTCCAAACTCCTTGGAATAACGTTCAAAGCACTTAATGATCTGGCTTCAGCCCAATCTCCCTGGCCTCATACTCTGGCACTTCTCCATATACACAGTATGTTCTAGCACACCAAACTACTTGCAATTCTTCTAAAGGGTCATTCATTCTTAGACCCCACATATTTATTTATGCTCTCCTCTCTTCTTCCTGGGAGGTCCTTTATTCTGTTCTTCACTTGGCATACCCTTATTTCTCATAGATACAACACAGAAATTACCTCCACAGAACGTCTCCTTGTGTCTCCTGAGAGCAGGTTCTGCTAGCGTCATAGGGGGTGGCTAACACTCCAGTATAAACCCTACAGTCTTACTAGCTTAAACAACCAGAGGACAGAGTTCAGTAAGCCACAGATCCTGGAAAGTGAAAGAGGAATCTCAGAAAGAATGAAGCCAGAAAGGAAGAGACACAAAATCCATGCACAAACTGCACAAATTTCTGCTTGACCCCTGAACCACACATGCAAGGGGTAGACTATAAGCAGCCAGCTAAGGATAAAAGAACTGAACTGTGAGCTACCATCAAAGAGACAGAGCTTGCAGTCTGAGTCCAATTATGATAACTGCCTGCTAAACAAAACCATTAATATTCTTTATATAGAAGAATCCAGAGTCTCTATGACTTAATAGTTGCAATGTCCAGGATACAATCCAAAATTCCTTGACACACATAAAATCAGGAAAAGATGGCCCGTTTTCAAGAGAAAAGATAACCAATAGAGACTAACTCCAAAATGATATAACTGTTGGAATTAGCAGTCAAAGATTTTAAGCAATTATCATGGGTATGCTCAATGACATAGGAAAAAATGTGATTATAATAAGTGAAAAGATAGGAAGTCTTAACAGAGCAACAGAAACAAAAAATAGTAATAATAACCAAAGAGAAAAAAATATCTGAAATAAATTCACTGGATGGTCTCAATAGCAAAATAAAGATGACAAGTACATCAATATAATTATCAAATTTGAAGAACAGAAAATAGATTTCAAGAACAGAAAAACTATTTAGGAGGAAGAAGGAAAAAAAGAGAGAGGAACAGAACCTCAGAACCAGCAGACCTGCACATAAAATGCTAACGGAAATTCTTTAGGCTGGAGGGAAATGATACTAAATAGAAACTCAGGTATTCAGAAAGAATAAAAAGAGTGTCGGAAGTATCCTGAAATACAGGTGTGCCTTCATTAATTCAACAAATATTTATTATGTACCTAGGATAGGCAATGTCCCTTAGGCAATAAATGTGTTTCATTAACCTTGTATATAAATCACTTTCATGACTTTATGCTATATTTTCAGGGACATTTTCTTTATCAGTAGTTCTCTATACTCTTCTCAAACTGGGTATTTAAAAGTTTTATTTATTTTATGAAATCAGGAGTCCAAATAAAGAGAACAGAGTAGACATACAATGTTTAGTAAATATTTTTATTTTCTCGCTGCCTACAAAATGTGAGAAGCTGGAAACACTAGCACAGATTATGTTTCCTCCTTGTCCTATATTCACTTTTTCAATAAACCCTGTCATTCCTATCTCCGAAACAGATCTTGAATCCATGCACTTCTCTCAATCTCTAATGTCTGTACTCTAGATCAAGCCACCATCACTGCTTACTTGGATTACTGGTCTCCCCTACTCCCCATCCATTATTCTTACAACAATCAGAACAAACTGGATCATGTCACTCCCCTTCACTGGCTTCCCACTGCACTTTGAATAAAAATCTAAACTTACTAAGCTTACAAAATCTGTATGATCTAGTACGTGTCTACCTCCACCTCACTCATCTCATCCTAGTCTCATCTTAACTCACTGTACGCCAGCTATCAAGGCCTCCTTTCAATTCCTTGAACGTGCCATGCTCTTTTATACCTAAAGTTCTTTGTACATAGTATTCCTTCGAAGTGGTTCATTCCCTCTACCTTGCCCCCGACCCAGCTATTCACATGGCTGAGTCCTGCTAATCCTTCGTGTCTCATTTTATATATTGCGTACTTCGGAGTGCCTATCCTGATCATCTTGTTGGAAATACGTCTTCTCTAAAGGGGTGCACCAGCCCTGGGGCAGGGACTGGAAGGTAGGAAGGAGCTGGTAATAGGGAACCCAGGGTTGAGAAGGGAGAGTGTTGACATGTCCTGGGGTTGTTAATCAGTGTCACAGAACAACACTTGTACTGTTTGATGAGAAACTAGTTTGTTTTGTAAACCTTCATCTAAAGTGCAACACAGATAGATTAGATAGATAGATTAGACAGACAGTACATAGATAAAAAATATTTAAAAAAAAAAAAAAAAAGAGGAGGAGGAGGACCCAGTAGTCTACTTCTGAAAAAAATTAGCCAGTGAAAACCTTATGAATAGTAGCAGAGCATTATATATAAGTGCTTTAAAAATCCTAATTATTCAAAGTATGGATTTAGTAGGTAATGACATGCTGCCCAATTTGCAAATTGACTGCATAGCAATCTTTTAATGGTGTTCTGGGCTATTTATTTTTGACAGAAATGCTCTCCCTGCGTGCATACAGAATGACTGCCTGGAATAAACCCTACATTAAAAAAAAAAAAAATAGGTCTTCCCATTATTCTCTGACATTGCGCTTTTTTTTTCCTTTACAGCACTTGTCATGAACTGCAATTATGTATTGTTTTTTTCTTGTCTGAGATTCCTACAGGACTATAACTCCAGAAAGCAAGGCAAAGTCTGCATAGTCTACCAGAATGCCTGATAGCTAGTACAAGAATACCAAAAAAAAAAAAACCACTGCCACTGAGTTAATTCCAATCGATGGCAACTGCATATGTTACAGAATAGAACTGCTCCATAGGGCTCTCTTGACTGTAGTTTTTTTATGGAAGCAGTTCACCAGGATTTTCTTTAGCAGAGCCACTGGGTGGACTCAGACCGCCAACCTTCAGGTTAGCAGCCAATCACAAAACACTTGTGCCACCAAGGGACCTTCAACAAGAATACACAAGGCACTCACTTTTTTTTTTCTTTTATCATGTTAATTGGAAACCTGAACTGGGCTCAGATTTTCACACATCTCAAATATTGTTTCATTTTAAATCATTCATCAGCGATCTTAGTTTACTATCTTTGTGGGAGTAAGGAGACTAACTTGACAAATATATGCTCATACAGAATTTTTTATTAAAAATGCAGCATACCATCATTTCCTTTATTGTCCCTAAGAACCTATGTTACTCAAAATTAAGATGAAAAACACTTGTTAGGTGCCATCATGACAGCCCCTGATTCATGGAGATCCCATGTAAAACAAAACAAAACGCTGCCCAGTCCTGTGCCATCCCCCCAGTCAGACCACTGTGATCCAACAGTATCTTCACTGCCTGATTTTCGGAAGTACATCACCAGGCCCTTCTTCCTAGTCCACCTTAGTCTGGAAGTTTCACTGAAACCTGTTCAGCATCATAGCAACACACAAGCCTTTACTGACAGACAGTTGGTAGCTGTACATGAGATGCGTTGCCCAGGAACTAAACCAGGTATCCTGCACGGGAGGCAAGAATTCTACCACTACTGCTCCTGCAAAACACTTAAACTTAAATAAATTAAATGACTGTCAATCTTCCAAACTAACTCTCAACAGAAGTCTATCTTAAAATATACTAAACTGAACATATTACTGATTCTTTAACAATTTTAATTAACAAAAACTAAAACATTTCTACTTCTATAAGAAACACCCAAATAGAATATTAAATTATGCCAGATAAATTAAAATTACCTTTTTATTAGATGCATTTATTTTGAAAACCCAATTCCATATCAAAAAAGCAGTTGTCTAAGTGATACAAGAATGTTCTTAAGAAAACGGTAAACATCTAAATCCTAGACAAGGAGTACTGTCTGCCCCTCCCTAAAGACTAGTCATAAAGGTTACATTTGTGCTATTATAAATAGAAACTTATTTCCTAATAATTGTTCTATTTTTATTTCCTTTATTATCTCTACAAGTGCTCCAGATGACAATGACTATATCATTTTTTTAAAAAATAGCTGTTTTGTTTTCATTTCTTTAATTCTACCGAAGGCAGTCTTCAATGAATCCATTCTGCTATGTAAGTTCTTAAAATAACATTCTGTTCAGTGAGTGTACTTCTATCTAACTACCCCAAGGGAAACTATTTCCACTACTTCCCAGAAACATTTCATCATTCTAGATTCAAACATTTTTAGTAAATTAAAATTTACTATGAGGCTGACAGATGATAATGCCTGATAATGATCAGACTGATAATACCCAGAGCTGATGAGGTGATTTTAAAACACAAAAAAAAACACAACACAAACTATACCCTGCTGCTAGAAATGTACACTGATAAAATTTTACCAGTACATTTCAGAAGCTTTAAAATACACATGTCTTTTGAACCACAATTTTTATTCTTAAAATTTTATCCTAAGAAAATAAGCAGTCAGGAGAGATGCATAAGCTTGTTTGCTACAACACTGTTTTAGAATATTAAAAAAATTTAAATGACCTACAAGTCATTTGGTTATTTGACACTGGCAATTGGTCCAGGTCCAGTCATAATAGACAGAAATCATTTTTTAAAAAAGACAGCATATAGCTGCTAAAAATAGGATATATCTTGCTGTGTATATTCTCAAAATATAATTTTTTTAATTTATCATACATATTTATTAGCATAGGAAAATGTCCAAAACATAGTAAATGGGGGGGAGGGGTGCAATCACAAAACAGCATTATAGTGTGAGTCAATATTTAAGAAAGAAAACATGTTTTCTGTGTATCCGGTACACATTAATTTTTAAAAATCTGGGAAGTATATACATCAAAATGTTAATAGAATTACCTGTAAGTGGCAGGATTTCTTATTTATATTTTTATATTGTCTGAATTTTTTACAATTTTTCATAATGAACATCTTCTATTTTTATTAGAGGGGAAAAAAAAAAAGATGATTTCATTTGGAGTAAGTTTATTTCCCAACTATCACACGCACTTTGAATTTTCCTAAGTACTGGTGACTGGAATGCAAAAGTTGGAAACAAAGAAGAAGGACTGGTATTTGGAAAATATGGCCTTGGTGATAGAAACAACACTGGAGATCACATGCCAGAATTCTGAAAGAGGATGTGTATCATGGACTGAATTATGTCCCCCAAAAAAGGTGTGTATCAATTTGGCTGGACTATGATTCCCCTATTGTATGGTTGTCCTCCATTCTGTGATTGTAATTTTATGTTAAAGAGGATTAGGGTGGGATTTTAACACCACCCTTACGCAGGTCACATTCCTGATCCAATGTAAAGGGAGTTTCCCTGGGGTGTGGCCTGCACCACGTTCTATCTTGCAACAGATAAAAGGGAAGCAAGCAGAGAGTTGGGAACTTCAAACCACCAAGAAAGCAGCTCCAGGAGCAGAACAAGTCCTTTAGACCTGAGGTTCCTGAGCTCCATGCTCCCAGACCAAGGGAAGACTGATGACAAGGACCTTCCTCCAGAGCTGACAGAGAAAGAAAGCCTTTCCTTGGAGCTGGCGTTCTGAATGCGGACTTCCAGCCAGCTGGACTGTGAAAGAATAAACTTCTCTTTGTGAAAGCCATCCGCTTTTGGTATTTCTGTTATAGTAGCCCTAGATAACTAAGACAATGTGGAACAAGGGATATCACAGCTGATGTCAGATGGATCTTCTTCATTACAAATACTTTTTTTCAACAACATAAATAGTGACTATATAGGTGAACCTTGCCAGATGGAATACACAGGAATCAAATCAACTGTATCTGTGGAAAGAGACGACGGAAAAGCTCGATATCATCAGTCAGAAAAAGGCCAGAGGCTGACTGTGGGGCAGATCATCAACTGCACATATGCAAGTTCAAGCTGAAGTTGAAGAAAATTAGAACAAGTCCACGAGAACCAAAGTATGACCTTGCGTATATCCCACCTGAATTTAAAGACCATCTCAAGAACAGCTTTGAACACTAGTGACCGAAGACCAGACGAGTTGTGGAATGACATCAAGGACATCATAAATGAAGAAACCAAGAGGTCATTAAAAAAACAAGAGAGAAAGAAAAGACCAAAATGGATGTCAGCAGAGACTCTGAAACTTGCTCTTGAACGTAGAGTAGCTAAAGCAAAAGAAAGAAATGATGAAGTAAAACAGCTGAACAGAAGATTTCAAAGGCCAGCTCGAGAAGACAAAGTATTATAATGAAATGTGCAAAGACTCGGAGTTAGAATATCAAAAGGGAAGCACACATTCAGCATTTCTCAAACTAAAAGAACTAAAGAAACAATTCAAACCTCAAGTTGCAATATCGAAGGATTCTACAGCAAAAACATTAAACGATGCAGGAAGTATCAAAAGAAGATGGAAGGAATACACAGAGTCAGTATACCAAAAAGAACCGGTCAACATTCAACCATTTCAGGAGGTGGCATAGGATCAAGAACTGATGATACTGAAAGAAGAGGTTCAAGCTGCACTGAAGGCGCTGGCAAAAAAACAAGGCTCCAGGAACTGACAGAATACCAGTTGAGATGTTCTACAAACGAATGCAGTACTGGAGGTGCTCACTTGTCTATGCCAAGAAATTTGGAAGACCGCTACCTGGCCAATCAACCGGAAAAGATCCATATCTGTACCCATTCCAAAGAGTAGTCTAACAAGATGTGGAAATTATCAAACAATATCATTAATATGATACACAAGTAAAGTTTTACTGAAGATCATTCAAAAATAGTTGCAGCAGTACATTGACAGGGAACTGCCAGAATTTCCAGCCAGATTCAGAAGAGGATGTGGAATGAGGAATAGCAATGCTAATGTGAGATGGATCCTGGCTGAAAGCAGAGAATACCAGAAAGATGTTTACCTGTGTTTTATTGACTGTGCAAAGGCATTCAACTGTGTGGATCATAACAAATTATAGATAACATTGCAAAGAATGGGAATTCCAGAACACTTAATTGTGCTCACACAGAACCTGTACATAGACCAAGAGGCAGTCATCCTAACAGTACAAGGGTATGTCGCATGGTTTAAAGTTGAAAGGCGTGAATACTTATTCAGTCTTTATCCTGGGCAAATAATCTAAGAAGCTGAATTATATGAAAAAGAACATGGCATGAGGATTGGAAGAAGACTCATTAAGACCCTGCAATATGCAGATGACACAACCTTGCTTCCTGAAAATGAAGGGGACTTGAAGCACTTAATGATACAGATCAAAGACCATAGCCTTTAGTATGGATTACATGTCAACGTAAAGAAAATAAAAATCCTCACAACTGGACCAATAAACAACATCATGGTAAATGGAGAAAAGATTCAAGTTGTCAAGAATTTCATTTTACCTGGATCCACAATAAACACCCACAGAAGCAGCAGTTAAGACATCAAATGATGCGTTGCATTGGGCAAATCTGCTGCAAAAGATCTCTTTAAAGTTAAAAAGCAAAGATGTCATTTTATGGACTGAGGTGCACTTGACTCAAGACATGGTATTTTTAATCTCCTCATATTATGTGAAACCTGGACAATGAATGAGGAAGGTCAAAGAAGAATCAATGCTTTAGAATTATGGTGTTGGGGAAGAATACTGAATATACCATGGACTGCCAGAACGAACAAATCTGTCTTGGAAGAAGTACAGCCAGAATGCTCCTTAGAAGTGAGAATGGTGAGAGTTTGTCTCACATACTTTGGAGATGTTATCAGGAAGGACCAGTCCCTGGACAAGGACATCTTGCTTGGTATAGAGGAGGGTCAGCTGAAGAGAGGAAGACCCTTAACAAGATGGACTGACACAGTAGCTACAACCATGAGATCAAGCATAGCAACGACTGTGAGGATGGCACAGGACTGGGCAGTGTTTCACTGTGTTGCACACAGGGCCACTGTGAGTCGGACAATGTCCTGCTCCTATTCATAAGGTTTTCACTGACTAATTCTTTTCAGAAGTAGACTGCTGGGTCCTTCTTCCCAGTCTGTCTTAGTCTGAAAGCTCAGCTGAAACCTGTCCTCTATGGGTGACCCTGCTAGTATCTGAATACCGCTGGCATACCTTCCAGCATCTCAGCAACACTCAAGCCCCCACAGTACCACAAACTGACAGACAATTGTGCTCACGAGGAACCTTTACATAGATCAAGAGGCAGTTGTTCCGACAGAACAAGGGGATACTGAGTAGTTTAACGTCAGGAAAAGTGTGCATCAGGGTTGTATCCTTTCACCATACCTATTCAATCTGTATGCTGAGCAAATAATCTGAGAAGCTGGACTACATGAAGAAGAATGGGGCATCAGAATTGCAGGAAGACTCATTAACAACCTGCGTTATGCAGATTTACACAACCTTGCTTGCTGAAAGTGAAAAAGACTTCAAGCACAGCCTTCAGTATGGATTGCACCTCAACATAAAGAAAACAAAAATCCTCACAAATGGACCAATGAGCAACATCGTGATAAATGAAGAAAAGACTGAGGTTGTCAAGGATTTCATTTTACTTCGTTCTACAATCAACAGCCATGGAAGCAGCAGTCAAGAAATCAAACAACACATTGCATTGGGCAAATCTGCTGCAAAGGACCTCTTTAAAGTGTTGAAAAGCAAAGATGTCACCTTGAAGACTAAGGTGTGCCTGGCCCAAGCCATGGTATTTTCAATCACATCATATGCATGTGAAAGCTGGACAATGAATAAGGAAGACCAAAGAAGAGCTGTTGCCTTTGAATTGTGGTGTTGGCGAAGAATATTGAATATACCATGGACTGCCAAAAGAACAAACAAATCTGTCTTGGAAGAATTACAACCAGAATGTTCCTTAGAAGCAAGGATGGCGAGACTGTGTCTTACATACTTTGGACATGTTGTCAGGAGGGATCACTCTCTGGAGAAGGACATCATGCTTGGCAAAGCACAGGGTCAGCGGAAAAGAGGAAGACCCTCAACGAGGTGGACTGACACTGTGGCTGCAACAATAAGGTCAAGCACAACAATTGTAAGGATGGCACAGGACTGGGCAGTGTTTCATTTCTGTTGTGCATAGGGTCGCTATGAGCCGGAACCGACTCAACGGCACCTAACAACAACAACATGAGTCGGAACCAACTCTACAGCACCTAACAACAACAATAACAAGTCCTTTTACTTCTGTAACAATATAAAGTCCTTTAGGCAAGGCATCTTCTTTGTGCCTGTAAGCTGTTTTCTCTGGTAGGCAGCGATGAGGTTGTGTTGTTTTATTCACATTCCAGCCCCAAGGTGATCAAGAGTATGCATTTGAGATCTAGGTAGCCCCAGTTACTTGAAGTTAGGAGTACAGTCTATGACACAAAATACTTAAAATATATATGGTCCCCCACAGTCTCTTTAAGTAAATATCTTCAACCAAAGGAGCTAACTGGTCATATACAAAGACCTATTTTTAGTACCGATTAAAGGAAACAGGATAGGGTAAGGAAAGTCTCCTCACCATGATGCAGATCTGACAAAGTTTCAGCCAGCCCAACAGAGAGCTCTAGAGAAAAACTGCCTGTAGAGGAGTTCCATGTTGGGCAGAAATGGCAAGGTCCTAGTACTCAAGCTGTGATCAGTCCTTACTGGGGGATGCTTGGGAAGATTGTGGTCCTAACTAGAAAGCTGAGGCACAACCTAAAGTCTCTTAACACCAATTACCCTCCCTACAGCTGAATTCTAAGCTCTTTTTGAAAGAAAATATAACTCCCATCTCAGCTTCTTCCCAAAGGACCCAAGAGACAAATTATTTAATACTGAATATCAACATTATTCATCACAGGTCCAAATCTAAAACTGTACCTCAATACAAACACTGATTTATCTCATTTATATACTTCCTTGGGTTCTTCCATAGGTACTCACAGGGTGACATTTAGAAAATACTAAGATTTTTAAAAAACAGGTATGCAGAAGAATTTTACTGTTTTTACTTAGGATGGCAGTGGAAGTTGTTGTTTTTACCGCTACTTTGATCTTGCAAATGCTTTACCCTGATCCCAAAGATGCATTTTTTTTTCCTGAACCAATTGCACTAAGTCAGTGACCTAACTTGATCAACTTTATGTACTGCAGAATTTTTTTTTTTTGCGGAATTTAAGGCTAGACGGATTTTTTATCATGTTCGTTCTATAATAATGATGTAAGTTTATTTTATATCCATATCAAATTTTAGAAATGTTAGCTTCTATCATGATGTTTTTTTTATTTTTCCTCGCTTTCTGTCATAATAGGTTCCCTTTACTTAACCAAGTCTATTTTTTCCAGGTCAAAATTTAGATATAAATGTTGCCAGAGGAGTTTATTTCTACCAGATTTTCATCAACAACAAAAATTTTGCGTGTGCAGTTATAGCTATTAGACTTTGTTTTACTTCTACCCTATCAAATGGTAGGATCAAAAATTATTTGGTATCAAAATCCCCTACTTCTTAATTCTTTTCATTCATATTCAGGTCACAACTCAAACGTCATCTCAAACAGATCATTCTTTATTTTTTTTTATGAAAAGGATGTGAGCATTCAAAGCATAAAGAACAATGGGAATAAGGTTGGTGTTCTGGATGAACACAAAGAAAACTAGTGTGGCTACAGTTGAGTAAAAGAGGGAATAAAAGCGGAACAACCTCAGCCCAGATGTGACATATCAGTTTCTTCATGTTTCAGTAGCTAAAATTAGCTACATGGTCCTTCATATGTGCAAGGAGGGCTACAAAGGTAGTATTTCTGCGTGCCAAGGAAGGAGAAACAGATACGGATGAGCACTGGTCATCTCTACTACAAATACCTTAGACTACTTATAAAGACTAAAACCAGTAACCATTATAAAGACTAGATGAGGTAATATCAAGTACGTGGCTCATTCTCAACACGTGTGAGTACTGAATAAATGGCAACTATTTTTTTGTTTGTTTTTCATGAATACACGCTAACTGTTGTTATCAGTTGCCACAGAGCCAGCGCCAATTTATGGTGATTCCGTGAACAACACAACTAAACATTGGTCAGTCCTGTACCATCTTCACAATTGTTGGTATGCTTGAGTCCACTGTCGCAGTCACTGCATTTTCTGTGTACCTTACAACTTAAGGGGCTCAATCTTCCAGTGCTGTATCAGAGAACATTCTGTTGTGATCCACAGGATTTTCACTGGCTAATTTTTGGAAGTAGATTTCCAGGCTTTTCTTTCTAGTTGAGACAGTTAGGGTTAACTGTGTTGGTGGAACAAAAGAGCTGTTAAAAGATTACCATCTAGAAGTTGAGTAAACAGGAACCACATCCTGTCAACATGAGACAAGACTGAAACTTCTCAGTGTTTTTCTAGTCCCCTCCCCCTTTACAGGCTCCCACATGTGCAGAAGAACAAAGTGTGACCACTGTTTAACCTTCCTTAGCCCTCCAAAGATGGCGATATAGTGCCAAAGATCAGCACGCTTGCACTATATCCTATAATAAGTGATGCGAAGGGCTGCCGAGAAGACTCCATCTTGAATACCAGCAGGTTCCATCTTGGATTCTAGATGCACACGCAACCTAATTAACATGAATCACTGCTCTAAGAAGTACCCACCCCTTGAAAGAACCCCACTAAATATTCATTACTGTTTCCACCGAACCCACATAAGCCCTAGCCTTGCTCCCCTTTTTGAGTCAGCCTTTTGGAGAGGCTTAGTCTCCTGCTGACTCCTTTTGCTTGACTCAAGCAAAATAAAGCTTGCTGAAGATAAAGTTTGTCTTTCGTGTGTATTCTTACTTGGGAAAAGACAAGGACTCTTTGTGTCAGATTGGTTATTAGTAACAAAATCTGTCTTAATCTGGAAGCTGCACTGAAACCTGACCACGATGGGTGACTCTGCTGGTATTTAAAACACTGATGATATAGATTCCAGCACCCTAGCAACACTTAAGCCACTGAAGAACAACAAGCTGACAGACAGGTGGTAGACATGGTAATCACACTTCCTTTTTCAGGTGAACATGAGGCATGTTTTAAAATCCAGTGAGAATCTGACCAACAGTAACACCAAGCTATAGTTATCAAACTTCTTCCCTTTTTTGAAAACTGAGAAAACACTTCTCCAGTTCTTCACAACTCCACAACCATCACTGACCAATTCTAGAACTATCATTGACAATGCCCCAGAATTTTATAAACCCATAACAGGAAATCTGAATCATTACTGGATCTAGATATTCATCATCCAACATGGATGCATCTAGATATTCATCTAGATATTCATCATCCTTATAAAATAATGGTTCTCACATGACTACAAAGAGTACAAAAGAATAAATTAAAATGCCAACAAACATTTGACAAAATATTTCATTTAAATAGTGTAACTCTTACTTCTACTAATATATATTCAGTAATTTGAAGCAACTTTCATGATGTAAACAATCAGAAAAGCTGGACAAAACATTAAAATTGACTGATTAAAGGCTTTAAAAAGCAAGCAATGCAAAAAAAAAAAAAAAAATTACACAGCACAGATCCAAGAGGAAAAGAAGGAAACCCAGAGGTAAGACCAGTATTTTGGGCCAGTTTTTCCTTAGGGCATCTGGCTACTCTGCAAAGACAGCTGAAGGTTATGAAGATAAGCAGAGCTTTTGACAAGCTCATAGAGAGAGTGACCCTTTGCCGCTGAGTACATTCCGATTGATAGTGACCCTATAAGACAGAGTAGAATCACCTCACAGGGCTTCCAAGGAGGGGCTGGTGACGTCAAACTGCCAACCTTTTGGTTAGCAGCTGAGCTCTTAACCATTGTGCCACCAGGGTGCCATAGAGAGGAAAAAGCCAAAACCAAACCCACTGCAGTCAAGTCAATTCTGACTCATAGCGATCCTAAAGGACAGAGTAGAACTGCCCCATTGGGTTTCCAAGGAATGCCTGGTGGATTCAAACTGCCAACCTTTTAGTTAGCAGCCTAGCTCTTAACTACTACACCACCAGGTTTCTGATAGAAAAGGAAGCTTTGCTAAATACTCCATGCTTGGAGTCCATACCCTTAAGGGCTATTCCCTAAGAAGGAGTAAACTATGTCTAGGATTGAAGCCTAGCCTCAAATCACTTCAGTCCTTAAAACGGGGTTAAGGTGACTAAGCATCACTGGAGTCCTAAGGTGGCGCCAACAGTTAAACACCTGACTACTAACTAAAAGGCTGGCAGTCCAAACCTACCCAGAGGCATCTCGGAAGGCAGGTCTAGTGATCTACTTCTGAAAGGTCACAGCCTTGAAAACCTTATGGCACAGTTCTACCCTGTACACAAGGTCACCAGGAGTCAGAATCAACTGGATGGACACTAACAACAACAAATTATAAAAGCAAATATGAATCCTCATCATAAACCTTAGGTTATTTCTACAACTTCCCTATGTACAATGTCCAACACTCAATCAAATATGATCAGACATAGAAGGAGAGATTACCAAAAAAAAAAAAAAACAAGATTCACAGGGATCCAGACAATAGTTATCAGAAGGAGACTTCAAAATAACGGTGCCTTATGTCCATGTAAGACTTACACAAGAATGTTCCTAGCAGCTTTACTTCTAACAGCCAAAAACTGCAAACAACCCAATGTCCTTCAATAGGTGAACAGATACAACAAATCGATCTATAACCATACCTCTAGAACTGTGACCATGTTAATAACAAAAGAAGAGGTATATGGAAAATGTTGTCATTCTTAGGTGTTATCAAGTCGATTTCAACTCATAGTGCCCCATGTGACAGAGAACTGCCCCATAGGGTTTTCTCAACTATAATTTTTTACCAAACCAGATCCCCAGATCTTTCTCCCACAGAGCCACTGGGTGAGTTTATACTACCAACCTTTCAGTTAGCAGCTGAGCACTTAACCACTGCACCACTAGGGCTCCTTACGTAGAAAATACATATATGTAGTTACTTCTCTATGTACAGAATATCTGTGGGAAAATACACAGGAAACTATTTGCTCCCCAAAAGGAAACTGGGTAAATTTGATACTTAAAACCCCACCCAGTGCCTTCGAGTCGATTCCGACTCACAGCGACCCTATAGTATCTAAGTAAATTTGATATTTAGATATTATGAAATTGTTGAAATTTTAATTACATTTTCAGTGTCCAAAAGGAAACTGGGTAGCTGGGAGGCAGGGATAAGACAGTTCTCACTGTCTAACTTGGGAACCTTTTGAACTCATGAGGCTTCATTATCCATTCAAACTAAATTATTTTAAAACATATGTATGCAATTACCACCACCTTTAAGGTAAATGTCAAACAAAAAATTTCCATTGATACAATATTGAGTTATTTCAGCTTTGGGGATTAAAATCTGAAATGATGATTCTTGTTCTTTGCCACCAAGTCGATCTGGACTCATGGCAACCCCATGTTTTTTGGAGTACAACTGTGATCCATAGAGTTTTCAAGGCTGTGGCCTTTCAGAAGCAGACTGTCAGGCCTTTCTTTCCCAGTGCCACGGAGTACGTTCAAACCGTCAAGCTTTTGCTTAGTACTAAGCAGCTAGTATTGAGCGCTTAACCATCTGTACCACCGAGACTCCTTTAAATTAACGATTGTTTTTGTGTTGTGCTGTTGTTGGGGAGCCATCAGGTCAATTCCTACTTATAGCAACCCCTTGTGACAGAGGAGAACTGTCCCCATAAGGTTTTCTTGGCTGTAATTTTTACTAAAGCTGATCGCCAGGTCTTCTCCCTCAGAGCCACTGGGTGAGTTCCAGTCGCCAACCTTTAGGTTAACAGCCATGCACTTAAATGCTGCATTACCAGTGCTCCTTGAATTGATGACTAGACCTGTGCTATTTAAAGTGTGGTCCTCAGATGCATCACCTGGAACTTGTTAAAAATGTTCAATTTTTACGGTAGTTGTTACAAGGATATATCTTTTTTATTTATATATACATACATATTTATATTGTATATAATATATATTTGATAAAAATTGTTGCTTGAGCCATCTAAGATGTATCAATTGGTCTCAGCCCACCTGGATCAAAAAAGAATGAAGAACACCAAGGACACAAGGTGATTACGAGCCCAAGAGACAGAAAGGGCCACATGAACCAGAGACTACATCATCCTGAGACCAGAAGAACTAGATGGTACCCGGCTACAACCAATGACTGCCCTGACAGGGAACACAACAGAGAATCCCTGAGGGAGCAGGAGAGCAGTGGGATGCAGACCCCAAATTCTCATAAGACCAGACTTAATGGTCTGACTGAGACTAGGAAGACCCCAGTGGTCATTGCCCCTAGACCTTCTGTTGGCCCAGGACAGGAACCATTCCTGAAGCCAACTCTTCAGACATGGATTGGACTGGACAATGGGTTGGAGAGGGATGCTGGTGAGGAGTGAGCTTCTTGGATCAGGTGGACACCTGAGGCTATGTTGGCATCTCCTGCCTGGAGGGGAGATGAGAGGGTGGAGGGGCTTAGAAGCTGGCGAAATGGACACGAAAAGACAGCGTAGAGGGAAAGAGCAGGCCGCCTCATTAAGGGGAGGGTAATTGGGAGTGTGTAGCAAGGTGTATATGGGTTTTTGTGTGAGAGACTGACTTGATCTGTAAACTTTCACTTAAAGCACAATAAAAATTATTTTTCAAAAAAATTGTTGCTTGTACACTTAAAAGTGTGAATTTTATCATATGTAATTTATACCTAAATAAAGTTAATTATTTTTTTTAAAGAAAGAAATGCAGAATCTCAGGCCCACCCCAGACTTATTGAATCATGATCTATATTTTCGACAACCCCAGGTGACTCACATGCACATTAAAATTTGAGAAGCATACTGTTTTGGAGTATTGTAAACATTAACATAGTTTTTCATGGTAGGCAACGGTCATTCAAGACCTTTTTTTTTTGGTATGTCTCTCTAAGAGACTATAAACTCTACAAGGACAGGGGATCATGTTCGTTTTGTACACCACTGTCACATAACAGGCACTCAAATATTTCCTGAGTGAAAGAAAAAATGTCTCACATTTCTTTACGATTATTAGTAAATTTTCTCTTACTATTTTTACCTGAATCTATTTCTCTTCCAGTTTAATATCTACCCGTCTTACTCAAAGGGTAGGGCTGAGAGCTTATAGGGAAAAAATTCAGAGCATATCATGTTGTTATGACAATGAAAAAAAAGAAGAAAAACAGTATAAGCTCTACCCGATAAAGCAAAGAGTACAAACTGTTCAGACTCTTTACTTTAAGATATGTTATCTTAATCTTAAAAATACCTTTCTAGAGTCGACTTGCCTTATTTACAAAGCAAATAAATCTGGCAAAATAATTAACACTCAGAAAATTCTGAAATTTAAAAACAATTCTGAAGAAATTTGATTGTGTCTTATAGTCAATAAACAAAATAAAACTACTATATCTCAAATTTTTTTGTTTCAAAAGTTTTAAAATAAAGAAGAGATGCCATCAAAGAAACAATAATTAGCAATGCAAACAGAGAAAGGAAAAACCAGTAGAGGGTAAAACAACACAAGATTGGAAGTTGAAAAGCAGATGGACAAGTTTAGATGGACTAGCTCAACTCAGAACACTAAATCCTAAACCATCAGCAGGGAAAGACAAGAAGGTACGAGATTTACACTTCATAACCCTCTACAGGCTCTGCATTGGCAGTACCAGATACTTCTGGAAATAGACGGTGAGTGAGACCTATCTGAAAGCCTGTTTAAAAAGCAGAGTGACTGTCCCTCCTCCATCCTAGCAGAAGACTGGAAGCTTGCCATCAAGAAGCAATAAAGTAAAAGATAACTGGCCTAGGGGAATACTTGGCAATTGAAAATAGTACTATCATGCTGAGAGGAGGAAGAATTATGTAAAAGGTCATGCGCTGAGTGCTGAAATCCCAAGCAATTTTCTCCTCCTTGGCTCCCAAAATTCTGGTAACCAGACCTATTCCTCCCAGGGAAAAAATGGGAAAACCCTTCTCTGGAAGATGTGACCAACTCAAGATAAAACACCAGGGAGGTCATCATATGAAATAGTCCAGCAAGATCACCCAATAGTTAAGTCCATAGTTTAAAGACTCACAATGGGTACAAGATGAGACAGCTAAGAAAAGCCTCTAACACAGAAGATCAAAACCAAAACAAATAGGGAAAAGAAAAAAAGGAGGGAATTAAAAGGATTATTCAAGGAAACAAAAACATTAAAAAAAAAAAAAAGTAATATCCTTAGAGAGATAACAGAAGACATTTCATCTATAAAAAGCAAGGACAAAATGTTACAAAAAGAAACATTCAGAGACAAAAAGAGCTATTTAACTAAAAAATGACAGTACAAATGAAAGCGTCAATAAAAGAAAAAGGGGAAGTAAAGATAGATAAACAACAACAATCAGTCCAGGAGGTCCAACATCCTAATAACAGGAGTTGCAGAAAGAGAGAGTACAGATCATGGAAAATGGAAAAACATAAATTCATAGGCTTCCCGTTTGGAAGAGACTACTGCATGCCCAGAATAAGAATACAAAAAGATTTAACTCAAGGGATGAAACTGCAGGAAATCAGGATAAATAAAAGATCCCAAAAACTAAGGGGAACCTGAGTACCATACAAAGGACTGAGAATCAGAGTAGCACTGGATTCCTCAGCAACCTTAGAATCTAAAAGACAAGTGAATCAGGAACTTCAAAACTTCTGAGGAGAAATTATTTCTAGCCAACCCAAACTATCAATAAGAATAAAAACAATTCGAACTAAAAATGCACAAACTCCAGAAGATAAACTAGATAACTGGGACCGCCTAAAAATCAAAGACTTATGCTCATCAAAAGACTTTTCCAGTAGCTAGGTGTATATAAGTTTTTGTGTGAGAGACTGACTTGATTTGTAAGCTTTCACTTAAAGCACAATAAAAATTTTTAAAAAAAGACTTTTCCAAGAGAGTAAAGAGAGAGAGAACCTACAGACTGGGGGAAAAAATTCTTGACAATGACATATCTGATAAAGGTTTAATCTCTAAAATATATAGAATACTTCAACAACTCAACAATAAAAAGACAAACAACCCAAACAGAAATGCCTTTACCAAAGAAGGCATTCAGGCAGCCAATAAACACATGAAAAGATGCTCATGATCATTAGCCATTAGAGATGCAAATCAAAACCACGATAAGATACCATCTCACCTCTGCAAGAATGGCACTGATCAAAAATTCACAAAACAATAAATGCTGGTGAGTCTGTGAGATTGGAACTCTCATACACTGCTGGTGGGAATGTAAAACAGTACAATGACTATGGAAAACAATATGGCACCTCCTTAAAGAGAAATACTGTACAATCCAGCAATCACAGGCCTAGGAATTTATCCTAGAGAAACAAGAGCTGTCACATGAATAGACATGCAAATCTATGTTCACTGCAGCATTATTCACAATAGCAATAAGATGGAAACAACCTAAGTGCCCATCAACGGATGAATGCATAAACAAAATTATGGTACATATATACACAGTGGAATACTACCCAATGATATAGAACAATGATGAATCTGCAAAACACCTCACCACATGGATGAATCTCCATTATGCTGAGTGAACTAAGTCAATCACAAAAGGATAAATATAAGACCACAATCATAAAAACCAAGAAAAGGTTTATATACAGAAATGAATAATCTTTGATGGTTAGGAGGGAGAGGAGGGGTAGGGAGGGGAATCCACTAACTAGATAGTTAACTTTGGTGAAGGGTAAGACAATATACTACATAGGCAGGTCAGCACAACCTGCCCAAGGCAAAGAAAGACACTCAAAGGAAGACAAGAAGAAAAAAAAACCAGGCAACCACCATAAACACTACAGCATATACATCCCTACAACAACAGTAAAACAAATAATAACTTACAAGCAGATACATACATAGGTATATATACTGAATAGGGGAAGGAGGGTATATAGGAGTATACTGACATACATGTACAGGTTAGGCTGTGAATATTTTTACATACCTATTTATACGTACAGCATGTATATACATATATATAATAGTGCACAAAGGGGACACAGTCATAGAAGCTTCCTAGACACATCCAAACATCTTCGAAGGACCGAGTTACTAGGGCTGACGGCTGGGAAACACGGTCTTGAAGGACATCTAGGAAAAAGGCATAATATAACTCATAAAGTCAATATTCTACATCCTACTTTGATAAGTAGCATCTAGGGTCTTAAAAGCTTGAGAGTGGCCATCTAAGGTACATCTATTGGTCCCATCCTGTATGGAGCAAAAGAAAATGAAGAAAAGCAAAGTATTACTCCAAGAGACTAATACACTACATGAACCACAACTTCCACCAGCCTAAGCCCAGAAGAACTACCACCACCAACCACTCTGACAGGGATCACAACAGAGGGTCCCAGACAGAGCAGGAGTAAAAGGCAGAATAAAATTTAAATTCACCAAAAAAATCAGATTTACTAGTCTGAAAGAGACTGCAGGAACCCCCAAGACTATGGCCCCCAGACACTCTGCTAACTCAGAACTGAAGTGACTCTTGAAGCCTACCTTTCAGCCAAAGATTAGACAGGCTTATAAAACGAAAAATAACACATGGGAGGAACACGCGTCTTAGATCGATCGAGGCCAAATGGGCAACACCTGCCAAAAAGCAAAGATGAGAAGGCAGGAAGGGACAGGAAAACTAGACAAATGGAAACGGGGACCCCAGGGTGAAAAGGGGGAGACAGCTGATACATTGCGGGGATTGTAGCCAATGTCACAAAACAATTTGTGTATAAATTTTTGGAAGAGAAACTAACTTGCACTGTAAACTTCCACCTAAAGCACAATTAAAAAAAAAAGAAAGAATAATATTTCAGATACTCAAAGAAAGCAGGAACACAAACAGAAACCTGTACACCAGCGTTCACTGCAGCAAAAGGTGGAAACAAGTAAAATGTCTATCAACAGATAAATGGATAAGCAAAATGTGGAATATACATACAACAGAATATTACTCAGTCAAACAGAAATGAAGTCTTGATACATGCTACAACATGGGTGAACCCTGAAAACATTATGCTGAGTGAAATAAGTCAGTCACAAAAAGACAAATATATGAGACCACTATCATAAAGAAACAAGAAAAGGTTTACACACAGGAAAGAAAAAAAAATTCTTTGATGGTTACCAGAGATGGGAGGGGGAGAGTGGAAAAATGACCAAATGGATAAACCTGTTTCCATCGAGTGGATTTCGACTCATAGTGACCCTACAGGACAGAGTAGAACTGTCCCATAGAGTTTCCAAGGAGTGCCTGGTGGATTCAAACTGCTGATCTTTTGGTTAGCAGCCATACCTCCTAACCACTACACCACCAGGGTTTCTGAATAGACAGGAGACACATGTTAATAATGATGAAGGAAAAGGCAATACACAATATGTGGGAAGTCAGTAAAACATGACCGAGGGCAGAACACTGAGGGGAATGAAAGGACAAAGAGCAACGATGATTAACTACTACAGCATAGACAATCCTGCAACAATAATATTAACAAACAGTAATTTATGAATGGATACCTTGGCAGGTAGAAATGCCAAGAGGTATGGGAGGATGTTAGGGAACATACCCACCTGCAGATATAGGTTCGGTGGTGGCTATTTCTACATACCTAACTCTAAGTGCTGCTTATATATTAATACAGACAATAGAGCACACAAGGGCAACTTCTTAGACATAACAACTCACAGGACCAAAATTCTGAGGCTCAAAGGTGAAGGACCTTAGACTCAGGGAACATCTACATCAATTGGCACAACATAGTTCATAAAGACAATGTTCTATATCCTACTTCGGTGAGTAGCATCTGGGGTCTTAAAGGCTTGCAAATGGCTATGTAAGATACAACTATTGGTCTCTTCCAGTCTGGAGCAAAGGAGAGTGAAAAAAAACCAAAGACTCAAGGGAGCAGATCAGTCCAAAGGACTAATGGACCGCATGAACCACAGCCTACAGGACCCCGAGACCACAAGAAATAGATAGTGCCTGGCTACCACTACCGACCACTCATACTGGGATCACAAAGAAGAGTCCTGGACAGGGTCACAGAAAAACGTAGAACAAAAAACCAAATTCACAAAAAATATCAGACTTACTGTTCTGACAAAGACTGGAGGAACCCCCAAGACTAAGACACCCTCCTGAGCTGGAACTGAAGCCATTCCTGGAGACCACCTTTCAGCCAAACCATAGACAGGGCCATAAAATAAACAATAACACCCGAGAGGAACGTGCTCCTTAGAACAATCAATTACATGAGATCAAAAGGGCAACAACTGCCCAAAAGCAAAGATGAGAAGGCAGGAAGGGGTAGAAAATCAGGAAGAAATGGGAAACTTAGGATGGAAATGGGGAGAGTGCTGACACATTGTGGGGAATGAAACCAATGTCACAGAACACTTTATGTACAAACTTTAAATGGGAACCTAATCTGCTCTTGAACTTTCACCTAATCCACAGTAAAAAACAAAAAGTCAAATATTGTATGATCCCACTTACATAAAATAGGCAAATGTATGGAGACCAAAGTCTATTAGTGGTTACCAGAGGTGGGACAGAGGAGGTAAGTGGAAATCACTGCTTAAGGAGGCATTGAGTTTCTGTTAACGGTGGTAGAATAACTTGGAAAAAGGATAGCGGTAAGAATGGTTATGCAACATGATGAACGCAATCAATGTCACAAATAGTGCATGTAAAAACTGTTGAATTGGCCAATGGGGGAAAATATAGAACAAAACTCAAATTTTTAAAAAGTCTAGATTCACTGACCAGTTCAGACTAGACGACCTCTCAAAACTATTGTCTGAACTTAACTTTGAACTTAAACTACTCCCAGAGGTCACCTTTCAGCTAAATAACAGATTGGCTCATAAAATAAAGAATATCATCCATGAGTACTGTGCTACTTTTAAAAATCACCTATATGAGACCAAACAATCAACATTTACTCTGAAGCAAAGATGAGAAGGTAATGGGGGCGTGGGTGGCAGGGAAACTAGATTAATGGAAACAGAACAACCAGAATGGAAATGAGAATGTTGACACATCACGAAAAATATAATCAATGTCAATGAACAATCTGTACAGAAATTGTTCAATGGGAATCTAATTTGCTGTGTAAACTTCCACCAAAAATATTGTTTTTTAAAAACTGTTGAACTGGCAAATGTTTGGTTATACATATTTTTACCACAATTAAAAAATAAAAAGGCCATGTCCATGCCTCTAAAAAGAATATGAAGGTTAAAGCATACCCAGGGTGTTTCCTTTTCAATAATGGAAGCCTTGAAATTCAGACTTTAAAAAAAAAGTAATACAAAATTTATTTAGTGACATGGATGTATATTAGTTAAGATTAAATTGGGCTGTAACTGTAAACCTCAAGCAACCATAGCTAATAATTTAAATTATTTCTCCTCCATATAAATTAAGAAATCCAGGGCAGGTATGCAAGATCCAAAATTACCTTTTCATTCTATAATTTTCAACACACAGCTTTCACTTCCTGGTCCAAGATGGCTGCTCAGGTTCCAGCTATTGCATCCACCTTCCAACCAGCAGAAAAGAGGGCAATGAAAGTTGTGTCTCTTCCTTTTAAAAAGACGTCATAGAAGTCACAAGTGACCTTATACTTGTCATGTTATTTAATACTCAAATACATCACACCAACTAGTTGCATGAAAATTGGGACATGTCTTTATTTCAGGTAGCCATCTACCCAGCTATAAACCAAAGGTAGAAATAGATACTGCAGGAGAAGTAGCAGTTCCTGCTACAGGAAGCAAATACCAAAAGAATCAGTTTTAAAAGTTGCCAGAGTTTACCTATGGGGAAGAGAAAAACGGTAGGAGAGATGAGAGAGGAGTGGTAAGGAATATTGTTTTTTTATAAGAAACTTTATAGAACTATTTGACTTTTTAAAACTTGTACATACATAATTTGACAAAAATAAAATCTTAGGAAAAAGACAATGATGGGAGAAAAGGAGTGGAAATAAAGTCACAACTTTTCTTTCTGAAAGTCTGTCTTTTTCTTTTGGGAATGATGGTGCAAGAACTGTAAAAGATCAGAAGTAAATCCTATCCGCACATTAGTACGTGGTCTTTAAGGCAGTGATCTTGACTGCTTAGAATTTTTTTTTTTTTAACTTCTTTTTGTTCCTGGCTCTGTGAGGAAAAACAATTTTATGGTAAAGAATCTCTGAATCACACAATCTTTTAATACTTAAGTGAAAAAAAAAGTACTAATCTACAAATACAAAAAGCCCAATGAGTACTTCAGAGAAGTCTGCAATAGTTTTTGCTAAAAGGAGGACTTTCTCTTATAAGGGTAAGAATCACCATTGACCTAAGATATTACTGCATTAATTCAGTCTGTCAGTGATTTAAGAGAATTCACAGATCAAGATGCTCCAGCAGAAAAAAGAGATTTGGTCTTTTGTCCCCCTTATCAAGTTGACTCTAGATAAAAAGCCTAGGTAAGCACTAGCTGAAAAATCTACCTGTTTATCAAGTTCTTCAGAGGAAATAATTATAAATATTTCGATGGCACTGGGTTTTTTTGTTTGTTTGTTTTTATTTGAAATACAAATAAAGGAGAAAAACAGGAACACATGGCAGTAAAATTAGATAAGTTAATGTATTACCCTGCAGGCATTCCTTTCTCATAAACAGGGTAAGGCTGAATACTATTAGACTTTCCTAGTTTAGGGGCAACAATATTTTAATGTTTACTTAGATTGACCACATATTTCCTCTCTCATTTTTTAGATTTATTGTCATCTCTAACCATTTCTAAATGCTTATGAACAATGATGATCAATTTCGATAAGAGCCTCCCTTTTAGACAAAAAACAGTTGGACTAATTCAAAGTATAGAAACAAAACCATGGTCTAAGAACTTAAGAGGGTTATCTGAAATCATGCATAGCTCATGGGTGACAGAGCCATAAACTCTGGTCTCCTCAGCCCAATACTGTACTCTACCATATTATGAGGCAACTAACTATGTCAAAGGAAACCCTGGTGGCGTAGTGGTTAAGTGCAACGGCTGCTAACCAAAAGGTCAGCAGTTCGAATCCGCCAGGCACTCCTTGGAAACTCTATGGGGCAGTTCTACTCTGTCCTCTAGGGTCACTATGAGTCGGAATCGACTCGACGGCAATGGGTTTTAACTATGTCAAAACAAGAAAGTGGCAGGATTTCAATCAAGTTCTCTGATCGATAATACCAGAAGCAAACTACCTGATCCTCCCACCTGTCTTAAGCCCCCTTCACATCAAGTAAGTGAAATACTGTGCTTTACTTAAAGGATATGGGTAAAAGCATCATGCAAAATGGGCTTTTTTTGGCTTCCTAAACTACATGCAGGTTCATTCAAGTCACTTCACAATGAGAGTTTCGTGTAAGAACATGTGGAAAGTGTGAAAGCACAAGAAAAGTCTCCACAATCAGGCTTGACTGAGAACTAAAACACTCCTGAGGATAAAATAAAGTTGGGATCCCATTAGGAGCTATAGTTGATCATTGTCATAATAATTCAGTTTCCTGACTCTGCTTCTACTATAACTCTGGTTATGCCTATTCTTCCTCTCCACTACGACTGCTCTCTCTACTATGTGGTTTCTACTCTCCTGCAGCTTCTGCTTACTGCCTTGTCTAGCTATCTCATGTTCAAATTTCCTGAGGAAAAGGATGAGACTGAGTCAATTTGTCATTTTTTACTACAGAATTAATTAACACAGTTCTTGGGCCAGGCCAATTTATAAGCCACCAGCCTACCTATACATCACTAATACCAAGCCCTAGCCCAGTTAATTACGGCAGTGTGGAAAGGACTCACCTCTCAGGTGTTACTGTTTATTTTATGCGCTTGTCTATTGTTTGGCTGGAAGGTGGTCTCCGGGAATGGCTTCAGCTCCAGGTCAGAAGGCTATCTTGAGGCCATAGTCTTGGGGGTTCCTCCAGTCTTTGTCAGAACAGTAAGTCTGGTCTTTTTTGTGAATTTGATTTTTTGTTCTACATTTTTCTCCCACTCCGTCCGGAACCACCTGTTGTGTTCCCAGTCAGAGCAGTCAGTAGTGGCATATAGGCACCATCTAGTTCTTCTGGTCTTGGATGCTGTGGTTCATGTGGTCCATTAGTCCTTTGGAATAATTGCTCCCTTGAGTCTTTGGTTTCTTTCACCCTCCTTTGCTCCAGACTGGAAGAGACCAATAGTTGTACCTTATATAGCCACTCGCAAGCTTTGAAGACCCCAAATGCTACTCATCAAAGTAGGATGTAGAGCATTCTTTATGAACTATGCCGTGCCAGTTGACATAAAAGTCCCCCAAGTCTATGGTCCTCTGCCTTCAAACTTAGGAACTTCATTCTGCAAGGTGTTTGGTTATGTCTAAGAGGCTTCCCTGACTCCGCCACTTGTGTGCCCCATTGTCTATATTAATATATGAGGAGCACCTGCAGTCATGTATTTAGAAATATCCATCAACCAACCCTGTATCTGCTGGTGGGTCTGCTCCCTTACACCCTCCCTCACCTCTTGGCATATCTATCTACCTGTGTATCCATTCATAAATTACTACTTGTTAAAACTATTGTTGCAGAATTGACTATTCTATAGTAGTTACCATAGTTGCCCTTTATTGCTGCATTTCTCTCAGTATCCTCTCTTGCCTTGGTCATGTTATGCTGACATCTCCCATATTATGTATTGCCTTTCCTTCTGCCAACATTAACACATGTCATTCCATCTTCTTTTGATGCTTCCTGCATCATTCAATTTTTTGCCCATAGAATCCTTCAATATTGCAACTCAAGGCTTGAATTTTTTCTTCAGTTTTTTCAACTTGAGAAATGCCAAATGTGCTCCTCCCTTTTGGTTTTCTAATGCCAAATCTTTGCACATTTCACTACAATACTTACTTTGCCTTCTAAGAGCCATTCTCTGAAATCTTCTGTTCACTTTACCTACTCTATGTTCAAAAGCAAGTTTCAGAGTCTCTTCCGGCATTCACGACAAATGGAGAAAATGCTGAAGTTGTCAAGGATTTCATTTTACTTGGATCCACAATCAACACACATGGAAGTTGCAGTCAAGAAATAAAACAATGTATTGCATTGGACAAATCTGCTTCAAAAGACCTCTTTAAAGTGCTAAAAAGCAAAGATGTCACCTTGAAAACTAAGGTGCACCTGATCCAAGCTATGGTATCCTCAATTGCCTCATATGAATGCAAAAGGTTGACAATGAATAAGGAAGACGGAAGAAGAACTGATGCATTTGAGTTGTGGTGTTGGTGAAGAATATTGAATATTCCATAGACTGCCAGAAGAATGAACATATCTGTCTTGGAAGAAGTACAGCCAGAATGCTCCCTAGAAGGAAGCATGGTGAGACCTCGCCTCATGTACTCTGGACACATTACCAGGAGGAACCAGTCCCTGGAGAAGGACATCACATCTGGTAAAAGAGAGGGTCAGCGAAAAAGAGGAAGACCCTCAACAAGATGGACTGACACAGTGGCTGCAACAATGGGCTCAAACATAGCAACGATTGTGAGTATGGCGCAGATCTGGGCAACATTTCATTCTGTTGTATACAGGGTCGCTATGAGTCAGAACCAATTCGACAGCACCTACCAACAACACATAATGTAATAACGTCCTATTACAGAAGAATAATTGCCCTGACACCCAAATATTTTCTAGTAGAAACACAGGTAATTTTACAGGTCACCATTCATTATTTACTATGTTAGATACTGGGCTAAGTACTTGATAGGGAGTATCACAGAGAAGCAAACTGAGGCCCAGAAAGCTTAGGTTCTTCTCTAAGGTGACATCCAATAAATCTGATGCCAAAGCCCATGTTTTTAACCATCCTCTTATACTGTCAGTGACTGCCAGGTAGAATCACTAATAGCATTTTATAACGTTAATGAATTGTACCCTCCAAAAAGAAAATATTAAACTGTTAACGAAATGCTTCCCAAAACACTGTTGAACAAGACTACATGCAAGGAGAGTTCTGTGATGAATTAAGTACGGGAAACGTTATATTAAAAAGAGATAATCAAACTTCCATATTGCAGGACTTCTCAGAATTTTTGTATGTCAGTCCACACTGTGAATCTCCAAGAAGTAAATACATTAAGCAGTGTCCCATATATAATTAGCCAAAGTTACAAGTTTCACAGGCCATTTTCTGGAACTAATGTTTTGTGGAATGCACCTTAAAAAATGCTTATGTAGATACGGGACAATACGAGTTAGGTTTTTACTTAGAAAAAAAGGGGTAAATATTAAGGTAACCACAAAGAGGTATAATAACTCCATAACTCAAAATAAAAACCAACAGAAACGTAACGACTCAGCAAACATAAAGTCAAATACTATGAAAATGAGGATCACACAGTTTACAAAGAAAAACGTCTCAGCACAAAAAAGTAAGTGGAAAAATGAAACTGTCAACAACACACATAAAAAGGCATCAAAATGACAACACTAAACACTTATCTATAATTACACTGAATGCAAATGGACTAAATGCATGAATAAAGAGACAGAGAGTCTCACACTGGATAAAGAAACACGATGGGTCTAGATGCTGCCTACAGGAGACACACCTTAGACTTAGAGACACAAACAACCTCAAACTCAAAGGATGGAAAAAAATATATCAAGCAAACAATAAGCAAAAAAGAAGAGGAGTAGCAATATTAATTTCTGACAAAATAGACTTTAAACTTAAATCCACCACAAAGGATAAAGAAGGACACTACATAATGATAAAAGGGACAATTGACCAGGAAGATATAACCATATTAAATATTTACGCACCCAGTGACAGGGCTGCAAGATACAGAAATCAAATTTTAACAGAACTGAAAAGTGAGATAGACACCTCCACAATTATAGTAGGAGACTTCAACACACCACTTTCGGAGAAGGACAGGACATCCAGTACGAAGCTCAATAGAGACACGGAAGACCTAATTACAACAATCAACCAATTTGACCTCATTGACTTATACAGAACTCTCCACTCAACTGCTGCAAAGTGTGTTTTTTTTTCTAGCGCACATAGAACATTCTCTAGAATAGACCACGTATTAGGTCATAAAACAAACCTTTGCAGAATCCAAAACATCGAAATATTACAAAGCATCTTCTCAGACCACAAGGCAATAAAACTAGAAATCAATAACAGAAAAACTGGGAAAAGAAATCAAATACTTGGAAACTGAACAATACCCTCCTGAAAAAAGACTGGGTTAGAGAAGACATCAAGGAGGGAATAAGGAAATTCATAGAATGCAACGAGAATGAAAATACTTCCTATCAAAACCTCTGGGACACAGCAAAAGCAGTGCTCAGAGGCCAATTTATATCGATAAATGCACACATACAAAAAGAAGAAAGAGCCAAAATCAGAGAACTGTCCCTACAACTTGAACAAATAGAAAGTGAGCAACAAAAGAATCCATCAGGCACCAGAAGAAAACAAATAATAAAAATTAGAGCTTAACTAAATGAATTAGAAAACAGAAAAACAATTGAAAGAATTAACAAAGCCAAAAGCTGATTCTTTGAAAAAATTAACAAAATTGATAAACCATTGGCTAGACTGACTACAGAAATACAGGAAACAAATAACCCGAATAAGAAACGAGAAGGACCGCATCACAACAGACCCAACTGAAATTAAAAGAATCATATCAGATTATTACAATAAATTGTACTCTAACAAATTTGAAAACCTAGAAGAAATGGATGAATTCCTGGAAAAACACTACCTACCTAAACTAACACAATCAGAAGTAGAAAAACTAAATAGACCCATAACAAAAAAAGAGATTGAAACGGTAATCAAAAAACTCCCAACAAAAAAAAAGCCCTGGCCCGGACGGCTTCACTGCAGAGTTCTACCAAACTTTCAGAGAAGAGTTAACACCACTACTACTAAAGGTATTTCAGAGCATACAAAATGACAGAATACTACCCAACTCATTCTATGAAGCCACCATATCCCTGATACCAAAACCAGGTAAAGACATTACAAAAAAAGAAAATTACAGACCTATATCCCTCATGAACATAGATGCAAAAACCCTCAACAAAATTCTAGCCAATAGAATTCAACAATATATCAAAAAAATAATTCACCACGACCAAGTGGGATTTATACCAGGTATGCAAGGCTGGTTTAATATTAGAAAAACCATTAATGTAATCCACCACATAAATGAAACAAAAGACAAAAACCACATGATCTTATCAATTGATGCAGAAAAGGCATTTGACAAAGTCCAACACCCATTCATGATAAAAACTCTCAACAAAATAGGAAGTGAAGGAAAATTCCTCAACATAATAAAGGGCATCTATGCAAAGCCAACAGCCAACATCACTCTAAATGGAGAGAACCTGAAAGCATTTCCCTTGAGAAAGGGAACCAGACAAGGATGCCTTTTATCACCGCTCTTATTCAACATTGTGCTAGAAGTCCTAGCCAGAGCAATTAGGCTAGACAAAGAAATAAAGGGCATCCGGATTGGCAAGGAGGAAGTAAAATTATCTCTATTTGCAGATGACATGATCTTATACACAGAAAACCCTAAGGAATCCTCCAGAAAACTACTGAAACTAATAGAAGAGTTTGGCAGAGTCTCAGGATATAAGATAAACATACAAAAATCACTTGGATTCCTCTATATCAACAAAGAGAACATCGAAGAGAAAATAACCAAATCAATATCATTCACAGTAGCCCCCAAGAAGATGAAATACTTAGGAATAAATCTTACCAAGGATGTAAAAGACCTATACAAAGAAAACTACAAAGCTCCACTACAAGAAATTAAAAAGGACATACTTAAGTGGAAAAACATACCTTGCTCGTGGATAGGAAGACTTAACATAGTAAAAATGTCTATTCTACCAAAAGCCATCTATACATACAATGCTCTTCCGATCCAAATTCCAACGTCATTTTTTAAGGTGATAGAGAAACAAATCACCAACTTCATATGGCAGGGAAAGAAGCCTCGGATAAGCAAAGCATTACTGAAAAAGAAGAAGAAAGTGGGAGGCCTCACTCTACCTGATTTCAGAACCTATTATACAGCCACAGTAGTCAAAACAGCCTGGTATTGGTACAACAGGCACATAGACCAATGGAACAGAATTGAGAACCCAGATATAAATCCATCCACATATGAGCAGCTGATATTTGACAAAGGCCCAGTGTCAGTTAATTGGGGAAAAGATAGTCTTTTTAACAAATGGTGCTGGCATAACTGGATATCCATTTGCAAAAAAATGAAACAGGACCCATACCTCACACCATGCACAAAAACTAACTTCAAGTGGATCTAAGACCTAAACATAAAGACTAAAACGATAAAGATCATGGAAGAAAAAATAGGGACAACCTTAGGAGCCCTAATACAAGGCATAAACAGAATACAAAACATTACCCAAAATGATGAAGAGAAACCAGATAACTGGGAGCTCCTAAAAATCAAACACCTATGCTCATCTAAAGACTTCACCAAAAGAGTAAAAAGACCACCTACAGACTGGGAAAGAATTTTCAGCTATGACATCTCCGACCAGCTCCTGATCTCTAAAATCTACATGATTCTGTCAAAACTCAACCACAAAAAGACAAACAACCCAATCAAGAAGTGGGCAAGGATATGAACACACACTTCACTAAAGAAGATATTCAGAGAGATAACAGATACATGAGAAAATGCTCTCGATCATTAGCCATTAGAGAAATGCAAATTAAAACCACGATGAGATTCCATCTCACTCCAACAAGGCTGGCATTAATCCTAAAAACACAAAATAATAAATGTTGGAGAGGCTGTGGAGAGATTGGAACTCTTATACACTGCTGGTGGGAATGTAAAATGGTACAACCACTTTGGAAATCTATCTGGCGTTATCTTAAACAGTTAGAAATAGAACTACCATACAACCCAGAAATCCCACTCCTCAGAATATACCCTAGAGAAATAAGAGCCCTCACACAAACAGATATATGCACACCCATGTTTACTGCAGCTCTGTTTACAATAGCAAAAAGCTGGAAGCAACCAAGGTGTCCATCAATGGAGGAATGGTTAAATAAATTGTGGTATATTCACACAATGGAATACTATGCATCGCTAAAGAACAGTGACGAATCTGTGAAACATTTCATAACATGGAGGAACCTGGAAGGCATTATGCTGAGTGAAATTAGTCAGAGGCAAAAGGACAAATATTGTATAAGACCACTATTATAAGATCTTGAGAAACAGTATAAACTGAGAAGAACACATACTTTTGTGGTTACGAGGCGGGGAGGGAGGGAGGGTGGGAGAGGGTTTTTTACTGATTAATTAGTAGATAAGAACTGCTTTAAGTAAAGGGAAGGACAATACTCAATACATGGAAGGTCAGCTCCACTAGACTGGACCAAAAGCAAAGAAGTTTCCGGGATAAAATGAATGCTTCAAAGGTCAGCGGAGCAAGGGCGGGGGTTTGGGGACCATGGTTTAAGGGGACTTCTAAGTCAATTGGCAAAATAATTCTATTATGAAAACACTCTGCGTCCCACTTTGAAATGTGGCGTCTGGGGTCTTAAATGCTAACAAGCAGCCATCTAAGATGCATCAATTGGTCTCAACCCACCTGGAGCAAAGGAGAATGAAGAACACCAAGGTCACACGACAACTAAGAGCCCAAGAGACAGAAAGGGCCACATGAACCAGAGACCTACATCATCCTGAGACCAGAAGAACTAGTTGGTGCCCGGCCACAACCAATGACTGCCCTGACAGGGAGCACAACAGAGAATCCCTCAGGGAGCAGGAGATCAGTGGGATGTAGACCCCAAATTCTCACAGAAAGACCATACTTAATGGTCTGACTGAGACTAGAGGAATCCCGGCGGTCATGGTCCCCAAACCTTCCGTTGGCACAGGACAGGAACCATTCCCGAAGACAACTCATCAGACATGAAAGGGACTGGACAGTGGGTAGGAGGGAGATGCTGATGAAGAGTGAGCTAATTATATCAGGTGGACACTTGAGACTGTGTTGGCATCTCCTTTCTGGAGGGGGGATGGGAGGATAGAGAGAGTTGGAAGCTGGCAAAATTGTCACGAGAGGAGAGACTGGAAGGGCTGACTCATTAGGGGGAGAGCAAGTGGGAGTACAGAGTAAGGTGTATATAAACTGATACGTGACAGTCTGACTTGATTTGTAAACGTTCACTTGAAGCTCAATAAAAAAAAAAAAAAAGGAAAAAAATGCTTATGTAGTAAAATATTTCACATGACCACCTTTTTCTTTGGTAATTTGACTTAAACTAAGTCATCCAGCGGCTCCATGGGAGAAAGACCTGGGGATCTGCTTCTGTAAAGATTACAGCATAGAAAATCCTATCAGGCAGTTCTACTGTGTCACATGGGCTCGCTATAAGTCATAATCGAGTTGATGGCAACTAACGACAACAGGACAATCTTCCAAAATCTGACGACCCATAGCCCACTTCTAGGTGAAAATGCCATGGCCATGTTAAGGGCCAGTGGCCATGTTTTGGGTCATGTGACTTCACTCTTGTTCAGAGATGAATAGACAGGATAGACACCAAAGGACAACCCATTCACTAATGTGATCTGCCTCTGAAAGATTAGCTGGGGCAGTAAGATTTATCTCAAAAAATGGGAAACAAAAAATAAAGCAGAAGGGCCAGGAGAACCACATAGTGGCAAGAATGCAAACGAAATCATAAAGGAATAGGAAACTAGTAGTGAACAAAGGAACTGGCCAAGAGAAAAAAGAGATTTGGGGGAGAGAGGAGACATACAAAAATAAGCAAGAGAAAGACTATGTGTCTGCATTTAGGACTAGTTCTAAAAAAAACTGTAAATTGAGCCCTTTAAATTGCTATGAGATCCCTGTTGTGCCCTTATAGTAAATCTCGTTTGATTGAGCTAGCTTGAGTAGCTCTTTTCCTTGCAACAACTCTGTTTAAATTTAAACTATAAAAGTTTAATTCATTTCACTGAAACAGTATAGGTCAGTTGTTAAGATTATAGATTCTACAGTTGGAACGTCTGGGATTGAATCCCAGATCCACTACTTACAAAATGTAAAACTTTGGGCAAGTTACCTAACCTGTCATGGATTGAATTATGTCCCCCCAAAAACGTGTCTATCAACTTGGTTAGGCCATGATTCCCAGTATTGTGTGGTTGTCCTCCATTTTTGTGATTGTACTTTTATGTTAAAGAGGATTAAGGTGGGATTGTACCACCTTAATCAGGTCACATCCCTGATCCAATGTAAAAGGAGTTTGCCTGTTGTGTGGTCTGTACTACCTTTTATCTTACAGGAGATAAAAGGAAAGGGAAGCAAGCAGAGAGTTGGAAACCTCATACCACCAAGAAAGCAGCGCTAGGAGCAGAAGCATCATTTGGACCTGAGGTTCCTGCGCTGAGATGCTCCCAGATCAAGGGAAGGCTGATGACAAGGACCTTCCTCCAGAGTCAACAGAGAGACAAAGCCTTCCCCTGGAGCTGGCATCCTGAATTCGGACTTCTAGCCTACTGGACTGTGAAAAAATAAATCTCTTTGTTAAAGTCATCCACTTATGGTATTTCTGTTATGGCAGCACTAGATGACTAAGACATTATCTAAAGCCTCCAATTCCCATCCATAATCTGGAAATAAAAAGGGTTATCCCAACTCAGTAAGACTGTAAGAATTAAATGAGATGTTTATAAAGTGCTCAGCGCAGTGCTTTGTACACTGTTGTAATTAACTATGACTCCGACTCATGGCAACTCCATGTAAAACAGAGCAAAACACTGCCCAGTCCTGCATCATTCATACAACTGCCAGCAAGTTCAAGTCCATGTTGTAGCCACTGTGCCAATCTACTCCACCAAAAGTCTCTCTCACCCTCCTTGGCCCTCTACTTCACCAAACATGATGTCCTACTCTTGCGATTGATCCCTCCGAATGACCCGTCCGAAGCAAACAAGTCAACAATGGTCTGTTGTGATCCATAAGGTTTCCATTAGCTAATTTCTGGAAACAGATCATTAGGCTTTTCTTTTGGAAACAGATCACCAGACCTTTCTTCATAGTCTGCCTTAGTCTGGAAGCTCTGCTGAAACCAGTCCATTATGGATGACTCTTTTAGTATCTGAAATGCAGTTGGCATAGCTTCTGATATCACAGCAACAAGCAAGCCGTAACAGCACAACTAACTGACAGGTGGTGGGCTTTGTGGAAAGAAAGCACTGAATAAATGCTAATTAACACTCTTATTAATTCACGCACAGTTTTTCTCTACCTCAACATGAAAACCTTGTCTTTGGAACATAACAAAGAAAGAAGAAAAAAATCCTTATTTCTGTATATAAAAACCTGGTAAATATTGTTTGAAAAAAATTTACTAGTATACTGTAGCCACAACACCTTAGCTCTAGGGAATCTCTCACCCTTTGTACTTTTTGTAGAATAATAACAAATACTTTGAAAATATTTTTTATTTTAATGAAATAATTTTTCCACAACAGGGTGAAAAATGTTACATCAATGCCAGATACACCCTATCTAAAGCATCAACATTTTTAAAGATCCCAAAAACATAACAATTTTTAAAGACAACAAAATAAACCTATTTTATAAAATAACAATTTCTTTTTTTTCTAAGATTATTATACCTGGACTGAATATACAGACCTGCTGTAATAACATGAAATACAAAAGGAACAAATACACAGCAATTTCTATTGATGTCTTTCAATAACAATCTCGAATCCAAAGATAAGGCATCTTATTGCCATTTGCTAACTGAGTTTTCAGGCCTACTAATGTATGAATCATTTTAAATTCACCCCATATATTCAAATAGTTGTAGTCCCTTGGTGGTACAAATGGTTAGGTGCTCAACTGTTAGTCCAACGGTTGGTGGTTCGAACCCACCCAGAGGCACCTCAGAAGGCAGGCCTGGAGATCTGCTTCCCAAAGGTAACAACCTTAAAATTCCTATGGAGCAGTTCTATCTGCACGCATGGGGTTGTCATGAGTCATAACCAAGTTGACAGCAACTAACGACAACAACGTTCAAATAGTCATTTGGTATAATTCATTATTTTAAATTTCCCTTATTTTAAAAATCATTTATCTATATCATTCTCCTCTGATTCAAATAATTTGGGTTCTCCTGCTTAACAGCAAAGAAATTAGTTAGATCAACCTCAGAAATTATATCAAAATTTTAAAAACCCACAATGTTTTGTTTTGAATTAGTTTGCCCCTCCACGATGTATTGTTAATAAAATAAAAAATCAATATTATTTTCATTTCAAGAAGATTAACTAGTATTCATCTTTAACAAGTAATTGAATCTGTGTCCACTAAGGGCGCAATTCACTATAAGAAAAATACTTTTGCACTACTATATATGAAGTGGAAGTCTGGTAGCGTAGTGGTTAAGAGCCACAGCTGCTAGCCAAAAGGTCGGCAGTTTGAATCCACTAGGCGCTCCTTGGAAACCCTATGGGGCAGTTCTACTCTGTCCTACAGGGTCGCTATGAGTTGGGAATTGACTCGACGGCAACGGGTATATATGAAGTAACAAAAAGTAATAATTTAGGCACATTTATGCAGTAGTCTTACAATGTGGCCATAACGATAGCATTATATAAAGTCTGTACTATTACATTATTTAAAGGTGATGTGAACGTTTAATGTATCATTCTGTAAAATATTTTATGAAATCTATACAGAGCTAAAAGATATATTTAAATAGACCTGAGAAAAAGCATCTTCGTCATTTCAATCTTTCTTAAAAAAAATAATATTCAACAGCTAAGATACACAGAGGGCCTACACTAAAGCTTTTAAAAAGAGAAATTATATTAAAACTTTTCAGGGCCTAAAAGGTTTTTTTCCTGAAAGAAACTTTCAAATTAACAGGAATATTGCCTTCAAAGGTCTACAAAATATCTGACTGACAAAACAAACATTAAACATGTAGCCTAATTTTTTAGCAACCAACCAGACATGTTCACATGGATTATCCATTGTTACCAACCTTATCATGTTTTCACAAAAAGCATCCCATTCTAGACTTGAATAAGTAAAGGGACATAACACACACAAGCCTTAACATTGTACTCTACATTCCCAATGAGTTGACTTACTTTCTGTCCTCTGAACTTTTTTTTTTTAAAAAGGGCTGCTGTCAAGTCAATTCTGATACATGGCAACCCCATATGTGTCAGAACAGGACTGTGTTCCATAGGGTTCCTCAATGGCTGTTTTTTGGAAGTAGATTGCCAGGCCTCTCTTCCAAAGCACCTCTGTGTGAACTCGAGCCTTCAACCTTTCTGTTAGCAGCCAACCACATTAACTTTTTGTATCACCTTGATCCATTTTTCTTTTCCCATTTGTGTCCAGTTCTACTTCTGGGATAGCTGAGTAAGCTATTGGATCTGATCTTCTCACAGATAACAGCTATAAATGCTGCATAAAATCTTAAAAAGTTAACAACATAAGCCTACTGGAGAATGAACATAAGCATGCAGATTCTGGAGGGGAATCAACACTTACAAGAAGGGACCGGCACAGGATGAGTGGTGTGTTTACAGCTACGTTAGCCTGAGAAGTGGCTAACGTAGGCACTTGTAGAACTAAAAGACCACAGAAAACCCAGTCTTTCTGCCCAAAAGACAGACTTCAGAACGACTACAATTCCTGTAAAGTAAAAGGGAAATCCCGAAAAGGAGAGACCCAAAAAGAGGAGCCACAAATTCTCCAAATAAATTCTACCCAAAATCTCTGACTAACTCCTGAACGACGAATATACAGGGCAGACTCAAAGCTGTTCAGGTACACAGAAAAGACATAAACTGAAAAATGAGCTGCGGCCCAAGAACATATTTGTAATTTGAATCCAATCAAGTTATAAGGCCACTAAAATAAAAATATCAATATTCATCAGACAAATAGAATTCACAGTCTCTACAACATTTTTTTTTTTTTACAACATAACATCCAAAATGTGCAGAATACAATTCAAAAATTACTTGGTGTGATGGTTAAGGTTGTGTGTCAACTTGGCTAGGCCAGCATTTGCAGTGATGTTGTGATCACTTCTATGATGAGATTTGATATGATCTTATCACCTCCATGATGGAATCTGCTGTGAGTAGCCAATCAGCTGAAAGGGAGTTCCTTTGGGTATGTGGCCTCTACTGTATATAAGTGGGTATTCTGGCAAGGCTCATGGCCTTTGCTCATTCTGGATCCTGCAGCTGACTCCTGTTCATCTGACCTCCAGTTCTTGGGACTTGAGCTAGCAGCTTACCTGCCACCTTGCCTGCCAATCTCGGGATGTGTCAATCTCCGCAGCCTGTGAGCAGGAGCCCTACTCTCCAACCCGCAGATCTTGGGTTCGCCAGTCCCTGCAGCTACATGAAATCAGGAGAAGCCTCTATCCTGCCCCACGGACTTTGGACATTCCAGCCTCTACAACCACGTGAGCCATTTCCTTGATATAAATCACTCTCTGTGTGTGTGTGTGTGTGTGTGTGTGTGTGTGCGCGTGCGTGCACTTTACTGATTTTGCTTCTCTAGAGAACCCGGCCTAAGACACATGGCATACAAAGAACGAAGAAAATGTGACCCAATCTCATGAGAAAAGAAAATTAACTTTCAGAGATGACATAAATGTTGAAATTAGCAGAAAATGACTTTAAATCAGCTATTACCACTAAGATCAGCGACATATAGGAAAACATGCTCACCATAAATGAAATATAAGAAATATCATCAGAGAAGTAAAAACTGTGCAAAAGAACCAAATGGAAATTTTAGAACTGAAAAATATAACATCTAAAACAAAAAATCCATTGTATGGGCTTAGAAGAATGGAGATGACAGAGCAAGAAACAAACCAATGAGCTTGCTTCTTGGATAGAAAGTATCCTCAAAAAAGATGAAAGAAAAAGATTAAAGGGGAAAAAAATGAATGGAGCCTCAGGGATCTGTGGTACAATATCAAAAGGTCTTGCAAATGTTTAATTGGAGAGGAAAGAAAATGTGGCGGAAAAAGTATTTCAAGATATATAATGGTCCAACCTAAACCAAATCCACTGCCATCAAGTCAATTACGACTCATAGCAACATTATGGGGTTTCCAAGGCTGTAAATCTTTATAGAAGGAGACTGCCACACCTTTCTCCTGCAGTGCAGCTGGTGGGTTCAAACTGCC